>NC_062541.1:9160543-9475543 GCF_022655615.1 Tachysurus fulvidraco | reverse complement strand
TGCTCACTATATCAGTCCATTCAAAGCTCTGAAACCTCCTTATTTTTCCTGCTTAAGTTTGCCTCTGCTGTGGCTATAGCAATATTTGAATTTACTTTCATTTCAAACTTTTTATGCTCACAGGGCACAACAGCATGGTGAAGCACCTGCAGCTTATTCTGACATACACTTTTTAGGAAAATGTGATGTCTTTCTTTCACATTAAAAGTGTTCAGTTAGGTTTAATCGATGGCTCATGGAGCTATGGCAGGGATTCCCAAACTAGGGGTTGTGACCCCACATGCAAATAATGCATATGCCTATATTTAGACCATTCTAGTTTGAGTAAATAGACATAAGACAGATTTATTTTTCATGTCATTGGACAAGTAAACTCTTCTGGGACATCTCCCCTGGTTCTACCCCATGACAGAGGGGCTGATAATGACTCTGCCTGCACCGCCTCATTAAAGTCTGCTGTATGCTTCTGAGACCCAAAATAAACATCTGAGAGAAGAGTAGGAGCTTCAGTATTTGTAGTTACCTGTAGGTACAGTGTCTGTAGGCTGTCCATCAAACGGCTGACTGATGCAGCAAGTAGTGATAAGTGAAAGCACACACAAAGTGGGGGGTGGGGGGATTCTGTAAGGAGACTTTTGCATAACGTTTAACTTTTCCAGATGGAGTCGTCAGTGTCAAAGAACACTAAAGGAAATGCTGCAGCTTTCGTTTTTTGCCATGGGGAGGCATGAAGATGTGCAGTTTCTCTTTAACATGCAGACTTATTAAATGCATAGCTCTATTAATTGTAGTGAAATTAGCAACAATAACGATCATGAAGAGCCTTTCGAACCGATGCCATGTGAATTTCTTTTCCATTAGGTTTTTGTGTATGTGTGTGTTTGTAGGTGCTGGTCACACTGGAGCAGTTGGAGCGAGTCAGCAGCTTTCAAGAGTTTGTGCAGATCTTCAGTCAGTTTGGCAATGAGATGGTGGAATTTGCACATCTTACAGGGGACAGGCAGAATGTAAGAATGTCGTCGTCGTCTTCTTCTTCTTCTTCTTCTTCTTCTTCTTCTTCTTCTGTTTTCTTCTGATATTTTCTTTGTCATAAATCGCTAATTTCACTTTTTTTTCAATATTTATCTTTTTTAGTCATGTCATTGTGCCCATATTTCTCCATTCCTAAATGCTCATTTTCATTGTTAATAATATTCCTAAACACCTTTTATAGACTTTTCAGCTCCTTTTAAATGTCAGAATTTTGTGTTTTCTGTTATGTCTGTTTTTTCCTGATCTCACTGAATATTAACATGAATCATAGCAAGCAGCTTGAGAGTTTCAGCCTTTTTTTAGTCTTTTTTTGTGAGATTCAGTGGAGATGGTTGCTGTAATATTTCAGAAACTAGGTAAACACCATTAAATGAACATAAAATTCTGTTTTGTGAACAAATTATACAACTGAGGTACTGATATCTTCCACATAAAGCCATGGGGTGCAAAGTTTTGGAAATAAAAAATCACACGCAAACCACTAGCACCATGCTGATACTGTCGCATAATCCTGAGGAATTTCCATCTTAACCTATTCTTGCAAGGCCAGATGTGATTTGTAATGAAAAAGCGAGTCTAAAGCACTGGTGGTAAAATTTGACCTAAGGGTCGGTTAAAGCGTAAAGTTAACAAAAACTTTTTTTGCTCTAATCCAAAATCCTCATGACTTTAAAATCTCAGGCAACTACAAGCATAATGTATGATGGAAATAGGCCAAGACTGCTGAATGATAGACTTGTATAGGTGGATGACAAATTAAAAGGGAAAACAACAGAAATGTGTCCGTGTAACTTGGCACAAGTTTTTGTAGAGACCTTGACACTGTTTTTAAAAAACATGGTTTTGGTTTTCTGATGGTGGTGAAGAATGTTGTTTAACATTTGTTTTGTCTGGTGACTGTGAAGGCCATGGAGTACAGTTCTCGTCGTCATCAGACCATTCAGTCAGTTCTTATGTCCTGTGTGTGGGGGCAGACTCGTCCTGGGTGAGACGACTTCCAGCAGGATAGAAATGTATTCATAACATGTACCGTATTCATAACGTGTCCCACAGCAGAACAGAGACAGATTTCCTTTAATTTGTCACGTCTGTACTGGTGTTGCACATGTGAAGAATACGTTACATACAATCAGACAAATCTTCTAGTAAACATTCATTTTTAACATTTACTGCTTTTCTCGATGCACAATTTGGAAAGTCAGGAGCTTAAGCTTTTCTCGTGACGGTATTTGCGCTCATACTGTCTGTGCTTTGCTGCCAGGTTGCTGTGTTCAGGAGAGTATTCTCCTTACAGATCATGTCTTTCCCTGTGAGACTGACCTCAATTTAATCTTAAAACCATAAAACTGGAATTGAAGTGCAGCATACACATAAGTATTCAGTACACTTCCACAGTATAGGAAAAAACCTAATTATCATAAACATCTGATTATGTTGAAATTGTCAATAATTTGTCTTCCAGTTAAGTCAGAACTGTGAGTAAAGCTTATTGAGCTTTATCAGTTCCCAGCTCTGTGTAATACCCCAATGAGCTGTGCTCTAGAGAAGAACAGGAAGCTTTGAAGAACTGATAAGAGTGTCTTATTTGAGAGCAGAAATGTCTCCTGCCAGTCAGTTTTTCACAAACACATCACGTCTCCATCTTACTGCAGAGCTTCTCTGGCAATCTGCCACCTCCATCTATACACTCTTATAAAGGGAAATATAATAACCGATAATCAAATCTTCTTTTATGATACATTGTTCCCTACCTCACACACACACACACACACACACACACACACACACACACACACACACACACACACACACACACACACACACACACACACACACACACGGACAACATATCAGTTCCCAGGTCCCTTGTGTAGAAGCTTTACTAGGTGCTAGTGACTGAAGATCCTGTCACAATGCTTTAGATGCATCATATCTCAGACTCCTACATACAGGAAGGTGTGTGTGGTACAATAGGCTGCTCTCAGATGCTCTCTGTCCACATCAGGTGCTCTGGGAATGCTGCCTGATAGTCAGGTTCTTATTGAACATTTCCATTTATTGGTGAGGTGGATGGAAATCTCATGGTGACGAGACATGCAGGGTTTTGAATATGAGTCCTCTCAGAAATGTTTCGTTCTTTCTTAAAAAGCTCATCTATGCATAGCAGCGTAATATAGTTCTTTTTCTCCCTCTCTCAGGATCTGAAGGATGAGAAGCAGAAGGCACGGATGGCCGCAGCCCGTGCTGTGTTGGAGAAATGTACCATGATGCTCCTCACTGCTTCTAAGGTCTGCAGTAATACATGCAGCTAAAACACACACTGGTTTTACTGCAGCATGGTTTCTCAAAATAACACACAGTAAACATGACACAAGGGTTTCTCTAGTATTTGTGGCCACAAGAGCGTTCCTCAATGATACTTTGGATTGTCTATGATTCTTGACTTCCTGAAGGGACTAGATGTTGAGCGCTTATAGGTTAATGGTTAATGGTGTCCAAGTGGTTGTCAGCAGGAATGGAGTCTCTCACTTTTCATCAAAAGGAAAAAAAAATATCACATTTTATTTTTGAAAGACATGCATTTTAATCAGCGTGCATCTCAAAAACATCAAATGCATAAGCTGTATTTCAGCTCAGCATGGCCTCAGAACAAAAATGTGAGACTGAGTATATTAAACATACTTTCTTACGTTAAGGACAAAACATAACATGGTTTTTGTACATAAATAAAATCCTTTTTTTTTTTTAGAAGACCAACAGTGTTTTTATTTCCTGAGCATGGCCTGTTAGTTAGAATAGAAAAGTTACCATATAATTGCTGTCCCTAGTTATTTTAAAGTGGTCCAAATATAAACTTTTTAGTGCCGTTCTCACTTCATTGGTTTTATTAGCTTCATCTGAGCATGAACACTTAGGCTTTTCCTCCACTGAATTTTATAAAGGAAATTAGAAGCTTTAGAAGTTAAACTGCTTTTGGGTTGAGACATGTGCCCTAAAGCAAAATCAGTGGAGAACCATTTGGCTTACATTATAATAAGTTGCATTGTTAATGTATAAGTGTACTATAAAATTGCACCAGATGTAGAGAGGGGTCATTACAATATGAGAGCTAATTTTTGTGACCCCTGTGAATCTGCCGCTGCCATTTTTGTCTTCGGGGTAAGGACTGGATCTGTGTGACAGATTAAGATTGAATTAGAATGCAGAAGCAGAATAGCAGTGGTGTTGGTTGGTAGTGTTGCAGCCTCACAGCTCTAAACCCTCTCTGATCCTCACCTCAGGTTATTGTTTATATGGAGTTTTTCACGGTCCTCTGGTGTGTACATGGGTTCGCTCCAGGTTCTCAGGTTTCCACCCACCTTTAAAATGCATGTAACTTGTGTTTAGAAATCTTACTCGACACATCTAATTTAAATAAACACGTAGAACATAAAATTTACTGGCCTTACTAGTGTAATGATGGAATTGCACAATTGGCTAGTCTCTGTATGCTGTAGCATTATTATTTCTTTCACAAAGGGCTCTAGTCCAAACATGTTCCAGCAGGACAGTGTCTTATGTACAAAGAGAGGTCCAATAAGATTTGGTGAGCCATGAATGTCCTTCACGCCGTTGGGATGAATTGGAATGCTGACCGCACCCTAAACCTTCACCTTGTTAGCGCCTAACCTCACTAATGCTTTTGTAGCTGAATGAGCACAAATCCTCACTTCAGAATCTAGATAAGAGTCTTTTATAGACTATTATAACAGGGGGTTACATGTAATTTTCCTGCAGTGAGAAAATATAGGCTTTTCTAGACTTCCTCTCTCTCTCTCTCTCTCTCTCTCTCTCTCTCTCTTTCTCTCTCTCACACACACTGTGTGTGTGTGTTTTTGTATCTCTCTCTAGAAAAGAGAAGGAAATGACAAAAATGTAATGATGTGTTGAGTTTCTAGGCTGCTACATATTTGATTAAATGAGAGAATGCTATTGTCATCTTCCTGTTAGATCATTAAATGACCACCACCTAATTGTTGCAAAAAACTCCAGACTTTTGCCATCAGACCTCATTCTCCCTCATTCACTCTGCGGTTGTTTTTCTCTCTCCAGACGTGTCTCAGGCACCCAGACTGTGAGTCTGCACGGATCAACAAGAACGCCGTGTTCCAGCGTATGCGTCTGGCTCTGGAGCAGGTTATCGAGATTGTGACAGATGCCAGGAGCAGTGGAGAGGCCAAAGCACTGCCCATCAGTATCTATGCTGGAATTAAAGACCTTAAGGTGCAGCTGTGGGACTAGAGCTTTGTACACAGACAGATTACAGATGACACTCTGAAGTCAAAATGGTTTTTCTTTTCTTTTTTGTTTTACATGCTTTTCCACAGTTTGCACAGTTTTACCTTTTAGTAGTGAATAAAGTCGAAATTCAACTGATACCAACAATCATAGATGTTCCTCCATTATCAGATAATCGTGATCTTGGGGAAAAATACCGGTCAAACATCTTCCTTAATTGAATGGGATCTAAATATTCTCTAACCGCATATTTGTTCACTTTTTGATTTTAAAACTCCCTTTAATTTCATTCCTAACTCTGAACAGGTAAAGACTGTCCACACAAGCTCATGGCAATCTGTGTGACATTTCTGCTCCATTTCCCTTTCAGATCCTAAAGCCATGTGGGATGCAGACTTTTGCACTTGGTTGTTCTTTCAGCATAATATAATTTTATATCTCGTAGTAAAATCCAAGCTGGGACCTTTAGTCTAATGGCTCATGAATCTATTTCCTGACTCTTTTTTTCCTGACACCAAATGTATTCATTCACTGATTCATTTTCCTTGTGATTCCACAGAGAATTTGTTTCCTACAAACTTTTATTTTGGGCATGTCTTTACATTTTGCTAAACATCATTCTCAAGCTTTGCAGCATTTTATACTGTGTTTGTGTGTTTCAGAATAAGGTGGAGGGATTGAGGGAATCGCTGTACTGTGTGCCGTGTGAGACTGTAGCAGCACAGCTGGAGGCTCTTGTAGAACAGACTGAAGACTTCACTGATTCAGCGTATACTAGCCATGAACAGCGCGAGAGCATCCTGCAGCTCTGCCACACAACACGGCAGGAAACCAAGCAGCTCATCTCAGCCTGGAGTCAGGCAGTACGACAGGCAATCTTTCTCACACACACACACACACACACACATGTACATACACATGCAAAATAATAAGCCATCGCCTGTTAGTTAAACTTTCCCTGACTGCACACCCATTTCATACACACTTCCTTTGTTTGGGCAGAGTTTGTTAATAGGATCTAGTTTTGTTGCACAGCAGTTCTCCTAATCCTATCATTCCTTATGCTGTACGTCATTAAATAGTCTAAAGCTAATAAATCTTGCAGGCCTTGCGTCATATACAGCTCTAATCCATCAGATGTTAGCTGTAGATGGTCTTTCATCCTCGAGTACCGTGTCAGTTCCCTGATGTCTCTTCAATACCCTTTTCACTTTGCACTTCTGCCACACACATGCTGCGTTTTGCAGAATCCCATCAGACTCTAGTGCCTTCATTTCTGTTCTTCATCTGAGTTTAACAAATTCTGAGTCTGTAACGGTCTCTGTATTGCCCCCTTTCCTCCAGAAAGAACCGGGTGTTGGTTCGAAGCTGGGTGCTGGGTGCTGGTTCGAAGCTAGTTCCACTGGCGAGTCTTTTAAGAACCGGTTTGCCTTTCCATGGGCTAGAGAGCCATCACAGAGCCAAGTCTTACGTCACTGTATACAACATTATGCAGCAAGGTTAGCGCAGCAGCAGCAAACACAAACGGTTTTTAAGTCTAGACTAGCAATGTTTTGGTGCTACTTAAGAACCACTTTTCTGGTTCAAAGCCGGCGCTTTGGGTGTCGAAAAAGAAAGAGCTGGTTCTAAATTAGGCTCTGGCTCTGAACCAGCACTCAGACTGCCTCGGTGGAAAAGGGGCATATGTGAGAACCTGCTTTATGTGCTGAAACTGACTCGGTAAACATGCCTCATGCATGTCACTGAACATCAAGTCAAATGTTTTCTGGAAATAGACTGGAACTGCAAGAGAGATTTCTGTCTGATTTTTTTAATCAGTGTGTCTCATAATGCAGATACAAGTTAGTTGTGTATTGTAAATATTGTAAGTTGTATAGTGAAAGTGTAAGTTGTGTGTAGTGAAAGTGTAAGTTGTGTGTAGTATAAGTGTAGGTTGTGTGTAGTATAAGTGTAGGTTGTGTGTAGTGTGTAGTGAAAGTGTAGGTTGTGTGTAGTGAAAGTGTAAGTTGTGTGTAGTGAAAGTGTAAGTTGTGTGTAGTGAAAGTGTAAGTTGTGTGTAGTATAAGTGTAGGTTGTGTGTAGTGTGTAGTGAAAGTGTAAGTTGTGTGTAGTGAAAGTGTAAGTTGTGTGTAGTGAAAGTGTAAGTTGTGTGTAGTATAAGTGTAGGTTGTGTGTAGTATAAGTGTAGGTTGTGTGTAGTATAAGTGTAGGTTGTGTGTAGTGTGTAGTGAAAGTGTAGGTTGTGTGTAGTATAAGTGTAGGTTGTGTGTAGTATAAGTGTAGGTTGTGTGTAGTGTGTAGTGAAAGTGTAGGTTGTGTGTAGTATAAGTGTAGGTTGTGTGTAGTATAAGTGTAGGTTGTGTGTAGTGTGTAGTGAAAGTGTAGGTTGTGTGTAGTATAAGTGTAGGTTGTGTGTAGTATAAGTGTAGGTTGTGTGTAGTGTGTAGTGAAAGTGTAGGTTGTGTGTAGTATAAGTTTAGGTTGTGTGTAGTATAAGTGTAGGTTGTGTGTAGTGTGTAGTGAAAGTGTAAGTTGTGTGTAGTATAAGTGTAGGTTGTGTGTAGTATAAGTGTAGGTTGTGTGTAGTGTGTAGTGAAAGTGTAGTATAAGTGTAGGTTGTGTGTAGTGTGTAGTGAAAGTGTAAGTTGTGTGTAGTGTGTAGTGAAAGTATAGGTTGTGTGTTGTGTGTAGTGAAAGTGTAAGTTGTGTGTAGTGAAAGTGTAAGTTGTGTGTAGTGAAAGTGTAAGTTGTGTGTAGTGAAAGTGTAGGTTGTGTGTAGTGTGTAGTGAAAGGGTAAGTTGTGTGTAGTGAAAGTGTAAGTTGTGTGTAGTGTGTAGTGAAAGTGTAAGTTGTATGTAGTATAAGTGTAGGTTGTGTGTAGTGTGTAGTGAAAGTCTAAGTTGTGTGTAGTGAAAGTGTAAGTTGTGTGTAGTGTGTAGTGAAAGTGTAAGTTGTATGTAGTATAAGTGTAGGTTGTGTGTAGTGTGTAGTGAAAGTCTAAGTTGTGTGTAGTGAAAGTGTAAGTTGTGTGTAGTGTGTAGTGAAAGTATAGGTTGTGTGTAGTGTGTAGTGAAAGTGTAAGTTGTGTGTAGTGTGTAGTGAAAGTATAGGTTGTGTGTAGTGTGTAGTGAAAGTGTAAGTTGTGTGTAGTATAAGTGTAGGTTATGTGTAGTGTGTAGTGAAAGTCTAAGTTGTGTGTAGTGAAAGTGTAAGTTGTGTGTAGTGTGTAGTGAAAGTATAGGTTGTGTGTAGTGTGTAGTGAAAGTGTAAGTTGTGTGTAGTGTGTAGTGAAAGTATAGGTTGTGTGTAGTGTGTAGTGAAAGTGTAAGTTGTGTGTAGTATAAGTGTAGGTTGTGTGTAGTATGTAGTGAAAGGGTAAGTTGTGTGTAGTGAAAGTGTAGGTAGTGTGTAGTGAAAGGGTAAGTTGTGTGTAGTATAAGTGTAGGTTGTGTGTAGTATGTAGTGAAAGGGTAAGTTGTGTGTAGTGAAAGTGTAGGTAGTGTGTAGTTAAAGGGTAAGTTGTGTGTAGTATAAGTGTAGGTTGTGTGTAGTGTGTAGTGAAAGTGTAAGTTGTGTGTAGTGTGTAGTGAAAGTGTAAGTTGTGTAGTGACAGTGTTGTGTAAGTTCACCCCTTAAACATGAAGTTGATGTGAAACTGAGGTTCGGCTGTTTCCTGATTTTTAAGCCCTCTTAAACTTGCTGTAGCTGATAAAGGTTTTCCTGTCAGTCATGTACACTTTGCCACTTTGTTAATCACTTTCAAAAAAGATCTGCTTTTTGCTTTTCTCTTCTACTTTGCACTCTTTTCAAACATGTAGCCTGAATACTGACTCAATACTGTTTATTATCATATTTTATTGAAATGTTTATTTAAATATTTAATATTTTTAATGTTTTGCTGTTTATTTCGATGTGTGTAGCACTGTAGGAGGGTTAGTGTTCATGTGTCTGGTCAATTTAAAGAGGATGAATACTGCTGTGCGTCAGACACAGTGTGAGTGTGGACTGGCAGGAGCATGGAGCACATGTGCTAATGGAGGTGATAAGAGCAGGCGCACCACTAAAGTCAACAGGTTAAAGTCAGGAGCTTAGGAGATGAGAGCAGTTGAATGGTTTACGCATGCAGCAGCGTGTCTGGTGTTTGTCCTGACACCTTGCTGTAATCCTCCTGGGGGAAAAAATGAGTCGACCCACCTGTCTGGCCTCTGACGACAGCAACCAGTCTTTCATGAAGTGCATCTGAGCTGCTAAGCCACTGTGAAAGAGCTTTAAGTGCAACAAGTGTGATTTGGTATAAAAGAGGCACATTCACAGAGAGGTCATATTTGAGCAGCTTTTTGTCTTCTCTGTCTCTAAAAAAAAACCCGACGTTCTTTTTATTCCTGTCCTGTTTGACATGAGTAGCAGAAAGCCAAAGACGTGACGGAGGAAGTGGAGTTGGCTATTTTGAAGACCTGTCAGAGTCTCTGTGAGCTCAGACGTGAGGTGAGACATCTGGCACATACATACAGGAATTCAATACTCTGGAAGTCAGAGATGCACAAACAAACCTATCATATGTAGAAATCTATTTCATGCAGCTTCCTTTTATTCTCTTCCCCTGTGTGTGTGTGGGAGGGTGTGTGGGTGTGTGTGTGTCTGATCGGTTTATGAACTCTATGCTCTAATTTTTCCTCTATCTTTATCGTGTGCTCACACTTGGTGTGTTGTGCTGCCCTGTCAGCTCCACAAGGTAGCGGTGGGACGGGCCGGTGAGCTGGTAAAACTACACTCTGATCACGCCGTGCTCCAGGCTCTGAAGGCCGTGGGAGGCGAGGGAAACGTGGAGGCGTTGGCCGATTATGCCCGCACACTCACCGAGCACAGGGAGCAGCTGGTGGAGGTGAGCAGCACAGCTTTAAACCCAGGTGGAGTCTCACTTCTGTAACTGTAGTGCTTATGCATTTTTCTGCATCTGTATGCTTTCAGACCTGCCGACTGCTGTGCCACATCTCAGGCACAGAGCCGCTGGAGATCACATGCATCCACGCTGAGGAGACCTTCCATGTCATTGGTCCACAGGTATCAAGGGACTAAAAGGGTTGGACACACACAGGGATGTGACGCTTTGTGAAGGCCAATTCACATAAAAAGCATTTGTGAAGCTTTATTTGGACTCGTGCACATCTCACAGTACACATTCCTCAATCTGAATCAGTTTCACTCCACATCAACTCATAACCTGATTATATCCATCCTGATATGTCTTACGTGCCATTTATCAGTAGGGCTCGATATCAAAATCTGCAATAAGTTCTTCAGTAATTATCATCTAATCAAATACATTCTGCAGTATGTTGTTTAATAAAACATGCACTTAGTGTGGCGCTATAGGAAAATAATCAACAACAGGTGGAGTGATGCAGCCTGTTACTGTAACACCCTGAACATTATTCTTTTACCTGCATGGCCTACAGTGATTTAACTCCTCTTATGCAAAAGCAATTTCTCAATAATTAAACAATTATTTTAATTATTTAAGATAACATAGAAAAATGTCCTACATTTTCTGTTTGTAGTTATATTTATTAGAAGGCAATATCTGCAAAACAAGTTAGTTACATTTACGGCATTTAGCAGACACCCTTATCCAGAGTGAATTAATTTTTTTTAATTTCAAGTTATACAACTGGGCAATTGAGGGTTAAGGGCCTTGCTCAGGGGCCCATCATTAGGGGACCTGGGATTCGAACTCACGACCTTCCGATCAGTAGTCCGAAATGCGATGCACACTGTTGTCTTACTGTAACTCACATTGCTTATAGAAGCGTAAGCAGAAAAGACTGGCCATAAAATCAACATAAACAGTTATACACCATAAACAGTTATTTGCCGTAAACGGTTATTTACCATAAACAGCTAGTCACTGAAAACAGTTATTCACTATAAACCATTAAGCTTTTGAGTGTAGACTGAACATAGGCAGGCTCATGTACAATGTAGAAACATAGGTTGCACTTTGATTTAGTTAACACTTAAACTTCAATATCAACTTTTACCTTATTTTAGTACTCCACTTATTTGAGCTACTCCACTTGTTATTTTTGTGTTTAAATGTGATTATAGAGTAAAATAGATCAATTGAATATGAATTCCGAGCAATGAAGATCTTGTATTTATAAGCTGTTTGTTGCCATCTTTGTGTTTGTGTATTGAGTATAATGGAGGCAACATGACATCATGTGCCTGTAATAATGAGGCATAAAGGTCAATCAGCCAATAAGAGCGCAACATGGAGCAGTCGCTTTAAATGTGCATGTTAATGGCTCTATCAATAATTCAGTAAATCAGCAGGATCCATTCAGTTAATAGAAACACATCGCATCTCTGTTTTTTTTTCTTTTCCATTATGTCTGATAGTTTAGGAGTAAAGCATGTGTTTATAAAGTAGTGTTGGGAAACGTTATAATTCACTGAAGCAACGATGATTAAAAGTAATCCTTTAGTTTCTCTCTTCTGCATCAATGATTGTTTGTCTCACTCTCCGCTCAGATCATCTCTGCAGCTCAGACGCTGGCTCTGCACCCCAACAGTAAGATAGCCAAAGAAAACCTGGACGTGTTCTGTGAGGCCTGGGAGTCCCAGCTGTGTGACATGGCCGTCCTGCTGAAAGAGATCAGCGACGTGTTCGAAGGCCGCAGAGGTAACCAATCACCATCATACCCTCAATCCTGCCCTGCCCTTCTCTCTGGGCGAAGAGACACTCGAACATATGCTTTCATTTTGTAGCTCAAACTGTTATCTACCTTTACTGCTCAACAATTCGGCTTCACTTTAAACCGATAATCTTTAAATATTCTGCTCGGGCAGAGTAGAATATTCAAAGCAGATTATTCTATGCAGATATGTTTTCTAATCATGTAATCCTACAGTCTCAATAAATAATAAAGGCTTTAGTAGCAGACCTTAAATCCTAGGTACACTGGATATTATTAAGCCTATTACGTAAGATTTAATATTCGAATGTTATTGAAGTTAGTTTTGGGCTCAGTGTATTAGATTCCAGTATGTTCTTTATCGTCAGTGGGTGAATAATGCGGATGTTGATTTTCAGGGCCATTTTATGTTGCGTTCGTTCAGTGTTGCATTCATTCAATATCCTGGATGATGACTCACTGGCAGATAGAATGATTAAAAAATAGTTTATCTGTGAGCTTAAAGGTAGATTTTTGTTTTTAATATCACACAAACCACAGGTAGAACATATTTTGTGGTACGCATTGAAGTCCTTTTCCACTCAAATGTTAGATAGCATCTTTTAATACGAAGGTCACGTATTGTTATATATCATATTTGCCGCCTTCTTCTGCCATTGTATGAAAAGCCGAGCGTAACATTTCGCAGGCTCTCTCTTACTGTCTGTTCCCACACATCAGTCCCTCTGTGGTAGAGAATGTTCATCTGAATGCCAGTGTGGACTTTATCCTGAAGTGGCGTCAGTCCAGGTCATGTAAAGGTCTACAGTATGGTTTTGTTACAGGTCTAGGGGCAGGGGCTATAAGAAGCTTGTGCTCTTAAAAAGGTCTTCTTTTCATATGATGAGATATGTATCATCTTCGACTTTCAAGGTGCACCAGGTTGATATTTACACAGTCTACAAAAGCCACCTGCTTTTTACTGAAGTAGTTGGCCCGAGTGCCATAAATCGACATCTTTGGAGAATAGAGGAAAAAGGACAAAGTCCTAACACTAAAACCTAGATCTATTTCAATTTAAAATTTAATGAGTTCAACATTTCACCGCTTTTTTTTATTTTTAGGGGATAAAAGAACATATCTGTCGTTACCTCGGCCAGGGGTGAGTATCTCTGAAAAGACCAACAAATTTTTGGTGCCGCTGTTATTTATATCTCTAAAATATCTAACATTTTTTGTTGTGCAGGTTGTTTACATTCATGCATACACATATAAAGGGAGTCCAGTGAAATATATCTTTTAGATTGATAACAGAATTATCAAATATTTTCCAGCTTTTAGACAATACATACGCTGTGACACTCAGTTATTTAGTGTTTACACTGTGCAAAGACTTTGTAGTGTCTGTAGTTCTGCACATATTGATTTACTAACGCATGTTAATTATATGTACACACCGGCCTCCATGTATCTCTATACATTTACTATCATGTACCCATTCATTTATTTTTTTTAAATGATAAACTTATTTGAAATGAATTTTGTTCTCAATTTGTCTCTGACCAGAAGCACTTGGCTAACCTGAAGACTCCGAAGTCAGCCAGGCTCGACACAGAGGTACAGCAAATAAACTTGAGTCATGGTTTGTTTGCACATAGAGTTTGCTATTCTTGGCTGAACGCAAAAGCAGTTTTGAAACCTGGGTAATGTTGGGCATCCTCATTTTCTGATACGGGAGCAAATAAAAATAATTTTTTATTTAGATAAATTTTAAAGAGCAAAACTTAAACGCATTATTTTGGAGGAACTGCTGCTGAGCTGTTGTTTCTTTCAAAAGGGGCCTGTGTGTTGTGGTGGTCAGGATCAGACCACCATCACAAAGCTGGGACAGGAGCTTCGATTTCTTACCTCGGATGTGGATGCTGAGTTGGATCGCTGGGAGAATCAGGAGCACGATGTGGTCCGACTTTGTCAGAGCCTATCCGGCACGGCATACACCATGTACCTCTTTACCAGGTACTGAGCATTGTTCTGCCGTTCAGAATTGAGCCAGAATGCCAGGCTTGCTAAAAGCAATATAAAGCCACGAGGCCTGCTGGATTGTCAAGGCAGTTGTGGACAAATCATAAACACGTTAATTATAGCACAGGAGGTACCTGAAATCTTCATTGTTTTTCCCCACACCCACGATGTGGAAGCAAATGTAATGTCCTAAAATATGGCAAGCTCATTCACTAATCCCATGAAGCATGTATCATTTGAATTTGGCTTTCATCTTTATTTTCTCTCAACATATTTAACCACAAAATGACTGCAGAAGAGTTATACTTTATTTTACTTGCTATATTGTATTACACTTTCACTAACTGTGTTTTTACATAACTCAGTGTTCCTGATTCTCAAACGATCGCTCATAATCTGTTCATGTCAATTAATCCATGTAAAAATAAATAAATAAATAAAATTTTTACTGTAAGACAAATGACATCTTGTCCAGCAGTGGGATTCACCTGCTGGTCCGGGGTGTTGTCCACCATGTCTTCTACTATTTCTCTCGTCTAGCTGCTCAGTGCTAAGGATGAATGGCTGTTTCATTAACTCAGTCTTTTTGTGTGTGATTAAGGGGAGAAGGCCTGTTGAAGACCACTATGGACCTCTTCCACCAAGCTGAGGCAGGTCATCAAGCTCAATTGTTTGGCTCGTTTTCTTTTTTCAGCACAGGTCACTAAGACAGATGAAGTCCCTGGTAAAGAAAGATCAATATGTTATTAAAAGCAGCCGTCATTGTCTGTAAGATGCTCCATCTTGCCCTTTGGCTCCGGGGCTTCCACGGAGAACATGCGGTGAAACTGCCAAGTCTGGTAGTGTGAGCTGTCGGCCTCCAGATTTCCCCACAATAAGCTCTGGCCTGGGAGAGTGAGAGGATCTGCTTTTGTACATAATAAACAGCGGTCCGTAACTGACCTATGCGCTCCAGAGGTCTACGGTGTCGGTTACTGCATTTCCCAGCCGAAGAGCAGGCTAAAAAAAGATTAATCTGATCGGGAAAAAAATTATACTCTGGTTCATGACCCAGAATAAAGATCAGTTTTGCTCCCCAATATATAGTGAGATTGATGAGCCATCACATTGTCATGGCACATCATTTTAACAGGTTAATAATCAATATAATATATTCTATATATAATCTATTTAATCTACCTAATAAATCTAATATAAACAGAAGCATAAAATGTAGTACAGTTTAAAGGCACTGAAAATTATGCTGTTTTTAAAGCATATCTTTTTTGTTCACCCAAACCTAATGTTAAAATGGTTTTCAGCATTTTTCAAACTAATCTCTAATGACATTTACATTTGTGGTATTTGGCAGTTGCACCCAGAGCAACTTATTCATCTTATTTCATCTTATTTCTGCTTGCAGTTGAGGGTTAAGGGCTTTGCTCAGAGGATTTGAATTCAACTACACTAACCCTAGCACAATGTCTTAACTACTGAGTTACACTTTTGTATCGTTAGAAACAAAGATTACAACCTGGATCTCTGTACTGGTATTATGTACTGGTCAAATAAGTGCTGGTCTCTGTACTGGACAAATAAGAATGTGGGTCATGATATTCTAGGAAACTAATCAAGGGAGTGTGTGTTATGATTCGCCCCAGCATCACAAATTGTTTTATACCACAGCAGTTAACCAATGCTTACAAATGATGTACAGTTATTACATACAGTTATTACGCACGTTATAAAAGCTATACAGTCATTTCTTCAGCAGACTTTTCTTTCACTTGAAGTTAAGTACAGCTTCATGTTTGAATGTTACAAGGCGCTGACACCGGAGACTCCTTCCATAAATGTTATATAAATGACTTTACCAATTAAACTAATAATCAGTGCCTTCTGACCAGACAGGTGAATGGTGAACTTAACAGCTCTGTGGAATCTCAATAATTGGTTAAATTCAAGTAAAATACAACAAATTGAAAAAAAAAGAGTCTTGCATAATTGTGTATAGACAAGGTTCACTTTTTTATTCTTGTTATTATTGATAGATAGATTACATACAAAAACAAACCTAAAAAAAAACCTACTTGTGTATTCTTAAATATTGACAGCATGTTGTTAAGGACATTTAAGATTAGGGTTGTGTTTAATTTAAATACGTCTTGTTTATTTTCAGCTCCTGTCAGAGTTGGGTCTCCAACTGTGCTCCTTTCTTCAGTCCTTCTCCTTACAGGTAAAATGCACTTCATTGCTCAGTCCTCCTCAGATCCAACCCCATTACCCTCACAATTTCATTCAGGACCCCACCCTGAAGGTCTGTTAATGACTGTCATCTATCTCAGAGACAAAGGTGTGATGCAGCTATCAGCGTTAACTAACCCTGTGTGCGCAGGACAAGCTTGGGCTCATCGTAAATGCCCTGCCTGGTGCCTCAGCACAGCCCCTGCTCATTAATAACCTACTGAAGGCCTGCACTGTGATTTACTTGCTAAACTCTTCTATTATTCTACAAGGTGTTCAGGTTTTGGGATCGTCATTGGGATTTTCTTCCTGAGGGAATATTTTTGGAAGCATTACAGTATAGGGTTGTGTTAAAGAAGCTTACTGAATAAAACTGAGGAACTTTTAACAAAACCTTACAGATGGTGTGGTAATGTAATGTGATGACAAATTTTAATTAGATCTTTAGGGTTATTGTTTATAATCAGCTTATGTTTTACATGTTAAACCTATGTTTTTTGGCTGGGGGGGGGAAAGCCAGAAAAGAATTCTGGAGAAAAATGTCTTCTAAAAATTGTGTTTTGATAATAATTATTATTTTTTTGGCCAATAATACACTTTAATACTCCTCCTTTATGCAAACATTATTATGCAAATTTTTTAAACTTATCCTTTACGCAAACTTATTCAAATAATGTGAAGAAGGTTTATAGTTTCTTTTATAACAAATTTGATTCCACAAAAAAATATTATACTATGGTATGGTCCCTCCCTTTCACTTTTAATCAACATTACTTGTTGTTAAAATACATAAAAAACACACATTTTTCAAACAGTTTTCAGATATGTATACTGTATGTATAGTAGAAATGTCAGAAGGTGACTATGTATTTGTTCAGGCTGCTGCACATTTAGTGACGTTTCATAACAGCTATGTAGCTTTTTCTGTCAGGTACAGAACCTAAACTACTGACTTTTCTGTGCTGGCAGCAGCTGGTGAAATTGACTATTAAACTGAAATAATAAATAGTTGTATTTCTTCTCATAGCTGGTGGACGAGGAGAAAATGCTCCTCACGTCTGAGACAGAGAAACTGGCAGCTTTTTGCCAACAGCTACAAATATGTGCCAAGACTCCTGTCCAGGGCAAAAGTGCTACGTTCCAGAAGGTAACATGCTTCCAAGACCACACAAGAACTAATCTAAAAAAAACAACATTATTTTAAAAATATTTTTAATAAAAAAAACCCAGAAAATTTAATATTACACTATATTAAATATAGCACAATATTTTATGTTATTTTAATCCTCTTGTATTATCCCACAGATACAGATGAATCATGATGTGACTATTTGATCGTTGTATATTTATACATCTTGATTTACATTTATTTATTAAAACTGCTGTGAGAAAATACATCGTTTTATTTTCATTTCATACACTGATGCATTTAACCAATTTCAGCTTATAAAACATGCAAAATGCTTTTATGCTTCATAACCATGGGAGAATATTGGAGTACAATGAGTGTGCTAATGTGTGCCATTACCCTTAGTATATACTCTTTTATTATCTGATATATGAGGATATTTCAGTAACACTTTACAATAAGAGTTCCTGAATAATCCTACACTAATACCTGGATTAATGAAGTGCTAATGCATGAATTCATATGACTCAGTTTAGCTCTTCGTTATTATAACCCTAGTAAATATTAGTATAATATGAGTATAACTAGTAAATATCAGGTATAAGTGCAGGATTATTCAGGTACTCTTATTGTAAAGTGTTACTGAGATTTCAGTCCAAAACTTGCATTTGACAGGAGGTTAAACCCCAGTTCTAGATAGCACTTAACAAGACAATGATCCTAAACATTCAAAAGATCACGATGGCTCAGTGTCTCCCCAGTGAGAGCACAACGGTTAAGTGTCTCACCTTGGAGAGCATGATGGTTCACTGTCTCCCCTGTGAGAGCATGATGGTTCAGTGTCTCCCCTGTGAGAGCACAATGGTTCACTGTCTCCCCTGTGAGAGTTCGATGGTTCAGTGTCTCCCCTGTGAGAGCACAATGGTTCACTGTCTCCCCTGTGAGAGTTCGATGGTTCAGTGTCTCCCCTGTGAGAGTTCGATGGTTCAGTGTCTCCCCTGTGAGAGTTCGATGGTTCAGTGTCTCCCCTGTGAGAGTTCGATGGTTCAGTGTCTCTCCTGTGAGAGTTCGATGGTTCAGTGTCTCCCCTGTGAGAGTTCGATGGTTCAGTGTCTCTCCTGTGAGAGCATGATGGTTCAGTGTCTCCCCTGTGAGAGTTCGATGGTTCAGTGTCTCCCCTGTGAGAGTTCGATGGTTCAGTGTCTCCCCTGTGAGAGTTCGATGGTTCAGTGTCTCTCCTGTGAGAGCATGATGGTTCAGTGTCTCCCCTGTGAGAGTTCGATGGTTCAGTGTCTCCCCTGTGAGAGTTCGATGGTTCAGTGTCTCCCCTGTGAGAGTTCGATGGTTCAGTGTCTCCCCTGTGAGAGCATGATGGTTCAGTGTCTCCCCTGTGAGAGTTCGATGGTTCAGTGTCTCCCCTGTGAGAGTTCGATGGTTCAGTGTCTCCCCTGTGAGAGTTCGATGGTTCAGTGTCTCCCCTGTGAGAGTTCGATGGTTCAGTGTCTCCCTGTGAGAGTTCGATGGTTCAGTTTCTGTCTTCCCAGCATGAGCGCACGATGGTTCATTTTCTTCCTTGAATGAGCACAAAGGTTCAGTGTCTCCCCTGGGAGAGCACGATAGTTCAGTGTCTCTCCTGCGAGAGCACGATAGTTTAGTGTCTCTCCTGTGAGAGCACGATGGTTCAGTGTCTCCCCTGCGAGAGCATGATGGTTTAGTATCTCCCCGGCGAGACCGGGATTGGTTTTTTGTCTCCCCTGGGAGACCGGGATGGCTCTGTGTCTCCCCTGCGAGACCGCGATGGCTCTGTGTCTCCCCTGCGAGACCGGGATGGCTCTGAGTCTCCCCTGCGAGACCGGGATGGCTCTGTGTCTCCCCTGCGAGACCGGGATGGCTCTGTGTCTCCCCTGCGAGACCGGGATGGCTCTGAGTCTCCCCTGCGAGACCGGGATGGCTCTGAGTCTCCCCTGCGAGACCGGGATGGCTCTGTGTCTCCCCTGCGAGACCGGGATGGCTCAGTGTCTCCCCTGCGAGACCGGGATGGCTCAGTGTCTCCCCTGCGAGACCTGATGGCTCAGTGTCTCCCTGCGAGAGCACAAAGGAACAGTATATGGAATCTGCTGCAGAGAAAACAATTACACGTGAGCCGACCGGCCTCAGCGATCATCTGTCAAAAGAAGTAAAGATTGCTGTCTCTGGGTGGACATGATTGCTTTCCTGAAACATGGGCTAAAACAAGCGTGCTGTTAAATGTATTTCTGGAAAGCTTGCTTATCGAAAATTCAATCTGTTTCACATATGGTTTTGTGCAGGTGGACTTGACTATACACAACACCAAAGGCGTGATGACTGTGTCGCTGTCTCTGCTACCGCTGTGTAATAAACTCATCAGAAAGGTATTATGGCCAGACAGCTTCCAGATGTTTTCAGAACATTTCCATATGATTTCATGCACAGTAATGCACTAGGTTTCAACAGATTCCACCTACATTCTCTAAATGTTGTGCAGTTGAATAGCTATAGGACTGAACAGTGTGTGTTGTGTATTAATGACCCTTTCATCATATTTACTGGAGAGACTGATTATCAAGGGACTTATTTTGAACGTTTACTTTATTTATTAAAAAGTTTGTAATCTCAAAATAAGACTTAACTGTGCTTAACTGCTGTTACATGAAATAATCTACTATCTGAAAAACGCAAAATCCCAGTTAATAAATTGACTTTGTTCTCCATCAAAAAGAAAAAGACAGTACACCATTCATTTAATTTCATATGTAAAGCAGACTGGCCGAGAACACTGAACTCATACAGGAGAGATGGTTAATACTCTAGCCTTAAAGGAACACATTGATGTATATTATACTAAAAATATGAAAACGACAGCACAAGGCCGATCCTTTGAAATTTGCCACATGTCAATTTAAACAAAACACTGAAAATATGATGATGATGGTGATGATGATGATGATGCTCATGCTTTTTGTCTCCATCTCTTCCTGTCAGTGTGAATCTGAGTGTAGCATTCTGGATTCCCCTCAGGCCTGGAGAGAGAAGCAGCTCACTCCGGTTAAAGATGACGCACTGAATGGCAAAAGCTCCAATGGCTTCAGGGTCAAACCCCTGGAGCAGCATATGGCCAATCTCACCTTCTTAGAGAGCAAGTAGCTCAGAGCCCTTACAGCCCAGAGCTAATGAAACCTGGAGTATTATTCCACACACGCACGCACACACACACACATACACGCACACACACACAAGCATACGCACATACACACTTGCTTTGCCACATGTTTTGTGCTGTGCAGTGGCTCCTGGCTGCTCTACTCACATACAATAAGGTCCAAAAGTCTCATGTAACCAAGAACTGTTTTTATCTCAGGATACATTTCATGAGGTAGCTTTCACAACCCAGGTTATACTTCATTAAATCTATGATTCAATTAAAAAAAAATTATTATAGCACCAACCTGCAATTGAGAGCAACTGAAATGTAGAAGAAAGCCACAACAGGTCATGTATTACAGAGATGAGGTCAATTCAATTCAATTCAAGTTTATTTGTATAGCGCTTTTTACAATGGGCTTCGTCTCAAAGCAGCTTTACAGAACATAAACAGAGAACAGAAGTTAAACATAAGGAGAAAAAAGAATTAATATAGTAAAAATTAAGATATATATAAGGTCATGGTGTGGTTTTAGATTTTAGAATCTGTTTTATAATACGAAATGGGAATATTAATACTCTTAATGAGAAAAAAATCCTTTTTTTTTATCTCCACATTTTGTTTTTAGCTCATTGATTTTTTTTATTGTAAGATCGGACAATTTACTATTTTTTATTGTAGGACCGGACTCTTTCCTACCTTAAGGTTTGCACTTTATACTGTTCAGTTGTTTGTTCGGTATCAGAAGTTAATTAATGCAGTCTTTTGGGGATACCTGCTAAAATTCCTTACAGAAAGTTGAATACACATTCCATCAAACCAATACAAAAAATAATTGTGATGTAATATCTATTTATCTGTCTCTCTCTCTCCACAGAATTCTCCTCTCTCTCGTTTAATTTGAAAGCAGTAATGAAATAAGAACAGTTCTCTCAAGACTTTTGGACTTGTGGCAAAGACACCTCAAATAAACACATGGTTGTTTTCTCTTTACATAAACTAGTGCATGTTATTGGGTCAAATCCATACTGCCCTGCTATTTACTACTGTTGAAAAAGCTAAGCTAAGACCGAGTTTCTATTTTTCATCAAGTGATACTGTGTTAAGAGAATAACTCGAGAGCCTCGGTTGTTTTAGCATAGGACACTGACGCACTGTATTTAATGTATCTGCCTCATTTACACGTCGACGCCAAATATGTCCAGTTTCCGTCACGTCTCATGCCGTCAGCACCAGGGTGTGAGGCGCCGCGTCACGGACTTTACGTTCAACATGCCGAAAATGACTGTGTTCCCATGAATCAGCGCTGAAGATCACTTCATTTTTTTTTAAGTATCAAAGCAACATTCATGGTATTAAAAGTAAAGTAAGTTTGTGTGCTTGTAGTGATAGCAACTGCCTCCTCATATGGACTGTCCTGTAGGTCACTGTGATTTGTACTCTTACTTGAAACATGAAAGCTGCGGCGAGCTCCGGTACAGAAACTCCATACAATCAGGATGAAGACTTTCTCCAAATCAAAACACGACTGCCGTCTACTTTGGAGCGAGCGCTTCATACGGCTTCATATGGTCTTACATTTCCTTTCTGCATCACGTCTCACTCGTTCGACTGGAAGCTGAGCGATGCGTCCAAAGCATGTGTGTTCGTGTGTGAAGATTCAGAACACGCTTGTAATTGTGCTTTCATGGACACTGCAGTCAAACTGTAAGCTTTAGTGATGACTGAGAAACTATCAGCCTGAGTGAAACCCATTTCAGACCAGTCGGATCCTTTTGACAGTTGAATGATTGTTAAACAAAGAAAGACTAAATATACATTATTTTTCTTAAATTGTGGACAGTGTCATTTATTTGTGCATTTACAAAATTGTGTGTGTACAGACAAAATATGGTACTCACATTAACGCATCATGTAATAAGAAAACAGACAATATTCCCAGGTCTAAATAAACATCCGTAACATTCTGTAACTAGTGAGAGATTTTCAACATTTTCAGATGATTTAAATCAGTTACAAAAATGATCAAACTCTTAATTTGTTCTTTGTATTATTATTATTATTATTATTATTATTATTATATTTTATCTAGTATAAAACTATATATTAGAAACAAAGGAAATAATGATTAATATGAACACATGCTGGCTACAATGAGAGATCCCTTTAGTCTCGGTCACGTAGTCGTCTCTCACTTCTGAAACGATTTTCTTTCTCGCTGAGGTCATGTGTTGATTTGTGTGGATTTCAGAGAGACCTTACGCTTGAGTACTTCGTTTCGAGACAACGTCCTCATACTGCTCTCTGGTCAGAAGGCCTTTGGTGACAGTTTTGCTCTCTTCCAGTTTGGGTAAGATGACTGCTATATAGCCATCAGTGGAGGGCTGCACAAGAGACGACAAAACATTTACTGGCATTTAAACACGACAAAACACCAAATAATAAACACGTACTGGACTGAAGGTACTGAATCTCTTAGCTTTAACATAGAAAGCACATTTCTGCAAAGTTGGCAAATGAAGAGAAGGAATCAGTGACAGTTTCTATTAAATTGTATTATGGAAAAACCAACTACTAGAACCAAAAGAGGCATCTCCAAAATTAAGCACCATTTAAGAGACTTGGATTGGGGAATCCATTCATAGATAAACAGCAAAAAATAACAATGCCATCCATGACACATTTGTGACATAAATCTACTGGTGGTGTTTATAAGTAACTACAAGGATGCATCTCTCACCTATGGGGGAACACCATGTGTAATACACAGCGATATAAAAAATACATCAGCAGTTAAAAATCCCATGTGCACAATAAATAAATGTTTCATAAGGACAATATCAGATCACAGGAACATCCCAAAGATCACAGTTCCTGACATGTTTATTGTGGTGAAAATTGTGGTTTTAAAGTCAACTCCTAAATCAACTCCATAATCAACTCCATACAATCAAGATGAAGACTTTCTTCAAATCAAAACATGACTGCTGTCTACTTTGGAGCGAACAATTCATACGGCATGGTCTTACATCCCATGACGAGCGGTTTGGAAGGATTCAGTTAAAGACTTTCCTGTGGGCAATCCACAAAATGCAGCTGCTGAAACTCATCATCTCTACAGACAGAAATGTGGAAGGATGAACTCAAATATGAAAACACTTTGCAGTTTGTGGATGGATGACACGGATGTAAGGTAGTAATTTAGAAACATGTATTTTACAGAAAAAAACTCCAGAAAAGTAGTATTGTGTGAAAAGGAAGTGTAACGTTCGGATTCCACTTCAATGCACCTATTAATACACCAACATCCGTCCGTATTTTGTGGAACTTATTATACGCAGAGTCACCAGGAACCTGGAGTCTATCCCAGGTGACATCGAGCACATGGTAGGAGACACCCACGGACAGGGTTCCAACCGACTGCAGGGCACAATCACACACACATACACACACACGCATTCACACACATTCACACACTACAGACAATTTAGAGATGTGTTTGGAGTGGAGGAGGAACTTGAAGTACCTGGAGAAAACCCATGACGCACCAACCCCAGAGGTGCGAGGTAAACGTGCTAGCCATGCCCTGAATACATCAACATTTCCAACCAAAATGTCATTTAAGATAATTTTGTTGTGCCATTTATATCTAGGCTTCTATCTATCTGGTCCCAGAACATGTGGAGAGAGAACCTAGTAACGATTTTTTAAAATCTTTTTTCAAATTGTGAGCTCTGTGATAAGCTCCTGTATGGATCATTATACTGTACTTACCTTTTCAAGTAGCAGATCAGGATGTTTCAGGATATCTTCATTGACTTCTAGAAGGCGTCCCCTGATACAGCTGAGAGAAAACCCGAACAAGGAACAAAGCTGAACTTCTGCATTAACACATGATTAATTAGTGCAGTAGATGTCAGGTGGCTGGTTTTTATTTAATCCTACTCTTCTTTTACCATTTGCCATATCCTGACATTTTTTTTTACATCTCTAGTGTGTTAACTTTGTGCCTTAAGTCTGTGGCTTAAACTCAATGCATCTCCCTGTTGAGCTTTGCAGTATAAAGCTTCTAAGGTTAGAGATGTAACTCACCTGAAGACGGTGTACTCTGTATCATCTGTACATGTTATTCTGCACAGCGGCGCAAACTCTGTCAGGAACTGACCACCCTGAAAGAAATCATCGATAATGATTGTACTTGCCTCTACAGTATTACGAGGGTCAGCAGCAGAAAACAACTCACTCTCTTAGATTTGCCTGATACTTTGTTGTTCAGGCGGCTGCACCCGTCACTGATGCGGTAATCGATGCTCTTGATTTTGCGCCCACGCTGGAGGATAGGGTGAGACTCCGCAAGGGTGACGATGCAGATCCTGATTAAAAAAAAATAAAAAAGCAGTCTTTAAATTACCCTTCAAAATAATTAAATGCATGAAAAAAATAGTCTAAAGCTGATATCGACCTGTTGGAGTGCTGTAGGACGCAATGGTCTTCACACGATCTTCCTTTCAAGTCTGAAAGTGAGTCAACAAGTCACCAAACTGCAAACTTTTAATTCAAATGTATTTGTATAGCACTTTTTACAACTGGCATTGTCTCAAAACAGCATTGTCTCAAACTATGTTTACAGAACATAAACATAGAACAAAAGGTGAATACAAAGAATAATATAAAGATTAATAGAAATTTCGAGATTAATATTAGATAGGTTTAGTTCACAATGTGTATGTATTTATCCACTATGAGCAAGTCTGAGGTGACTCAGGCAGCAGTGGCAAGGAAAAACTCCCTTAGATGGTAAGGAAGACCCCTCTAGAGGAACCAGGCTCAAACCCATCCTCAACCTTTACAAGGATGTCCTAATGTTTTAGCTTTCAAACATTTACAGTATTTAGCAGACACTCATACCCATGTGATATAACATTAACTCATTTTTATACACCTGAGCAATTGAGGGTTATGGGCCATGCTCAGGGGCCCAACAGTGGCAGCTTATTAGACGTGGGATTCGAACTCACAACCTTCTGTTGGTAGCCCAACACTAACCACTAGGCCACCACATCACCGCATGTTCTGACCAAAGCCAAAACGCACACTGAGCTTCACATACTGGTAGGATTAAACTACTCTATGATGTTGTATTTGTAACTAAAGACCAGTTTCTGTCCTACCAGCACTTCCTATCTGGCAAATATTGTCTCTGCTGTTCTGACTCTCTGCTCTAGCTTCCTCTGTGAGCCAACAGGCATCATCACTAGGTGTATAATCTGACATGTCAAGCTCAAAACAGTCAAATTCACTTTTTTTTTTTAAAGCTCAATTATGTTTATTTTGAGCAATATAGAAATGGACAGTCTCATGGTGTGTTTACAATAAAAACGTCTCTTATTCAGTTCGACATGTAAAAACAAAACAAAACACTGGACAAAAACCAGGCTTTCAAACCAAGTAAGTGAACTGATCTCACCTGTTTTATACCAGCGTTTATAATAGCGATCAATAACAGATGGCGCTCTGTCACGTGTTTCTTCCATCGCAAACACCAACACTAACTAATACACCCTCCTAACACCGGCTTCCATGACGGACCACAAATCAAGCTGCACACTTTGTCCTACACTTATCAGGAACCGGACGAAAACATAGACGTTTTGTTTATAAAATAACAATATAAATTGCTCAAAATATAACTATTAGCTTGTCTGTCTTTGTTAAAAGTTCCCATTTTAAGAATTATTAGAAAAGAAAAAAGACATGAACACAATGTGCAGTGGCCCAAACTAGTTATTAACAACCAGGTTCATTATGATCGTTACACATCAATGTGTTGCCAGATTATATCTTTTATCTCCACCATCTACTGCTTTCTAACTGAGTTAATTAATGGAATAAATCAAGTCATTTATAACTTTAGATGTGTCAGTTACGTTACTATTGAAAGGATTGTTATTTATTTATTTTTTTATTTTACTATTTTTGTAATAAATACAACATATGCTAAAAACTATTTATGAAATATTCTTTTAAAACTCCTGCGTTATCCAATAATAAGGCTGCTTTTAAATATACGTATATAATTGCATGATATCTGGCTTCAGGTTTTGCTGCAGGTTTTGAAATCAGCGTTTAAAGTGGTTCAATTTTAAAATACGTTGTTCTCGCGAAGATCTGGCAACCCCGCTGACAGCAAAGATGGCGACCCCCGTAATGACAACACGCCATGTAGCGTGTTGTGCGAACCGGACTCCACACGTTCTCTCCTGGAGCCGCAGGGATTTAATCGCCTTTGGGACGTGTAATTCGGTTGCACTCTATGATCCGGAGGTAACTGTCTTTAGTTTGTCTTTTTTTGTGAGTTTATTTTTACTTAATGTGAGAGAGAGAGTGAGAGAGAGTGTGCGGCGTCTCCTGGTGAACTGGTGAGCATGTTATAGCTCTGAACGTCTGACAGCAAGCTACAGAAAAGAGTTCATTTATTACACATAAAGCTTTGCTCCAGAACGATACCGACATCTCAGATTTATAAAACAACAACAACAACAACAACAAACACAAACACCCCCTCCCCCATATAACACAATCACAGTTGACAGTTAATATTCTTACCAACAATTATTCTGTCGGAAAAATAATGTGGAAAAAAATTATATAAATGTACACAAGTCGCGTATTTTTATCCATAATTAAACCCAAAATCTAATAATTACATTTTTGATACAAGTAAAGTGATTGTTTTACTGTGAATTCACTCAAAAGAAAAAAGACTTTGTTACAAAGTCATTTCTTTATTATTTAAACAAGATAATACTTTGCACTATTATTAAAAAGAAAAGTTTTTTTTGCAGTAAATTTAATTCAGTTTTATAATTAGTTTTTAAAAAATCTAAAAAGCAATAAACTGCAATAAGTATTATTTAAAGTTTCATTTATAAATTGTAAAAATGTTGGTGTTTGAATTTTAGAAAAAAAACTAATTTAGACTATCAGATATAAAGATTCTGTGTTGTTTAACGTATATCACTGTAGTAAGAGAGGTTTCTGAAAGAAATAGATAGTATTATAGCCATAATAACACAAGTTAATGATTTACATTTATTTATTTATGGATTTAATATATTTGGTTCAGATAATGCCGTGTTCATAAGTGGACAAAATCAATAAAAGTAGCACATTAGAGTAAATAGTTTCATTCCATTTAAATAGCTGCAATAAACCTAGCTACAGTTCTCTGAGTTTATTAAAACTTTTTGAGCATTGTTGAGTCACTCCTGCTTGATTAGGCATTTCATTTCTTTATCTGTCAGGAATCTACTGAATATTACTTATGTTATATGCAGAGTATTTTGATGCTAGACGTGCTCCCATCTTTAAATATTTTTAGAAACCTTTTGGTGTCTCATTTGGAAAAATCTTCTTGTTTTACTTATCATTTTTTTTTTTTTTTATCTCAATGGAATTATTCCTGGTAAAATAAAGGATAAATAAAACTAAAGCTAAATGTTATGACTCTGTATTCCAGCAGGTGAAAGTTGTTGAGCTCCTGAATAAGCACAGTGGCAGGGTGAACACAGTGCGCTGGATTTACAGGGAGGACTGTGGTGAGCACGAGTTCCTTGAGCACTTCCTCCTGTCAGATTACATCCTGGTTATTAAGTTTTTTGTGACACTAACTGATCTGATGTCACCCCTATCAGTGAAATGAAGAGCTGTGTTTGTGTCTTTGTGTGTATGGGGCTGTGTGTGTTGTGCATGTTTATGTGCATGCCTGAGTGTGTGTGCGTGGCTCTGTGTGGGTGTGTGTGTTGAAGGGGGTTCTGTGTGTGGGGCAGGGTTGGGGGTGTTGATGATGGTGGCTATGTGTGTGTGTGGGGGGGTGTCTGTGTGTGGGAGCTCTGTGTGCATGTGTGGGGCTCTGTGTGCATGTGTGGGGCTCTGTGTTCATGTGTGGGGCTCTGTGTTCATGTGTGGGGCTTTGTGTTCTTGTGTGGGGCATTGTGTGCATGTGTGGGGCACTGTGTGTGTGTGTGTGTGTGGGGCACTGTGTGTGTGTGTGTGTGTGGGGCACTGTGTGTGTGTGTGGGGCACTGTGTGTGTGTGGGGCACTGTGTGTGTGTGTGGGGCACTGTGTGTGTGTGGGGGCTCTGTGTGTGTGCGGCGGGGTCTGTGTGTGTGCGGCAGGGTCTGTGTGGGGCTCTGTGTGCATGTGTGGGGCTCTGTGTTCATGTGTGGGGCGTTGTGTTCTTGTGTGGGGCATTGTGTGCATGTGTGGGGCACTGTGTGTGTGTGTGGGCTCTGTGTGTGTGCGGCGGGGTCTGTGTGGGGCTCTGTGTTCATGTGTGGGGCTCTGTGTTCATGTGTGGGGCTCTGTGTTCATGTGTGGGGCTCTGTGTTCATGTGTGGGGCTCTGTGTTCATGTGTGGGGCTCTGTGTTCATGTGTGGGGCTCTGTGTTCATGTGTGGGGCTCTGTGTTCATGTGTGGGGCTCTGTGTTCATGTGTGGGGCTCTGTGTTCATGTGTGGGGCTCTGTGTTCTTGTGTGGGGCATTGTGTGCATGTGTGGGGCACTGTGTGTGTGTGTGGGGGGGCTCTGTGTGTGTGTGTGGGCTCTCTGTGTGTGTACGGCGGGGTCTGTGTGGGGCTCTGTGTGCATGTGTGGGGTTCTGTGTGCGTGTGAGGGGCTCTGTGCGTGTGAGGGGCACTGTGTGCATGTGTGGGGCTCTGTGTGCATGTGTGGTGCTCTGTGTTTTTGTATTTGGGGGCTCTGTGTGTGTGGGGGGGCTGTGTTTGTGTGGGGGTCTGTGGGGGGCTCTGTGTGTGGGGCACTGTGTGTGTGGGGGGCTCTGTGTGTTTCTCTGTGTGTGTGCGTGTGTGGGACTCTGTGTGTGTGCGTGTGTGGGACTCTGTGTGTGTGTGTGTGTGTGTGAGACTCTGTGTGTGTGCCTGTGTGGGGCTCTGTGTGCTTGTGGGGGAGGCTCTGTGTGCGTTTGTGTGGGTCTCTGTGTGTGTGTGTCTCTGTGTGTGTGTGTCTCTGTGTGTGTGGGTCTCTGTGTGTGTGGGGCTCTGTGTGTGTGTGTGTGGGGCTCTGTGTGTGTGGGGGGCTCTGTGTGTGTGGGGGGCTCTGTGTGTGTGGGGGGCTCTGTGTGTGGGGGGGGCTCTGTGTGTGTGGGGGTGGTCTGTGGGTGTGGGGGGCTCTGTGTTTGTGTGTGGGGCTCTGTGTGCATGTGGGGCTCTGTGTGCATGTGGGGCTCTGTGTGTGGGGAGGGAGCTCTGTGTTTGTGTGTGGGGCTCTGTGTGCGTGTGGGGGGGCTCTGTGTGTGTGGGGTCTCTGTGTGTGTGGGGTCTCTGTGTCTGACAGAGATTTTAGCAGTAATTGTGAAAGTCTCCTTGCAGGTCTGGAGACACAGCTGGTATCAGGAGGCTCTGACAGTAAAGTTATTGTGTGGGAGGAGCAGCATGGGCAGGTTTGTATCTTGTGTGTTTAGTGTGAATGAACAGTGGGAGATGGATGCAGTGATATTATGCTGTGTAGATTAGGATTTATTTAGTTTTCTGGCCTTTGTGTGTTCCAGTTTGCTGCCTCTGCAGTGTGTTCAGGACACACGGGTCCTGTGTGTGCAGTGGACGCCGTACAACTGTCTTCCTCCGACTCGCTGCTCGTGTCTGCAGCATCAGACTCCACCGTAAAACTGTGGATGTACAGCAGAGGGAAAGGTGAGTGCTGCTTATATCCTTTCTTTTTTTTAAACAGATATTCACCATATGTTTGAGTATGTAACATAAGCTTGACTTCCATGACGTGTAAGTGTTTCAAGCCTGACATCTACTGGTAGTTAGATATAGAAACATATAGAAAACACCAAGAAACACACAAAGTTTCCCACTAAACATCATTTATCATTATCAGTAGTACATTTAAGCAGCTTACATGAAAGAAATATTGCGTCACGGTACTGGAAGACATTTGTACGATACTCAACATGCTGTATAAGTTAGCTAACAAGTGACCAGCAAAATAAAATACGGCCGCAATAAAACTAAAAGATAACTTAAATGAAATTTGATGATACTTCTTATGGATGGAATTTGATGGTTAGCAGGTTTGCTTCACTCTCGCTGGAGATTCACTCGGGGGAGATTGGCGTCTTGATACATTCCTTAGCCTGTGAATGGTTTTGTGTGTGTACGAGTACGCGCATGCAAGTGCGCGCACGTGTGTGTGTGTGCACGTGTGTGTGTGTGCACGTGTGTGTGTGTGTGCGCGCGCGTGTGTGTGCGCGCGTGTGTGTGCGCGCGTGTGTGTGTGCGCGCGTGTGTGTGTGCGTGTGCGCGCGCGTGTGTGTGCGTGCGCGCGCACGTGTGTGTGTGTGTGCGTGCGCGCGCACGTGTGTGTGTGTGTGCGCGCGCGCACGTGTGTGTGTGTGCGTGTGCGCGCGCGTGTGTGTGTGTGCGTGCAAGTGTGTGTGTGTGTGCGCGCGCACAGTGATGGGTCAGCACCCTATCCATGGTGTCTCCCTGCTTGTGCACTGACTCCAGGTTCCCTGTGACATTGTGTAGGAGGATAAGTGCTACAGAAATTGGAATGGTATTAAATGAACACCTCCTGAAAATATCTGTAAAAGTTATCAGGTATCAGATCATGTAGTGATTGGCAGTGGCTTTTGTTTTTAAACGCCAGTCTGAATTATTGAGTGCTGAAATTTTTAAAACGTGTTTATTGCAGAAAGAGAAACAGACCAGACCAAATGACCAAGCTTGGTCCCCCTACTAGTTAGGTTAACTGGTGTGCATAGATTTAATATTGTATACAGTGAGATTTCCTCTGATCCCTTTAGGCTTGTGAGTTTTGCAGTGAAGCTTGGCAGCAGCAGACTGTTTTTCTCTTTATAACATTGTGAGATTTTGTTAATCATTAGACACAATACAACCTCCCTACATTTTAAGTTGCTAGGTAGATCGTGTTTATTTAAAAAAAAGATGTGATGCGGCTCCACCAACAAGGTGCGAGGAAGAGCTGATGTGTCTAATCCAGAACTGGTCCAGAATGTCACTTCAGCCAAACTTAGACCAAACCAAATCATCGGAAATGAAACGTCACAAAAAAAATCTCTCAATTCAAAAAGAAAAAACAATGTTTTTTTTTCTTTTGTAGTCAGCAGTAAATTCAGCACAAAAGTTACATGATGAGAGAAAAAGTTCATTATAGAAAATCAGGCTGTAAAAGAAATTACAGGCAGAATTGTGAGGCAGAAATAGTTTGCTGATGTAATTACTCTGATGTTTTCACTCCTGAGCACATCCTGAATGTGTGAAACGAGCAGTGGGTTTCTTTGTACGTACCTGCATCAGAGACGCACCAGATATTCGCCAGCAAACCTATTTGGTTGGTAAAAACACAAATTAGCGTGCTTAGTGTCTGGCACAGAGAGTAATGAATCTGAATGTTTCGACCGAATACGTCTCGCTGTTTTTGTTGTTACGCTCTAATTTGTGTTGACGGCAGCTCACAACACAGCAGAGAGCATTTACATTTCAATGTTTGCCAGATGCTTTTTTCCAAAAATGACTTATAATTGAGCTGAGCAGTTGTGGGTTTAGGACCAGACAATAACCGCCTGGCAGTTTGTGCTGCTCTGATGTCTGTAAACAAGTGAAAGCAGGAACATAAAATGTTTTTTTTTTCTAATATCGGAAACCGTTTTCAGCCAAAATGAAGATTTTTCCATGAGAAAGCAAACAAAGTCATTAGAACAAATGATACGTGCATCATGTTTATTATGCGTCACATATCCACACAATGAAGGTGAGACAGGAACGTCTGATTTCACGCAGCTGAAATGCGTAATCAGAAATCATTGTACAGCCAGTCTTTTTAAAATGCATCGCAGCTGTTCGAGTTCATTCTTATCCACGCTGTGTTTATGACCTCCACTAGCTGAATGCCTCCAGACGTTATCTTTTGGGAGCGGCTTCATGATGGATGTCTCCGTAACGCTGTTGCCAGGCAGCAGAGGTAAGCTGTGCAGGCTGCCATGCATCAGGTAGCTTTTCCCTTAATGCCATTTGTCTCCATTGCCCCGGTTTGACTGAACGTCCTGTTAAAATCTTTTTGCGTAGGCTTTCTGATTGAGCCATTATGCAACCGTTTTAAAGTGAGATCTGCTGTTCAACATGATGCATGTCCATTTTTCTAGATACAGTCTTACAATCTGGATTTGTAACATAACTAAGGCTCATTTCCCCTCGCTTGTTTAGTGCCGGTCCTAGCGTGTGGAGGGGACGACAGCAAAGTCCATCTGTTTACGCAGATCAATGGACAGGTATGTATGAGAATATATTCAGTCTGTTCCATTACCCTCTTGCATAGTATACAAAAAGCTGCATATTATCATTTAAGGAACACACCACTGGTATCTATTCACGACTTACCATGCAGAGAAGAGTACACTGTGCTGCTTCCTGTTGTGTCTGCTGTCATAAGAAGAAAGCTTTAGTTTCAGACTGCATGGGTCCTTAACCAGAAAGGAAATGCAGAGATCAGCATCCAGTTTTTTTTTTTTCTTCAGCACTTGCTTGTGCTTCAGTTTCAGAAAGTACTCGCGCTTCAAGGCCATGAAGACTGGGTCCGTGGTGTGGAATGGGCAGCAAAGGGTAAGAGCTTTTACCCTGGAGCTATTATCTTAATGTCCCTAGTGAGCTCTGTCTCACCGAATATCTTTATATTACAATAGTCTAATTACATGTCCAGTGTACTAAACCAATGTATATTATATCAACAGATTTGCTTCAAACAACAAAAAGCACTACTTTATTAATTAGATGATTTCTTTAATACCAAATTCTATCAATATATTACATTTATGTTTACATTCACAGCATACGGCAGATGCCTTCATCCAGGCTTAGAGTCTCAATCTCTGTTGGGAGCTAATATGCACACAGCCAATTTTTTATATAAGTACTATTGTAAGTATTTCAGGAAGAGCTCGGTCAGCCAGTGACTCTGCTGTTCTGACATCGATGGGGAGTTCATTCCACCACCGAGCAACACAGAAGGTTGTTTATGCAAACCTTCCTTGTACCCTGTGGGATGGTGGGACCAGTCGAGCAGTGCTGGAGGATCTGAGGGATCATTATGTAGTTTTAAGGATTAAAACCACCGTATATTGTGTGAAATGATACAAATGATTATTTTTCTTCTGCCAGCGAGTCTGATCCTTCCTGTTTGCTTCTCATGCGTTTAATCTACTGTATACTTCAGACTGTTTCAGACATTGTTGTGAGCTAAAGCCTGTTTAGATCAATTCCAAACTCAAAGCAGTTCATCTGCTGGTTACAGTGAACATTGTGTATAAAGCCTATGAACATTTAAGGACTCGTTCTTGAGAAGAACCTCGGATGGACATTTCTGGAAGCTAGCACATGCAGTATAAATTTCATGCAACCTCTTTCACTTAACAACAAGGATGTTTGACCACCACAGCTTTTGTTTTGACCTATTCTGATACTTTCTAACATTGAAATATCAGATCAGACACATATAAATAAACTGGTCACATGACAAATTCTTCTTCCTCAGTGCTCACTGTCCAGACTGATCTCCTGTCAGGCTTTGTTAGGGTGCATAATTTGTGAAGCAGCTGCGTAACTGATTGTGGGGATGTGGTAGCCTAGTGATTAACGTGACAGACTACCAGTTGGGAGGCTGTGAGTTCGAATCCAAGGTCCAAATGCCGTAAATGGAAATAACCGGACCGATATACCGTGTGTGCCTGTGTGTGGCGAATATACGTTCTGCATCTATGCATTTTTGTGTTTGTGTTTCTTTCAGATGGAGAGTTACTTTTAGCCAGTTGCTCTCAGGACTGTCTGATCCGAGTGTGGAGGCTGGTGGTTAAATGTGACGCACCCTCAGAGCCTGCTGAAGGAATCATCAGGATGAAGGAGGATATGTTTGAGGTCAAAGGGAAAAGTGAGACCTGTTCTTATTCTCTCTGTGTTTTGCTGAATGCCATTTCACTGAGATTAACCTGTTCCTTCTGTCCATCAGTGTATGCAGTGAGTCTGGAGACCGTGTTAGCTGGCCATGAGAACTGGGTGTATGGGATCCACTGGCAGCCATCATTCAGAAAAGGTATTAGGACGAATGTTTCACAGCTAACTGTAATTGCAGTTAATCTTCAATCTATTTAATTTCGTTTTTTGCCGTTTGTCTCCCCCTGCAGGCGACACAGTGGAACAGCCTCTGAGTCTGCTTTCTGCCTCCATGGACAAGACCATGATCCTCTGGGGGCCAGAGGAAGAGTCAGGTGTCTGGGTGGATCGGGTCAGTTTAATCGATCCTACCTGTTTATTTGACAGGGTCTTTTTTAAATTGTTAATAACTCCACTTTCCCCACATTTATCCTGTTGTTCTTGTTGTCAGTACACTTTGCTAATTCCTTTAATGACTCATCTTAAAACGTGTCGACATAAGATAGTCAAGGACATTGTCCTTTATCGTCTTCTGTTCACACATGAACTTTCTGTGTTGCTCAGCCTGAGGCTTGCTTTCATAATTAACCCCTTCCAGATTAATTACTGTTGAATTGTCTGAAAAGTGTGTGTGTGTGTGTGTGTGTGTGTGTGTGTGTGTGTGTGTAAGGGACTCCAGCCACACCATCCTCTATTTTTTTCTGGCATCTTTTTAACCAGAGCTGCAGGACAGTGTCAAACCTACCATGGGGTCACTGTCCTACCTCAGTCCCCCATTCATGTGTCCTCTGGCTATCCTCCATGCCAGTCATGGAGGTCTTCAGAGCGCACAGCGGGCCAAGCAAATAGTGCGAGTGTGTGGTAGGAGCGAAGCCAGCTCGTCTGCTGCGTTCCACCCGCTCTGTCAGCTGGAGAACATCTGCCTGTTCTTCTCGTCCTTCCTGAATGGAAGCTTCACAGCTGGAGTAAGGGTCGGAGTATTTTCCATCTGGCAGAGAGCTGAAGACAGGTGACGTGTTTCTAAAGCAGAGCTGAAGCAAATGCTAGTCTTTACTTACGAACAAGGTGCTGAGTGCACAGCCGGCATGTAGCACAAGAAGACAGTTCTCAGCTGCAATTCCGTTCTGTCTGCAAATGCTGTTTGTAAAACAGGAATGGCATCAGAGGCTTAGGGATGGTGCGGTTTCGCTGCCATGACAACTTGAGCGATTTGAGCTATTTTTATTTTTAAAAAGAAATGAACAGTGCAGGCAACTCTGCCGATTATTGGTGGAAAAATGTGTACTGAGGAAGAATTGGCCAAATTCTCCAAGTTAAACACTTACAGCTACACTTTCACCAATTTAGTGCCCAAAAACCTTTAGGTGGCTTTAAGATATCTAAGAGTTCTTCATCCAAATGATATAATATTTACTTTTCAACTACTTTTTTCCCCCTCACTAGTCACAAGAAACCCTCCAAAGAAACATCTGCTCTACCAGGTAGGGTATGTGCTGTGAAACCAGAATCGTCAGGTTTAGCCAGGATACAGACTGTCCGGTTTTAGGAATGTTGCTGTGCCGTGATGTGCTGCAGTGTTTAATGGAAAAATGGCATCGTCTTCCATTGCTTGCAAACATGGGAACACATCTTGTGTGCCTTTTATTTCTCATGCTAAAGAGCGTATCACATGAAGAGTGTTGTGAACTGGTTTATCAAACACAGCTGAGAACCTTTTGAACTGACAGTTTGCCAGCCTCCAGAAAAATCGTGGGTGTCTGTTCTCACATCCTTCCTTCCTCCAATGAGACATTTCCATCGTTTCACACACAGCTGGACTGCTTAAAGGCTGAGATTATGTTACGCCTGTCTCCTTACGCCGTGTCTCCTGACAAACGGCTGTAATTATGAAAACGTCTTAACAGCATTTCACCAGCATAAGAGAATTTATTTTCTTTCATGTAAGGTTTTCATGTAAGGCTATGGAATATGATAAGAGATCTATATCGTGATACACACTTTTTTTTACGTATCGCATCGTCATGATCATCAGGTTACACTTTAAATATCCACTTAGTAACTGACTGGACATTAAAACTATTTTGTCAGCTTTTTCAGCTGATATGTTTGACACAAGTATTTGCACAACCTTCACAATACACAACGCATCATTTTTGCTATCACCATGTATTAAGTAATAAGATATATGATATTTGCCCTTTTAAGGTAATCACAGCTCTGCCAGCTCGTTTTTTCTTTTTTCCAAGCCAGTACCTGCTAGTGTGGGATCGACCAGTAAATGGCCAGCGATCATTGTGTCTAATTAACACATTTAAAAAGCAAAGCGTCCTCCATAATGATTATCCTAATTGAACAAATTTAGTGGAGAGCCGGCTTGCTATGGGGTGGCCAGACAGGCTGCTGAGTAAAGGAGCTCCTGCTAATAAGTCAGACTGGCAGCTAGTGCTGTGGTACAGTGTGGCAGGAGCATACTGAGGACATGTCACAGCTGAACCATTAACTGCATGTTAATTTCTTATTAGTCCAGATGGATCGGAACAGAAAGGCGATCAGAGGCCGGTACAGCGATATGACTTCACCATAAGGCTGAAATATATGAGCTCAAATAAGTCTAGATTGTTAACCTGGGTAATCAGTTTCCCACCAGGGATCACTTTGTGCACACCGATCTACCAGTAACACTGTACGTCTCTCTCTCGTGCCTTGCGGTGTGTGTTTGGAGGTGTATTATGTCACACGGATCCGCATCGTTGTTTTGTTTGTAAATTAGAGTGATTACACAGTTTGCTTTCGGGCTTGGTATAATATATGCATGGCAAAGTGGACAGAATTCAAAATCAATCTGGCTAATGTTGTGTTGCTCCAGAGTGGCTTGCAGAGGTCTTTGTCACTCAGAGTGAAAGACACACTTTGGCATCATCATTACTTTGACCTTGTCTCTGTATAGCCCTCAGAAAGGTGATGTGCTGCTTTTTTTGTTGTTGCCAGCATTCTGTTTAAACTCTAAAGACTGTTGTGTGCGTAATAAAATCTCCTGAGATCTCAGCAGGTCTGGAATACACAAACCTACCCATCTTTCACCAACTAACAAACTGTGGTCTAAATTGCTGAGGTCGCATTTTTTTCCCCATTTTCGCTATTCTGGTATTTGATCATTGACTGAAGCTCTTGCCCTGGATCAGCTTCATTTCATTCAATTCAATTCAATTCAATTCAAGTTTATTTGTATAGTGCTTTTTACAATAGACATTGTCTCAAAGACATTGTCTCAATAAACATAGAGCAGAAGGTAGACATAGGAATAATAAAAGAAATAACAAATAATAAAAGAAAAAGAATTAACAGAATAAAAAAAATTCAAGATTATTATTAGATATAAATAGTTCACAATCTGTATGTATTTATCCCCCTATGAGCAAGTCTGAGGTGACTCAGGCAGCAGTGGCAAGGAAAAACTCCCTTAAATTGGTAAAGGAAGAAACCGTAGTTTTATGTCTTGTGCTGCTGCCTCATGATTAGCTGAATGAACGAGCAGGTGTAATGATGTGAGGGTGTGTTGGGTTACCTTGAAATATTGTAGAACCCTTTTCAGTTAGAAAGGAAGCCTTAAGATGGTTGTCAGTTATCCTTTAAAATAAAAAAAGAATGTATTATATAATGTACCCAGATATTGGCACCTCCACTAGAAGACCTGTGATTTACACATTTTATTAAAAGCATATTTTTACTGTTTACTAACATTTTATGTCACGTTTTAGTACATTGCTAACCAACACTTAAAATAATAAGGTAATTCCTTACTATGTTCAACACAAACCTGGAGAAGCGGACACTACGCCACCGTACCTATATATCTGTAAGTGAAACCGCACCACTGTTTACTAGGAAAAAATGATCTATGTGATTCGTTCGTAACTACAAGAGACTGTTACTGCTCGGTGAATACATTTTGGTCTACTGAAGGTTCTGAGTTTATTCCCAGCACCAGCAAGCTACCATCTCTTTAGCAAGGCTTGCTGGTACTGGGATTAAACTCAGAACCTTCAGTAGACCAAAATGTATTCTGAAGGTTCTGAGTTTAATCCCAGCACCAGCAAGCTACCATCTCTTGAGCAAGGCTTTTCACGTTCATTTGCTCAGATCAATTGTAAGCCTCTTTGCATAAAAGTGCCGATCAAACGAGTAAATGTAAACGTTAAACAGTCCTGTCAAACAGACAAGGTCAAAAGCAGGTTCATTTAAAAAGCCTACAGACTGAATATACTCCGAGCCGCCGCATGTAGTATTAAATTAATCCCAGAAAGAACCCACACTTTTGCAGAATCTAACTCAATTATGTAACTTGTCTTTTATCCTTGTTCCTTATTTGCTTTTGGAATTCTTTCTAAATGCAAATCTGAGCCAGTCCGCATTAACGGAGCCATGTTAACCTTGATACCATGATCGCGACTAATTATATCGTTTTATATGATGTTAGTGCTGCTTTGTAGCACGCCTAGCTTCCTCCGTTAATCTGAGGTATTAAGTGTGTTAGACACCAGGCAGATAGAGGACACACTGTTCTTTTTGTTTTACAGTACAATGCCGAGGGGGGTTATTTATAGCCTTGTTAACTCAAAGCACATCATCCTATATTCTAATTCACCGAACATAGACTGTTTTCTAATCACACGTCTCGGTTTGATTCTCCATTTGTTTTAATGTGTCATGGTCTATAGTGACTGCTGGCGATTAGATTTACAGATTTTTTTTTACCCCACTTCCTTAGTAGCCTCAGCTTTGCATAATTTGTGCTTTGGCCTGTCGGTTTGATTTATTTAAAGTCCTGATTGTGCACTTTGTAATCTTCTTTGATAATAGATGGCTAAACTAAGATGGAGCACAGCTGTAGACGTCTGCTCCGATTGGCCGAGATCCACTGCTGGTAAATAGTGGCCTCTGTAACCAGAGGATTCACGAGGGGCAGCGGGCTTCATTCACCATGCTCACACTGCCATTTATTGGCAAACAGAATGCACTGTGGAAAGGCTTTCTGCCTCCGTAATTGGCCACAGATGGGAACAAATTGGCAGAATCTTGAGATGATTTTCTGTGATGGCGTTTGAGATGAGCTTTTTATGTATTTATTTATTTATTTGTAATTTGGCACAAATGGTCTGTAAGACTTGTTCTTGAAAGACACGTTTTGACATGATGGAGGACTAAATGTTTTTACTTTTTATTGACTTTCTGACCAGACAAGAAAAAAGGGCCACAAGGGGACAAGGGGACTGGCACTCTGCCCGTTAGAGATATGGGTTTCAAGTGTAACAGGATCAAGCAGGATGTTCAGGCTTTCCAAAATAACATGACACCTTTTGTGCGAGTTGTGGGCCTTTTAAAGCTCACCACCTGATGTTTGGCCATGTCTCCAGGTGCGTGTCGGAGAAGTGGGAGGAAACACGCTAGGCTTCTTTGGCTGTCAGATGGGGCCCGACGGGTCCAAGATTCTGGCTCATGCCTTCCACGGAGCACTGCACCTCTGGCAACGAGACCCAAAACAGCAGGTGAGCCCCAGATCTCATCCATCAGTCGGAAGAATTTATTAAAAGAGCGTCGTTCTAGAGTTCAGTTTACTTCATTAGTACACAAATGGTGCAGCGTTTATTCTGTGTGAATCAATGCTTTCCAGCTTAGTGTGCTTTGTTTGGGCAGGTGAGAACACACTCTGAAAAACAATATGCGTGACTTGTACAATAAACGAAAAGTTTCATCTACGTTATGTATATAATTACCTAGTAATTCGTGTAGCTTCAGCTCCACGTTCTCCATGCTCTGTGATTCTGCATGAGCTTGCCAAAGATTGACTTACTGTTATTCTCTTGCTGCGTTTCTGTCTGAATGAAGGAAGAGGACAGTTTTCAGCTGTACACATCCCTCAGTCAGCTTTTATTATGTGTATTGTGATACGAAAACAAAACAAACAGCAAACAAATCAAAATGATCAACTTCGCTTTGTTTCGGATTCCGATTCGGTGTGAGTTATTAACTGGGCTGAAGAACAGAGCTGTAGTGCAGCAGAAATGCAGGGAGTGTTGGAGATTTGGACAGATAGTAAACACTGTAGGTGATGTAAAGAGGTTATTTATAAAACAGGTTCTTATAATTATTCAGCTGGTTATAATGTAATTATTCAGTCGTTATCAACAGTATTTTATTTAATGGCAGCGGTGTTCTCCTCTTTTGCTTTTTTGGTTTGTTTAAGGATCTGCAGTGTGAAACTAAAACAAACAGTAAACAAGATAAAATCAAATTTGCTCTGATTCAGTCTCAGATCAACAGGAGTGAAAGCACCTAAAAATCTGACACAAACGATGTGTTTAGGTACTTTCTCCGAGTTGGTGGTGTTATTGTGTGTGTTGTGTGCAGAGTCAATGGAGTCCTGCAGTGGTGGTGTCCGGACACTTTAACGCAGTGCAGGACTTAAGCTGGGATCCAGAGGGAGAATTTCTCCTCAGCGTAGGCTCAGACCAGACTACCAGGATCTTCGCTCCATGGAGAAGGAAAGACTCCTCACAGGTGTCAGAACTTATGTATTCAAGTACAAATTTACTCACCATATAGACAGACTATGTAGCTGTGTAGAATTTTGTGGACACCTGACCATCACACCCAGATGTGATTCTTCTTCTATCCGTTGCCCCAAATTTGCAAATGCACAGTTATCCAGAATGTCTTTGTGTCCTGCGCTGTGTCCTGCCCTGTGTCCTGACCTTAACCCCAATGAACACCTTTTGGGATGAACTGGAACACAGACTGGACCCCCCAAACCTCCTCACCCAACATCACTGCCTGATCTCACTAATGCTCTTGTGGCTCAATTAACACAAATCCCCACAGCTAAACTTCAAAATCTAGAGGAAAGCCTTTCCAGATGAGTGAAGGTTATTAGAGCAACAAAAGTGGACCAAACCAGGAATGGGGATGTTCACTAAGCACATATCGGTGTGATAGTCAGGTATCCACATTCTTTTTCCTGTATAGTGTAACACTGTCCAGATTTCTGCTGCTAACCAGTGTGTAGTTCTAACAAAGAGGGACATTTTATGGAATAGAAATGTCTGTAAACCTTGCCTTTAGTATATACTCGGAGGAAACAAAGAATCTGTTTACTTAAAACTCACTTATACTGTAAGTCTGTAGGTAAATCTTCATCAGTAAACATACAATATGGCTTGGACTGTGTGATGTAATCAGTGTTGTGGATCAATTTCATTTTCTGTGATATAAAATATATTATTATTATTATTATTATTATTATTATTATTATTATTATTATTATTATTATTATGTTTAGAACATTTACACTTACTCTAATAGGACTCACATAATTGGGTGTTTTACTGAAACTTTACAGCTGCATAGATTTATACACAATTTTCCTTTTATTATGTGTTAAATCATTTATAATTGAAGAAGTCAAATACAAATATTAACTCTGGTAAATATATTATAATGCACTTTTTTAATTGATGAATTCAAAAATTTGTTTCAGAGATTTACATGGAAAGTTGTTTTTCTTGCTAGTGATGCAATAAATAGAGATTAGGTTGGAAAAAAACCCGAATCAGTCGTCAATTCGGGTGAATGCATGCGTTTCTGACACCATCTGTGCTATCGGTGTGTCCAGGTCACCTGGCATGAGATCTCCAGGCCTCAGATCCATGGCTATGACATGCAGTGCCTGGCCACGATTGGCCGATTTCAGTTCGTATCTGGAGCAGATGAAAAAGTGCTGCGTGTGTTTAAGGCTCCACGTAACTTCGTGGAGAACTTTGCCAACATTGTAGGCACTTCTCTGGAGAAACTCTTGGCTTCACACGTACGTCTTCAAAACTTGCTGTTCTTGGAAGTATATTTTTATCACACGGATCCTCTGTGTTCATTACACTTTTCCCAACTAACTTTCCTTTAAAATCAAGCATTCTGGTGCCCTCTGTTGTCATCTTTAAATACTATTTATGTAAGGTTTCATTAAAAAAAAAATATATATATATATATATGCACACACACACGCACACACAATAACAAAGAACAGTACAGTGTATTTACGTATATTCTAACAGGGTGTTATAGTCTTATAGACTAGTTTATTTTATGACAACAGCTAACTGAAAAAGTGCTTGTATGTGATTAAGTGCTGTGAATAATTTCCCCTTATTTTAGGATGCTGAAGGTCTGCCAGAAGGAGCCAGCACACCCGCACTCGGTCTCTCTAATAAGGCTGTGTATCAAGGTACACGCTTGTTAGATTTAGTGCTTCCACTGTGTTGAGCCTGTGAGAGAATGATTACTACACTATTGCTTTAGTAAGACTGTGGTGTTCTTCTGTGATTGACAGGTGATCTTACGATTCAGAGCACCCAGGAGGAAGGGGAAGATGTCAACAGGGTGTCTGACCAGTACAAGGAGTTTTACTTTCAACCTCTTTGTCTAACAGGTACATGTTGAATACAGGACTGAATACAGACTTCATACAGATACTATCAGGTTGGAAATGTGTGCTTTTTATTTTAAATAAATATTTCTGTGTTTGAGTTATTTTCCTCTCCGAATTAGACAAAGTAATACATTTTATATTTCTATGATTCTTCTTATCCAGTTCCTTTTTGGTCAGTAGATTTGGCAGCAAACTGAAATGCAGTCAGTTTACACTCGTATACTGTTAGCGTTTCCATTTCTTAAATAAAAGATCTAGACTCTTCCTATTTTCTGTATGACAATAATCACATTTCCTTCCCTTTCTCGATGTTCACAGCTTCTAAAGTTTTGAAATCTCGGTTGGAGTTACGAACATTGAATTATTATTCCACCAAAAATTGCATATGAATTAGAGGTGGTTCACAATGAAGATAAAATTAGTTCATGTTTTTTTTTTCCACAAGTCCTTGTGGTTTCTAAGCTTTCTGAAAGACACTGACACACACACACACGTATATGCATGTTTAGGAATATGCCGCTTTGCATGTTTGTCACGTGAGGGAAGCATAAAGCCCTCGTCAGTGTTGCTATCTTCTACATAATGCAGCAGTAGGATGTGGACTAATTCATCAAAATATACATTTTACTGCTGACGTTTTTATTACTATGTGATTTATTCAGAAATAAAACGAATGAATGATGTGGACTTGATGTGAGCAACACTGCTATCTGTTGTATTTGGCCTTAAATGACAGTCCTTTTAATATCATGAAGGATCTTAATTAGCTTTGTTGTACAACTCTATTCCTCCTGGAGGTGGACCCCTTATAGGCTGGAAAAATGAAGCAATATTCTGAAATTAAGATGCTTGTCAGGTCTGTTGCATGGAGTATTGCAAATAATATGTCTACAAACACATTTAAAACATTAGGAACAGCACCTTTAATGATTATGGTAATGATTTGGTCAGTTGTAATATTCCCCTAAGCTCCTGCGAAACGGAATTAAACACAGTATCTTCTGGCTCCGGTGTATTACAGAAATAGACGCACTAGATGTATGAGATCATCACCCGTCTTTTACTGTGTTCCGTAGAGGCCTTAGGACCTGTTCCTTAACAAGACATTGATGGCCAGCGTTTGTGACGAGACATTATTAGGAGCTGCCTTCCTGTGCTCATATATAACCATAGCATGAATCAGAGAGAGACAGCTGTGGACAGATGTTAATACTGGAACAGACAATGTGAGGCGGGTCTCCGTGTGTGTTTGCACATGTGTGCGGTTACCAGTGGGAGGAGGGGTTTATACGTCTATTGCTCTAGGCAAACAGGCAGACGCTGTCAGAGTGATTGAAAAAGCTGCTTAATCTGAAATTGTAATTAGAAAGGAGGCTTATATAATTGCAAAGCTAAAATATTGATGACTCTGGGCTACGGGGAGTGCAATGAGGCAGACCTCGAGTTGTTAACAGAATAATGTGACTCTCGTGCTCTTTCTCTCCCCCCCCCCCCACTCCCCACAACACCTCCCCACGCCCCACTCACATCCTTGCACACACACACACACTGTCTTTCCCTCCTTCTGGAGAGGAAAAGAAGGAAATAATTAGAAGAAAATGACAAACCAGGGCCAAAAAATTGAAATATGAGACGGCAAGTAGCTTTCAACTGCATTTGGAGTCAAATTGGGCACGTGTCGCATCCATCCCCATGACTGAGCGATGAGAGGGGCGTTTCTAGACTTGCATTAGGGAAAGTAAAATACATTTTGCTTGCTAATCTTAAAATGAACAGCCGCTGAAAATCGTACAGAAAGCTTTCATTGTTGAAAATCGCTTAGAGGTAATTGGCGACAGATTATTTAGATTCTAAATAGATGAGTTGGGTGAAAAATAGGAGGAAAATGTAACCATGTTTCAGAGTGTCTGTCGTATTTTAACAATTTTTTGTGTGTGTGTGTGTGTGTGTGTGTGTGTCTTTTGTCTGTGTGTTGTGATCATTATAAAAGAACCCCCTCCTGAGGATCACCTTCTACAGAACACACTGTGGCCTGAGGTCCAGAAGCTGTGAGTCTCATTTATTCTCATTTGTGAGCTCTTTAGCAGCACTGACATGGCAGGAGCAGGCAGTAATATGCTGTGCAACATCAGCCTGTGCAGCTCTAATAATGCAATGTAAAAGTCATTTAGAAAGCATGACTAGTGAGTCCAGATGCAGTCCCTTCTCCATGTGTCTGCTGTGACATTAGGGAATATAAATTTAGCCCTCTCTTAATAAAGGCTCCTGTTTTGCTCTCTATTTTGCTCTGTGTGAAAATCAATACAGTTTACCATGTTCTTGACTTAATGCAGTTCTAAAAGTCTCAAGTTTTACTCTTATATCCCATAAGGTTTGTGTCCCAAAATAATTGCTGTCATTTGTTACCTGAGCTTATTCTCTCGTTTTAGTTGTTTGGGTAAATAGCATTAGGAACACATATGATGTGTGCACTCGGACTCACTTTGTAGATTTAATCTAGTTTTCCTAAACGATTATGCGAAATTTAATATTGAGCCTATTACTAGATTCCTATCTGCAGGGTCCACCCCCCCAACCCCCAAACAACATGTTCATCTGTAGCTGGTATATATGTTATCAATCTTCTATATTGAGTAATGGAATTAGAAGGCATCTCTTCTCAGCTCATTAGCTTTACTGAGCATCTCATGTTGTGGTTTATTCCACTAGTAAATTGAAATGCTCAGGCTATACTGTTCCATGATGTATATGTAATAGTCAGTACCTCAAGGCTTTGTGTTTTCATTTTCCTGGGCTATTTACCCAGCACTAAAATGGCATTGCAGCTGGTGTTATTGCTGCCGTTGCACATGACTGTTTGCACAAACTTCCAGCCATGCCACGGCTCATAAACGAGCTTCTAGTTTCAAATGCCATTCTGACAATCACGAAGCAGCCTCTGTGCTGGGGCCTGGTTTGTGTAGAAGTGGCAGAATCCTCATTAACATTTCCTACATATCTCGTGCTCTCTCTCTCTCTCTCTCTCTCTCTCTCTCTCTCTCTCTCTCTCCCTAGGTACGGTCATGGTTTTGAGATGTTCTGTCTGGCTTCAGATGCAGCACGAACAGTGGTCGCCTCAGCATGTAAGGTAGTGGCACACTACAATTAGACAATTACAATATTCTCTCTGACTAGACTATTGTCCTCGTCCAGGTCTATTCAGCCAGGATTCAGAAATGAGCTTTTCTATAGTGTGGTTTCTAAATTACTGACAATTGTAAGATTATTAGTTTGACTGACAGTTAGAGGGGGAAAAAAGGGGTGCTTATCCCAGACTAAATAAAATACCAGTCCTATCCTTGTTACAATCTGTTCAACAGAATAATCACCATGTAAACCTTTAAATGCGATTAGCTTCACGATCAGAATGTATCCTGTGAATAGTTCTAGCATAACATAGTCATGTGAAGAACCAAAATTTCAGGATGTAATAAAATAATAGCTGAAACAGAGCGAATTTAAGATAGTTTACAAAGCAGACAGCATGATAATGCAGCAGAAAGTGTCGAAGCCTGAATGGAGTATCTGTGCATGTTTTCCATGGTTTATGTTGGTTTCTCTTGGCTTCTCTGGTTTCCACCCACATCGCAAAATCATGCCTATTGGTGGAGTGGCACAGCAAAGTTCTGCTTAGGGTGAAGTGTGTGTGTGTGTGTGTGTGTGTGTGTGTGTGTGTGTGTGTGTGTGTGTGTGTGTGTGTGTGTGTGTGTGTGTGTGTGTGTGTGTGTGTGTGAGTGTGATGTATTCCCACATCTGGCACAGTGTAGCCAGGATGCTACAGATGAATATATAAGTGAATGATCAATGTACATGAACAACATATGGAGAAATTGGAACATTGGCTTATTATAATCTTTCTAGGAGTTTTAAGGCTTTTTATATTTGTTTCGAGCAACAGGCGAACAAAAACGGAAGGTAGTCTGCATTACTCAGATCTTAGTATAGACACCTTAAAGGTATGATCAGTGTTCTGGCCAAATATGTGAAGCTGGCTAGTGTTTAAATAAGTATAGCTTCTGCTATAGCAGAATTAATTATAAATACGTACAGCTTCTTTTTCCTGCAAAGCCATGCACTTACAAAAAAATTATCTTTTAATTTAAAGGGGGTGTGTGTGGGGGGGTGGGGGTGGCTAGAGTTTTTGTAAGTCAATGTTGCTTGTATTTTACCCATAAATTACCCAAGGTTCATGAAGTACCATAATCCTGTTTATGTCTCCCTGTACTACACATTTGTTCCTAAAATACCTGATTTAATTGATCAGATACTTAAATGCAGAAATGTACTACATGAGGAGAGTTGGGAACTTTATACATTAAGCCTCTATGGGCAACATGTATTGTTTTGGGCAACCTTGAAAAGATCTGGTTCTTTAAGGGAACAGTGGATAATTTAATGACCTTCACCCAACTCTCTACGCCTTTGTTGAAGCACCTTTTGATTTTATTCCACATGGCACATCCTGACTTGGCAGTATTTTGCAGTCTCTCTTGCAAAACATTTCTACATCCATCAAACTGTAAGAGCATGTACTGTGCACAGCTTGCTTCAGGTTTTTAGTTGGATCCAGGTCTGGGCTCTGACTAGGTCTTTCTACAACATTAATCTCTTTTGGCTAAGCCTTTCCTTTAATGATTTGAGTGTATGCTTTGGGTCATTTTACTGCTAGGCAACATCAACAGTTTCTGCTGCTTGTTCATACCTTACCACGATGTAGGAGGTTTGAGTCATGCTTGAAAAGGTCTGGTTCTTTCCTATTTCAAGGGAACATTGGATCATTTAATGACTTTTTTCCCATTCCTTATGACTTTTCTGAATTCTTCTATCGCTTGTCTTGTAAACAGGTCAAAGTTGTAAATGTATCAGATTGAAACATATCTGAGGTTTTTTGTGTACAGGCATCTAAAGCAGAGCATGCTGCAATCCTGGTGTGGAGTGTCTTCACCTGGAAACAGCTACAAGCTCTCCCATGCCACAGTCTGACTGTCACTCAGATGGCCTTCTCTCCAGACTCACGCTTGCTCCTCGCTGTGTCCCGAGATCGTACGTGGTCGTTGTGGAGACGGGACGACTGTGGACCCGATGCATCAGGTAAAAAAGGTCCTGCCCTCTGAGGTCAATGAGTTTTATAGAAATGAAATGAGTTACACCATGAAGTATGGGGTGAAGTTTTGAGGGCTTAATTGAGGGCTTCTGTCTAGCTCCCCAATATATATATATACCCTGACTGATACCTTGCATGCTTTGTAAGCTCTTTGCAGACCACACACTCCGATAAACCAAGGTGTGGTAGCTTATTAGTTGTGAGTTGGGATCAGCTCATCGGTCTGAACAATTGCTCAGTTGTATACAAATGAGTTAAAAATGCAAGTCTCTCTGTATTCAAATTCTCCTTAAAAAGCTGCTCCACAGCCTCACCGCCTTCCTCCTTTGTCACCTTTAAGCATCTCCGACCCAAATCGCCGCTGACAGTCGTTAAGCAGGCAAGCGTCCGTTTCCCTTTGCCTATTTGCCTGTGTGTCGGATGAAGCTAAAGACAGAGGGAGGCTGCAGTCTGTTCTGGTTGAGGCTAGTATTACTCACAGCTTTCATACTGTGGATGGAGGGAGGATAACTTGCGTCAATGCTGATGAGGCCGAGGCTCAGCGTCAGCAGTGGGGAACCGCTCCCTCAATCCCTCCATTCGTCTCACTTCATCTCTCTTTGTATTTCACGCTAATGAGCAAAGACGTACCAATCGAAGGGCAGACAGTCCCAGATAAGAATTAGCACTGTGTGTGTACAATATATTCATGTGTGTGAGGTTGTGGCATCCACACGGTTCCTGGCATCCCTAGTTAGTGTTAGTTAGAGTTTGTGTTTCCGGGATATGATGACCTGGCTGAGACGAGTACACTGGCCTGCGATGTAGCTCAGCACACACTTACATTAAAGCAGAGACCAGACAACCTCTCAGGAGTGATACAGCGGAGCTCGCTATCATACCAACAATAGTTCTATTGGTGGCGAACACAACAAACAGTCACCAGGATCCATCTGTAAAGCAGTGACATGACAAATGCTGATGCAGTGATGCTCTTTCTGATTTCAGAACCCAGCTTCTCGCTCTACACACACACCAGTAAGGACTCCAGTGTGCACACACGCATCATTTGGTCATGTGACTGGAGTCTGGACAATAAGTACTTTGTGACATCTAGTCGGGATAAGAAGGTGAGCTCCTGTTGTACACAGATGCACACTACAGCTGCTCAGTAGACTGTCATTTAATCAGTTTCAGTACATGTGAGGTACAGGTGAATGTTCTGACAAATCCTGTTTTTCTGACCATTTCTGAGCTTCCACTTTAATTTAAATGTTCTGTAAGTGTTTGTGGCTGTATTTAGATCTATTACACAATATGATTCTCTGAGAATATCATATAAAAAAAAACTTTTTACATTTATTGTTTGGCTTTTTTATTAAGGGAAATAAGTACAATCATTGTTTTATTATTATTATTATTTTAAATGTGTCATTGATCTCTCTGTTTGCTTGTGGTCTTAGGTGATCATGTGGGGTCACCGTGGCTCTGGCGATCCAGTTGGTACGGATGACAGTGCAGTTGTTCCCTGTTCATCTGTTCTGGATGTAGGAGATTCAGCCACCGCTGTGGCGATCTGCCCTTTCCTTCTCTCTGACCAAAGGTAAAACACTACATTAGCCATAATTCACTAACAGAAGATCCTTTTTTTCAGACATTGTGCTGTCTTAATCTTAAAGACGCTGTCTGTTTAATTGACATCAGATCAACAGTGGTGCATTTTACTCTCACAAGTAGCACCAAAGCAGATGTTCTGCCCCACTGTGCAGCAAACACTGCAGGGTTTTAATGAGCTGTTTATAACTAATACACACACAAACACACCACTATATTAGGTTTTATCCATAACAAAAATAAACAAATTACAAATGAATAATATCTGTTGTATTTTTGAAAGTGTGTTGGTACTTAACCTAAAGAAAATGTCCCTAAGGCAGTATGACACCTGCATGTAGGCAACTGACACATACCTACATAAACATTTATAAAGACCTGATTGAGCAGGAATCACCCACCAGTACATTAGAGTGTCATGAAAGCTGTACAGCTCAGCTAATTAGTACTAGTATGTCAAAATCACACAATGGGGAGGTCTAGATATCCACGTGAAGTCGATTAGTCAAGCAGATGCGAACGCTACATCTTGCACTTACAGCGTCAAGGCAGAGTTGTGTATATTTCTCTGAAATCATATTACACACACTAGACCAGATTTAAAGATTTTGTTCTTCCTAAAAGACCTATAACACACATTAAAACATACACACAGTAAATACAATCTACATTTATATAATTTGCATATAATTGAAAAAAAAAGGTCATTAACACGAAAAGATGATAAATCTGTGGTAGAAAAGAGAGAAAGCAGAATAATCTGGAGCCTCTTTGACACTCTTGACTAGCACTTACAGGATTCAGACATTTTAAGCAGAAATTTTTTTGCACATTTATCTATCACCACTGTTTCCCTCACTGTGTTGTAGCTACCTCGTAGCGGTGGGTCTGGAGAGCGGACAGATCGTTCTGTATAAATGGAGGCCGATGGACGATCTGTCTTCAGGATCAGACTGGAGCAGATGTGCTGAAAGCGATGTCTCGTATCCTTTGTTTTGCACTGTGTTTAGGACGTAAAAAGGTTAAAGTTACATAGTTAGCACTTTCCACACAAGCTCGTTCATCGCTGAGGTTGTGTTTTCTCTGATCCGGTGAAAACTACTAACTTACTCAGACATACTGAATTCTCTCTTTTGATCTGAGAGAGAATTTTTTGGTCTGTTTTTTTCCTTCCTCTTTTTCACTTACACAATTCGACAATGTGTTATCGATGGCTGGTGCAGGTGGAGAGGACAGAAGGTATCTCTATTTAATTGGTGTGCACTAGATCCTGATTCAGAAAAAGAGGTGCAAGGTACAAACATCGCACTCACATGTGGACTGAAACAACTGGTCCAAGAGCTCCCAGTAGGACAGGATCTCAAGCCCAAGCAGTTTACTGAAGCTGAAATGAAAAAAACCATCTGCAAGAGATGAATCATACAGTACTGCATATGCTTTATATGATTTGTGGATTGCATACAGAATTTTCTGACTTGCAATCTAATAAACTGCACTTCAAATTAAATGAGTGCCAGAAGACAGAACTGGAATTTAGAAGTGTTTGGATATCTGGGCTGAAAAACCTACAAAAGTCTCTGAATGGTTTTTGGTGTTATTTATTTATTTTGTCGTTATTTAGCACTGGCTCTGTTCCGTTATTTGTACTCACACTTGAAAAACATTTGCTTCAGTTTTGTCATATTTTCCTCAGTGAATGAAAATCTTCAGGGACGTGTTTGTCTGGTTTGCTCAACAAAATGACACTCAACAAATGTTCGTTTTCTGTTCCGCATGAACTTGTGCACGAGACAACATCTAAAGTTTGGCATAGTGTTCTGGCAGCCGTCAGACCCAATGCAAATAAATTTCACCTGGAATCAAAGCCAGTTCACTGGCGGTGAAAGGATGAGGGACGTAAAAGACGTTTGTTTAACACTGCCAGCATAGTCATTCATCTTTGGTTAGTAAAATGGAGAAGCTGCTTATTATTTAGAACTGCTTACACCTGACTTATGCGTCATTGTTATCTTAATGTAGCTTGGCACAAAGATTCAGAACAGCCGCATTATCCGCAGTATATACTAGTGTTTATGTGGTCAAGATGTATTTATTTTTTTAATCTTGTCTCACAAGGAATATGATATTTCTTGTTGGAAATGTTTTGTTGTAAAGTCATGTTTGGATAGTGGGAAACCGAATCAGATCAAAGCAATTTCACTTTGCTTCGAACTCGGCAAACAGAATAATAGAGGAGCAAGCTCCAGCGGTCATGCTGCGTGTTCTACACTGCTCAGTGTTTTCTCGCTTGTCCCCCAGCTGTGAATTGCCTCTTAAACATTGGTCACAGCTTTTTCACTCCACTCCAGTTTGGTGATAACACACTGCACCTGAGGGTAATGAGTTTTTCTTGCATGAGTGACATTTTTCAACACGCACAATGGAAAATTAAAATGGATTTACAGAACACGTGTGTCAGTGCATAAACATGTCCGTGTGTACGTAAGCAGAATAGATGAAGCAGGGGGAGACCAGTGACCTAAAGAGTCGGGATTCAAGTGAGAAAAAGGAAAAGCCCGAGAAGGCAAGAGAGATGAGTAGGAGAATTATGGGTTTTTGTAAACGTGCCTTCCCCTCGGTTCCAGTTTTCCTTGACCTCTCTCGTGCCTGCAGTCAAAGTCACACGCTGGTGGTGAAGAGACTGCGCTGGAGGCCCCGAGTCTGTCAACAGGATCAGAGTGATGATTTTGACAAGAACCACCAAAACACTAACTCTGTCCAGTTAGCCAGCGCTGGAGCGGACAACGTTGTCAAAATCTTCAACATCGACACACTGACTCTGTAGCTGTGTCTTACCTAATGCTCCACGCAGATCCTGCACCGTCTACACACACACTTCAGTCAGTAGGAGGTGTATCAGATCCCATGCTGGAACGTGTTGAGCGCTCTTATTTAATCAATACAGAAGAACGGATATTTGTACTATAACGTAAAAGCTAAAAATGTTGTGCTATTTAACTGCAAACTCCTCCGAGGTTTGTGTTGTAATAAATGATTCTTTTTCTAACAGTAGTGAGTGTGTAGAGTCTGGGTTTGTTTCAACAATCCAATCTCTGGTCCGCATGAGAAAAATGCTCTGAAGCTGCATTTCGTGTCAACACCACAGTCAGAGCCGAGATCACTTGATTTTGTCATGTTGCTTTTTGGGCTGTAAACCACAGAGTGCATGATATGATGGGATTTATATTTGCTACCACAGCATCTGCGGCGATATGATGCAGTTTCAGTTTTGATTTGATTTAGTAGCATGTGATTGATATTTGGCCAACTTTGTGCAGAATCTGAAGCAATGATGTATCAAAAGAGTAGATCAAGTATCAGGGTTAAAGGGCAAATTTGCATTACATGCTATTTACATGCTATACCACTCAGGAGCTGGTAAAGTTCTCAAAGTGAGGACACATGATAGCGTTTACTTAAACATATATGTTTTATTATTTTGATGATGTATATCTATAAAATGTAGAACAGTCTCTTGTTAGAACAGCCTCTGTACACAGAACACAGCCTTTGTAAGCTGTGATGCCAGGATGGTCTATATTTACTGATGTCCTAATAGTTGTTCTGTCGTGATAATGACTTCATTTTCTCCTGATCGAAGCATACGAACACGCTCTAGAGGCAGTAAAAGTGCACCACGGACGATCGCGTGCGCTTTTACATTGATCAGGGACTCAGTGTTTGATTGATAACTGATTGATGACACTTAATAAGGAGGCTGTGACGTCTGCATCTTTATCATTAAATACAATATAACGACCCTACTGTGGTTAATCCAGCCGCTGTTTCTGAATGCACAGTTAAACTAGCCGCACATATGCTGGAGCGCGGCTTAGCACTGAAAGAGGAAAGCGAGTGTCTGCGAGTTCTTGCGTCACAGAACAACCAATTATAATTATAATAATAATAATAATACCAAACAATCATTTTTTAATTAATGATTCTTAAGGGATCTTTAGACTTCCGTATATACTACATAGATTATACCTAATCTGCTTGCAACTCAGTGTGTGATTGAACCTCTTCAAACCCTTTTTTGTTAGATCTCAGACCTGTCTTTTTCTCTTGGGGAATCCCAGGGTTCCTCAGTTAGAGGGCTCTGAGTAGAACTTGCTTAAGTAGGTAAGACTTGTGTGGCTGGTATCCAGAACAAGCCAAGCCTTCCGTGAAACTCAGCAGTCGACGTGAGCACCATACAAAGCTTCGGGCCTCTGAGCCCTTAGTCAAGTGCTTATATGTGATGACTTGACAGAGCAGCGTCTCTGACAAGAAAACTCTGAACTTATTTTCCGTCCATCCTGTTAGCTGTGGGGCCCTCGATCTGTCACTTATTTATCTCCCACAGTGCACACTGAGGCTGTGTACTGACTCAACTGTGTGTGTGTTCAGTGATACTAATAATGATGTATTTTGTAAATAGATTAATATTCCTAATGATGAACAATTGTATTCTTTCATTAGATTATTATAGTAAAAGTATAATATTAATGTTTTTTTTTTTACAATATTCTTAACCCACATTACTATTTGCAATATGATTAACATAAAATATACAATAAAATGATTAGATAGATAGATAGATAGATAGATAGATAGATAGATAGATAGATAGATAGATAGATAGATAGATAGATAGATAATGACAATGATAGTACTTGGAAAGAAAAATACAATAATGTACAATTAATTATTTTATGATCTTATTAAAGTATTGTGGATTATTGTGTAATTATAATAGAATTTATTTTCTAATATATAAACCAATATTATGGATATGGATGTTCTGATCATCAGATATCAGCGATATGAAAGAAAACAGCCTTAAATATATATATTTTTTATTATTTTATTAATAAAAAACATTTTTTTGCAATAATTTATTAAAAATGTTATGATTTCCATGCAGTTTAAGGGTACAAGAATATGAAATGAGCACATCCACTTTGATTCTTCAAGAGCTCTGGTGTGTGTATGTGCTAGTACAAACACACTGCTCAGGACAGCTGTGGAGCACAGAAGTGTACACTGGCAAAAATTTACTGGATATAAAAAACAAACAGGTCAGGTTCAGTTGTGAATCATTTTGATCGTGATGGGCACCGATGTGTGAACTAAAAGCAAAAAAAAAGTCTTTCAGCACAGAATAAATAGATTCTTATAGCGATATGTAAACTTGGAGACGGCACATTTTCACAGAGTGGCAAACAGACACACACTCACCGTTGACATTCTGTAATTTTTTTTTTTAGTCATTTGTAATGTCCCCTCACTATCATAGATTAATACCTCTACAGAAAAAATGTGTTGTATACATTATATACATCAGAAATAGTCCTTCGTGCTTTTGGGGGTATTGAGGAGGCGCGCTTATTGTTACACATTGTCATGGTCAGTACACACATTATTTAGCCTTCAGTAGTCCAGGCTTACCATCTTTTTGCCCCAGTAACTGTCGTCCTGTGTTAAACGATTTGTGAGTAACGTGACAATGTGACCACGAGTTCCAACCAAGACCAACCTGGTACCAGAGTTTATTGCCTGTAACAAGAAGACACTCCGTAAATCAGATTTCAGTGCAGCTCCTTTTTTTTTTTTTTTTTTTTTTGTACCTCTGTATCGCGTAAACTGTGTGTTTGATCAATACACACACGCACACACACACACATGCACACACAGACACGCTCGATGATTTCCATTAATATTACATAACACTTCAAAAGAAAATCCTAAAGTAACCCAGTGGTTTGGTCTCGTACTGATTTCCCCAGAGAATCAACAGAAGCATGTTTTTAAAATTCACAGTACTCATCATTACCATGAAGGACATTGACAGTCAAATCAAAGTTTGCGGTTGCCATATAAATAATTTGTGGTCAGCACAGACTTATCCCCCCATATTAGTTTCAGAGAAACTGTCTGTATTCATGTGCAGAGGTTTTATTTCTTATGATTTCCACCTGCTTTTCATGCACACCTTTCAGTGTGGTATAACTTCAGTTTATCTGTCTAAACAGCCTGGAGCTAATTATTGCCACTTTCAGAAATGTGCATTTGTTAGAATTTGGAAAATAAATTCTACAATATATGCATAGGATACCATGCGTGGAGCTGACAAAGATGCAAATTAGAAAATCAGTGTCTGAACATTTATTAGAATATAATCACACCTTTTGGTAACGTATGTAAATTTATAATTACCACCTTTTCATTTTTTTTTGTCACAGATTCAAATATTATGATTATTCCTCTGGATTCATATAAATAAAGGAAATGTTTAAATAGAATAAACAGAAATGTTGTAACACAGGTTACAGTATTCATAAGTCAACTAATTGGGTTCAGTTTTTAAGTGTAGGTAAATTAGCTAATTTATTCACCTCAATTAGTAATAAGCAGGAAAAATTAGTGATATGAAAAATATATTTTCACTAATATCCAATTACAAAGAAAGGCTAATCTTAAAAGCAAAACACTTAAACCACTGGAGAACAGAAATAGGGAATAGTTTAGAGGAATGGGTTTTATGATCAACACTTAAATTATTGTTTAACCTATAAAAACAAACAAACAAAAAAAACCCCAAGAGTTATCGGGTGAACATTAGGGAGCCCTTTTACAACCACCTTCACTGAAATAGATGAAGGAAATAAGAGCACATGACAACACTTTATATGGATTTACTAAAACTTAGCGGTTACTCGAGGATTCACAAATTGTCAAACAGGCTTTGTGGTTTGAGAGAAATTGCCCTTTGTCGATATTTATCTCAATTCTGTTAAAAGGTTGGGAGAACCTTTGTGTGCACATGGCTTAGAGTAATGTGACTTCAAAATAATTCATATCCATGACATATCTATTGCGATACAGCAGAGTGACAAACTTAGTGCTGTGTGTAATGATGATTTTTTCTTTTTTTTCTTTTTTTTTTTTTTTTTTGTAACTGATTTTTTTTACCTTCTTGGAAAAGGAAGTTAAGAAATGAATCTAAAACAGTGATTTTTGCTGTACTTTCACAAACATGTTTGAAAATGAAACTCAATGACAGGAGCGCATCCTGGAGGGAGTGGCAGAGGCAGAGGTGCCGTGGCATCGTGACGTTTTTGCTTTATGTTTAAAGGTCTTTCTCACTATGATTTGTTATGTTCAAGCTCACTAACAGCCTCAACCGTTAGCATGTGGTCCTCTCAGGTGTTAATGTACACTGAAAAATAAATGAAGAAAAAAAAAAAAAATGAACAGTTTTGTTTCATCTCTAGCACAAAAATAAACCAAACCTATCAAAGACACTCAGGATGTGTTACTTTATCAAATAGTTACTTATAATAATCTGACCAATCAGCACTATAATGTCCATCTGGCTCCATGTACAAGATCACAGGCACGGCATTCGACAAACGCAACAAAAAACAAAACAAAATCCAAGACACCAACGGTGAAATATCTGCAGAAAGGAAATTGTTCTTGACAATGGTGATACTTAGCTTATTCCAATATTTTGCATTTCGAATACAATTCTTTTGTTGTCTTGATATAGGTTTACAAAAAAATATGACAACAGCTAGACGCTCTATATCTGTGAGACATTTGTGCAAAGTTCACAGCACACAGGTACATTTCTATAGCAACTATGAGGTACTGTATGTTCACTGTTGCTAAGTGCCAGGTAATGTATGTCCCATTGCCACTTGGGAACGGTGGCAGAAATTCCTCCTGCACCTTTAGAGGATTGTGATTGAGTCCTCAATGTGTGAATGATGTGCAACAGACAGCAGGCTCCCCATCCAGGCCCTGTTTTGGCTCAAGCTACAACAATTTTTGTAAAGATGTTTCACTTGCTGTGATCAGGAGAAAAATATCTGCAATGAAGTTACACCATTGGGACCAATTCACTTATTGGAACCAGCCGTTATTGTGCAGCAAATCGAACTGCGTTGTTTCTCCACGAGGACGTGTACATCACTTCGCTTTGACTGATGAGCTTTCCATAAAGACACGTTTTTCACCCAATACTATCTACACCTCTGACGCCACTTCTGTTTAGAGCCATTAATGGATCACATCGAGAGATGACTATTTGTGTGCCAAAGTCCATACACACAGAGGAATGATCTTTCGGCTGTGTTCTTTGACTTTCGGCCCATACGCTTTGATAAAATGGAAGACTGGACCTCAGGCTCCTACAGATCTCGCCAACTTCTGTATTTCTTCCTCCTGCACTTCCATATGAGTGTTAACACTCATACAGGGTTTTCTAGAAAGCTACTTGTCTTGTCTAAGAATATCATGAGGCCTCATATGCTTGACAACGGTGTCCCTGCTTTTAACTGCTCTTAGTTTCCAAATCTATTATCGTGATCAGTGAACAGAGGACCTTTTTATTTATGGCAAAAGCCCTGGCCACTGGTGTGTTGTGATGTTTGTTTGTTAAGGTTAGCAGAAACTACCACTGGCTGGCTTTCCCTGTGAGGCTTTCCACTACAATTTTCCACGCCATGTGAACGCCCAATCACTGCCAGGAAAGCCGCAGCAACCTTTTTTTTACTTGGTTGACGGTCTTTCAAAGCTCTTCAGAGGCCATTTGCAGGAGTGCCCAGTCTTACCCGAAGCCTACCCCAAATCAGTGTTTCCTGGCATGATGACAGCTTGCTCTCATGAGTACAGTTGTGTTTGTTAGAGTGCTGAACAGGATGCTTCTGGATGGGCAGTGTTGTGAGCTACTGAAGACTAATGAGTTGACAAAGGGTACAAAAACAGGGAGAATTGAGAAAACACCCATGGAAGTTGATAAGGCTAGCTCAGCTGGCATCCCCTGTTGCATCTGTAGTTGTCTGGGACTGGGAGACCAGTTAAGGGGAAAGAGTAGGAGGTGAAATGCAGATCTTGGTGGTCACTGTGGATGTGTGAGGATGACCGGATGACTTGATGCCTCCCCCGCCCCAAACCAACCCTCCCCCCAAATCCCCCTCAGAGCCTGAAGAATCAGTTTTGTTCTGACGTAGACGTAGATGGGAGGAGGGTCGTGGATGTATGTACGAGGAGGACCCCCCAGGTCACTCACACACTTCCGTTCATTGCTGATGCAGCTCAGTCTGTTGGATTTCAAACGGAGATCTGTTCCTCAGAGCGTAGAGCTGTGGTAGGACTCACAGGCCAGAGACCATGACCCTGTAGGAAGGGGGCATGTGTCTGTGGCGGGGACTTGAGGCCGGGCTGCTGTTGGGACTGCAGCTGGCATCCACCCCTCCTATGGAGGGTAAGTATGCGTGGTGCAGAATGGGCAGCTGCAACGACAGCCTGCGTTGTATGCTGTGGAGATAAAGACACAAAGTCATTACTGATGAAATTAATGAATGCAAGCATGCATTTTACCCTCTGTCCCATTTTCTCTACAATTTGGTCAGCTGCCAATTCTCATCCAACAGCCATCTCTCGAACATCATGCAAAAGCTACCAACCAGGAGGATTAATGCTAACATATGCTTCCTTTAAAACACACAAAGATTTAAACCCATTTTTTTAACTGCTGCTCATGCTGCATACTTAGGAAAGTGCTATCTACCCTCTTCTGCATACATGAGCTCACAGATGGTCACGCTTGGCTAGTGTCTCTGTGATTGGCGAGAGAGAGAGAGAGAGAGAGAGAGAGAGAGAGAGAGAGAGAGAGAGAGAGAGAGTGCCGTCTCTTCCCCCAGAAAGCATGGCCAATTTGACTTCATTGTTGCTCCTATGTAGACTTCTGAGCCATATTTATCTTAGGTTGATTTCAATTACCAATATAAAAAGACCAAACAAGAACCACACAACAACTATGAAGCCATATGGACATTTGCAACCTTATCCTTATCATTTATGTGACATGACCCATGTGTGTCAATATTTTTATTCTCTTTTTTAAATAGTGAATCAACTAAAACTCAACTAAATGTTATATATATATATACACACGTGAGCTCAAGGCTGTACTGGAATATGACAACTGATATTTTTTTAAAGAGCAGAAATATTCCGTGTGTAAAATTTGTGGCTATGATCTTCAGAAAGCCATTACACACATGGGCTACACAGAAGCAGCCTTCTCCTGCACAGCCCCCTACTTTACTGTACTCCTTCTCTCACAGCTCCTGACCTAAAGTACATTTCATACCTGCATGCAGTGTCACTTCTCACAGTCAAACCCTGGAGATGAACATGCTGTCATGCTAATTACATAATCAAAATGTCTGTAAGATTTATGATTGAATTAAGTTGATGTTGGAATAGACTGGGCTCGGCTGTGATGGATTTTAATGATGATGTGCCTAGGATTCTAGTGCGTGCATACTTGTATAATCTATGGAAAATCTCTCTCTCTCTCTCTCTCTCTCTCTCTCTCTCTCTCTCTCTCTCTCTCTCCCTCACTCACTCTTTTCCTTCACTTGTGGTTTTAATTATGATACCCTATTAAAAAGACTGAATAGAGATATAGAGAGAAAATATAAAATATAAATAATAATAATAATATTATTCATAACAATAATATATATAATATAAAATATAGAGAGAAATAAAAAATATATACATGTATATATAACATAAAAATATCCATAATAGGCTTTTTCCCTGCAATCTGTCTGTTTTACCAGTTCTTCTGTGGTGAGGTTGCACTTAGAAGTGTTACAGTGGTGTGAAAAAGTGTTTGCCCCTTCCTGATTTTTTTTAAGTTTTTTGCACGTTTGTCACACTTTGTTTCAGATAATTAAACAAATTTAAATATTAGTTATATATAACACATGTAAACACAACATGAAGTTTTTAAATGAAGGTTTTCATTATTAAGGGAAAACAATCCAAACCCAGACCTGACTGACAAAGTTAAACCTGACGAGATCCAAAGAAAGTCAAGAACAAATGAGAAAATAATTGAGATCTGTTAAACCTGACGAGATCCAAAGAAAGTCAAGAACAAATGAGAAAATAATTGAGATCTGTCAGTCTGGAAAAGGTTATAAAGCCATTTCTAAAGCTTTGGGACTCCAGCGAACCACAGTGAGAGCCATTATTCACAAATGGCAAAAACATGGAACAGTGGTGACCCTTCCCAGGAGTGGCCGGCCAACCAAAATTACACCAAGAGCGCAGCGACGACTCATCCAAGATGTCACAATAAACCCCACAACGACATCCAAAGAACTGCAGGCCTCAGTTGCCTCAGGTAAGGTCAGTGTTCATGACTCCACCATAAGAAAGGGACTGGGCAAAAATAGCCTGCATGACAGAGTTCAAAAACCACTGCTGAGCAAAAAGAACATAAAGGCTCATCTCAGATTTGCCAGAAAACATCTTGATGATCCCTAAGACTTTTGGGAAAATACTCTGTGGACTGACGAGACAAAAGTTTTTAACACTGCATTTCAGAAAAAGAACATCATACCAACAGTAAAATATGGTGGTGGTAGTGTGAAGGTCTGGGGCTGTTTTGCTGCTTCACGACCTGGAAGACTTGCCGTGATAAATAGAACCATGAATTCTGCTGTCTATCAAAAAATCCTGAAGGACAATGTGCTTGGGTCGAACTTGGGTTCTGCAGCAGGACAATCATCCAAAACACACCAGCAAGTCCACCTCTGAAGGGCTGAAGAAAAACAAAATGAAGACTTTGGAGTGGCCTAGTCAAAGTCCTGACCTGAATCCTATTGAGATGCTGGGGCATGACCTTAAAAAGGCGGTTCATGCTCGAAAACCCTCCAATGTGGCTGAATTACAACAATTCTGCAAAGATGAATGGACCAAAATTCCTCCACAGCGCCGTAACCGATTCATTGCATCACAAATGCTTGATTGCAGTTTTTGCTGCTAAGGGTGACCCAACCAGTTCTATTGATTTCCCTTAATAATAAAAACCTTCATTTAAAACCTGCATGTTGTGTTTACTTGTGTTATCTCTGTCTAATATTTAATTTTGTTTGATGATCTGAAACATTAAAGTGTGACAAAACTGCAAAAAGAATAAAAAATTAGGAAGGGGTAAACACTTGTATACACCACTGTATATCTGAGATTGTTTTCTGAAGATTTATTATTGATGCACTGTGTCTGGTGGTCTGTGCTTCCCCTGCTCATTCAAGCATGTACTTGTTTTTGTGTTTTATGTTCAAGATTGAGCAGCATGGTGCTGCAGTGCATAGCTTTTCTACCTCATAGCTCCTCTATAGTCCCTAACTCAGATTAGTGTCTGTGTGGAGTTTTGCATGTTGTTGTGCGACTGGGTTTCATCCATATTCTCTGTTTTTTTTCCGCCCATCGCCCAAAAACATGATTGTGCCTGGATGGCGTACCATCTAGGAGTTATTTTCACCTTGCCCCCAGTGTTCCCAGAATATGCTTCATATCCACTACAACCCTGAGCAGGATAAAGTGATTACTAATATTTGAATAAATGTTTAATGTTTCTGACTTTCTGATACCGTGTGCACATTTTCTCTCACATCTCACATGTATCGTAATTCGTTCATTTGTGACGGCAGTTATTTAAAATTCTTCCATTGCATCTTTGTGCTTTCGTGCTTTTCCATTGCTCAGAAGAGTGTCCTCCTTACTTACTTTTATTTCTTGTGCTTTCACCATGGCGTATCTCTAAAGCTCTCACATTTCATTTTAGTTCCAATGGCTGTTATTCCACAATGCAAAGACAAACATATCAATGACCACAGACACTTCAGCAGTAAATTCCTACATACTTAATCTGTCTTATAAGATCTTTTAGGTTGCAAATGGAGGGATGATGTGGTTTTTTTGTGGAGAGAACAATCAGGGGTAAAGGTGTCTTACATGGGAACCACATACGTCTGAATATTGTGTACAACATTTAGGTCTTCTTTTATTTTCAATCTGTTATTTTGGAACCATTGAGCACAAACATGAATACACCTCGGATGGACGGATACATTTACAGCATTTGGCAGACGCCCTTATCCAGAGCGACGTACATAAGTGCTTAAATCTCTAACATTGAATACATTAATGCTGGCTCACTAGGTTACATACTTAAGATACCATGAGTTTAAAACATTTGTTCAAAGTTACAATGAAAAAGTGTCAAAGGTTTTTTTTTTTTTTTTAATAAATGCAAAAGATAAGGAAAGAAGTGCTAGTCGAAGTGTTTCCTGAATAAGTAGGTCTTCAACCGCCGCATGAAAATAGCCAGTGACTCAGCTGTCCGGACCTCTAGGGGAAGTTCATTCCACCACCTTGGTGCCAGAACAGAGAAGAGTCTTGTAGTATACTTGCCTCTTACCCTGAGAGGTGGTGGAACCAGTCGAGCAGTGCTGGTAGATCGGAGGTTACGGGGTGCAGTGCGAGGAATGATGAGGGCTTTGAGGTAAGAGGGAGCTGGTCCATTTTTGGCTTTGTAGGCCAGCATCAGTGTTTTGAATCGGATGCGTGCAGCTACCGGAAGCCAGTGGAGGGATAGACGGACAGCGCACCAAGTCACAGCGCACCGAGTGCTATTTAGCATAACTAGCCCACCTGACAGCATGTTTTGGAGAGCCCAGAGGAACCACATGCAGATATGGACAGAACATAGAATCAAACAAATACACCACTATTTTGATCCAGTAGATCAAAGAGCCATGACAGGAAAAGCCTGCAAGTAAAAATCTAGCAATTTCATGTTGCAGAGCAGTGTATAGAAGTTCTCATTCTGCATGTGGACCCTGGAGAACAGTCTGAAAGTGTGAGTGTGTGTGTGAATATGTTGATGAAAAGGTGAGCACAGTGTGAGCTCCCTCCCCTGTTTGATCAGGCATTCACGGGCACTGGGAATAGCTCTGAGTATACCTCTCCTGCTCTTCTGTCTATTTTCAGGCCTCACTGCCTCCATCGCTTGTTGTAAATCACAGGTTATGTAACCTATTTCTCTCTTCTCTCTGCACCTCTCTTGCTCGCACTCTTGTTCTCGTTCTTTCTCTCTCCCTGGGTTAATTTCAGCATAAAATTGTTTCAGTCCTCTTTAAACACATAGAAATGCACTTATTATCTGAATGAAGCTATAAAAGCACTCACTGTTCTGGCGAGTTTATGTCCTCTAGCGGGCCTCTGCTTATTCTAGAAGGATCCATGGATCCCCTCAGTGCTTGTGGTTTCTGCTCCAGATGATTTTTCAAAACAGTTTTTTCACCATCTATAGAAAATAAATGAAAGACAGAGCTATTTTTTTTTTCATATCATATTATCATAACATGCAATTTTATTTGTATTTCCCCTGAAATGTCTCATGAATCTTTTAAGCCAAAATATATTTCATCTCCGTTCACATTTTAGGAGAGAAACCTTTCATTGGTTGTGTAAAAAAAACTGAAAATGAGAAACGAATAATTATTAACTTGCTGAATCTAAATCATGGTACCAGTTGCATCATCTGATCAAGGTGCCAGTGATGGACAGATGAATAATGTCACGCTTTCACACAAAATGCATAAGTTATAGTAAAGATACAGAGGTTAAGGTTAAGGGCTGGGATTGTTTATAACATCGTCTGTATAATATTGAACCCAATCCAACCACATCAGCATTGTAAATTTAAATGTATACAAATTTCTAATTTGATCAGCGATCGTTTTGCCAGAAGCAACACAAGTCGCTTGAGAAACTGTATTGCCTTGTTCACTCCACCAATCAGCCAGGAGCTTTGTGCTGCAATGCTTTTAGTTCACTGGATCTCAAAGTGTTGACCAGTTCCCCCACGGCTGCAGCGAGCATAGTCAGGGTGTCCTGGTCATCACAACACCACAAAGTAACTATATTTATTTAGCTCTTACAGTTAATAGTCTATTTGATTGGTCACATGAATTGAACACATCTATCCAAATGGAGATATTTTAGATTTTGTTAAATAAGAAATGTGAAAGAAAGAAAAGGATTATATAGATTTCTTATCAATTATATATTTTTTTAATTTTTTACATTTAAGGACTCTTAACATTCAAAGGAATTTAAGGTACCAAGCTGTACTTTTGCCTTTTGCTGGGGTGGTAACCATCAAGGGTAAAATCATGCTTTTCAGATTTGCAGGTAAAAACAGATATTAAAGGTATAAATCATGGCCCCCCTGCTGGTACAAACCTTGTGAGAATGAAAAGTACAGTTTAGTGATATAAGGTTATTAATGAGACACATTAAATTTCACCTTTGCCATCTGTGAAGTTGCTAATGCTGAGGATGTTGTTGACGTCCTGGTAGTGGTTCTGTTTGATATACGGGGTTTTCTCTGGCGTGTCCTGAAGCTGCATGGTCACTTCCTCTAACTCTTTATCCAACTAAAGACAAAAACAGGCCATAACACAACAACACAGAGTTTACATCTTTGTATTATAGGATGTTAGATGTTCAGCAGCAGGGTGTGGACATGTTTGTTGGTCACGTAACCTACCTCTGTGATTCTCATCCGGAGGCGGTGGTTGTCTGCTTGCAGGCCGTCCAGGCGAGACGTGTTGGTCTGGTTAACGCTGGTCACAGACGTGGATGTCTTTGAGTCTTCCTTTTTCTGGTTCTGGGTGAACTTCAGCCGCCGGTTCTGTGTGGCTGCATCTGGGTTTGTCCTCATTGTAATAAGCTAGAGAAACAGAATGGAGACATTTTTGGTGTGTGATTTGAAAGCTAGTTAAATTACATGAAAGCCACCATTAAAAACTTGTGTTTTCAAACACAGCTGTCTTATTCAGCTTTAAGCCAAAACATTGGAGATTTTTACAGCACTGTTTACAAGTCCAGATGTTTCTGTTAGTGAACCGGAATTAAGCAACACTAATGCCTCGAGTACAGTTTTAAAAATTGTGGCTTTAAAGGATCCAGTGTTTTTCCTCCACCCAAAAGATTGACATGCAGTTGAACTTATCATGGTGGAACAGGACACATTCTGAGCTTCTTACCTTTGGCACAAACACCAAACAGAGGGTGATTGTGCTGCAGAAAATAATGACCAGGGCTACGATGCAGAACTGCACATTAGGTTGATCCCGCGTCAGGAAGGACACAGCTGCACCGATGATGCACATGATTCCCACGTTGTACACACTCATCCCGATGTACTTGCTGTCATTCAGAGCAGGGATGCTGACGTTCCTCGTCTCCCAGGCCAGGAAACAACCAAACAACTACAACAGAATGAGAGATGAAGTGACCACCTGAGATCTGAACACTGCAGTCATTTCTGATAGCACTTTTGGTTTGTTTGTATCAGATGTTGCTTTGATGGTTCTGCTAAGGCTAAATGCCAGAGTTTATCAACTCAAGCGTGCTGCTCGAACACATCAATGTAACAAACACATCAATCTAGATACAAATACAGAATTGCACTGAAATATGCTTTTTGCTAAAAGACATCGCAGTCTCTTGCAAATAGAAGCACTTAACAGATTAATTCCTGATACATGTTTTGATGTTCATCAAATGGTTTATTTTGACAGATTTGACAGGGGAACGTTTAACTATTTCTTTAAGACAACCTGTTACTGATGCACTTCAAGACAAATCCCTGATGAGAACATTATTTCAAACATGTCTGAATGATGTGATGGATCACAGCCATGCTCTAAGTCACATTAAGACAATTCAGCATAAATCAGTCTATGGTTTCCAGTCTGGCTACATAGTCCCACATACTGTATATAGTACCTAATAAAATGCACCTCAAATCATGTTTTTCTGTTGTGTATCTATTCATTTTATGTCAGGACTAAGTCTCTGGACCAGTAGACCACATACTGGTTTTTTTCCAGTCTCAAGCCCATTTTGTCTCTGTCCCAATATTCTCTTGACCAGTAAGCCTCAAACAAGGTAATCTACTTCTTTAATATCAATATCTAATATCTAAATGTAATGATTATTTGTATATATATTAAATGGCTTCATGACATCATACATTTTGTTCATTATTCATCTTCAGTAAGAACTTTATCGTGTTCATACTTGTGGATCATTAGCTAATCCCAGGAATACTGGGCACAAAGCAGGAATACACCCTGGATGGGACATTTACAGCATTTGGTAGACACCCTTATCCAGAGTGACTTACATTTAATCTCATTTTTAAACAACTGAGCAATGTTAAGGGCCTTCTTCAGGGGCCTAGTAGTGGCAGATTGGTGGACCTGGGATTTGAACTCAATCTTCCATTTGGTAGTCCAACACCTTAGGCACTAGGCTACCACATCCCCATCAGTGTATCAGAGAGCATTACACACGTTCATTAACACCAAAGTTAGGGTTGCCCATACATCTTCCAGCATGTTTTTGGAAAGTAGAATCAAAGCAGAGAACTCAAAGGAACATAAACAGGGGCTCAGTATCCAGAGCTCATGATCGAACCAGCCTACTGGTAGTCAGGTAGCTTCTGTAGTGGTCCATTAACTCCAACATATCTAAAAAGTGCAAGCTGAAAGATATCTTGTTCCATGTTTCCATACTCTTGGCCATCCTAACTGAGATGGTCATGGCTCTAACTTTTGTATAGTTAATTAGAAAGTTCTGCCTGAGGCTTCAGACAGCAGCATGAATCAGAAAGATGATTCTGACTTACTTCATGTTAACAGCTTTAAAGGCAGATTTAATTGCACCTGTTCAACTTTTCTGAGAAATCTGTAATTAAGACACGATTTATTTAATCACATAAAGCCGTTAATTTAGCAGAGACATCTGATTCAACATCCTGCTCAAGATTTAGATTGTGGACAAGCTAGTGTGTGTATCTGAGAGTGTTGGAATGGAGAAGTGCAATGGTTCAGCATTCGCATTGAAGCAGTCATGATAGAATGTAGCTCAGTTAAAAACCCCACAGCAGTGAAAACAGCACAGCAAAACACAATCTATCTCTCTCTCTCTCTCTCTCTCTCTCTCTCTCTCTCTCTCTCTCTCTCTCTCTCTCTCTCTCTCTCTCTCTCACACACACACACACACACACACACACACACACACACACACACACACACACACACACACACACACACACACACACACAGGATTAGAGTAAATAGTCTAAAAACAGTAATTTACTTCTATAGGCCACACAGACAGAACAGCCTTTATTTAATTTTTATCCCTGAATACAGCCACCACTGTCTTGAATATAATGATCAGTGCTATATGGGTAATTATCCGACTTGTTGCTTTAAGTTTTTTCAGAGCTTTTTGCTGTCATGCCTTGTGAAGGTTAATTGTAAAAGTGGCCCAGAGAAGCACAAATCTTTTTACCATTTAATCCAGTACAACATATCATTTTATATATCATATTTAGCACTGAAGTTAGGCCTAAGAAAAAACCTCGCTGCATCAATATCACTATTCTAGAAATGCAACCTAGAAATAGAGAAGAAAAGATTAAGATGATTAAATTTTATATTCATAATTTATGGGTTGCTGGTAACGTGAGTTAAAGGTAAAGACAAAGTTTGTGGACACCTGGCCATTACACCTATGTGTGTTGCACCTATGTGTGTTGAAATTATCTACAATTTTATTCTATGTTGTAGGCTTAGAGGTTAGCACGTTCGCCTCACACCTCCAGGGTCGGGGTTCGATTCCTGCCTCCGCCTTGTGTGTACGGAGTTTGCATGTTCTCCCCGTGCCTTGGGGGTTTCCTCCCCTGGTCCAATGGTAGGTTGATTGGCATCTCTGGAAAATTGTCCGTAGTGTGTGTGTGTGTGTGAGATTGTGTGTGTGTGTGTGTGTGTGTGTGTGTGTGTGTGTGTGTGTGTGTGTGTGTGTGTGTGTGTGTGTGTGTGTGTGTGCCCTGCGATGGGTTGGCACTCTGTCCATGGTCTATCCTGCCTTGATGCCCGATGACGCCTGAGATAGGCACAGGCTCCCAAGGTAGTTCGGATAAGTGGTAGAAAATGAGTGAGTGAGTGAGTGAGTGAGTGAGAACATTAATTCTTCCTTTACTGAAACTAATGGACCAAGACAAAACCCTTGTCCCAGCAGTGCCCGTCTGCACAAAGCAAGGTTTGGAAAGTTTCAAATTTGGAAGGGAAGAATTTTATTGGCCTGCACAAAGCCCTGACCTCAAGCCACTGATTACCATTGGGGTAAACTGGATCTCTGACTGCACCTCAGCCTGACTTTACTAATGCTCTTGTGTCAGAATGGTCATAGATCCTCACATGGTCCAAATCTAGTTTAAAGCCTTCACAGAAACCTGTAAGTTACTCTAACACAAACACATAGGTGTCCACATCCTTTTGGCCATATAGTGTGTTATTTAAGCCTCTCTGGAGAGAACAACAACAGCGAGTCTATTCCTGTGATGTTTAACTAGACTAGAACAGCTTGAGGAAGATCTTTCACTACTCCTTCATGCATAACATTTCAGCTTCTGTTCTATTTTTAGATTTGTGGATGTGGATGAAGATACAGTCCTAGAGCAAGAACTAAAAGGGTTCCTGGAACTATGGTCCAAGAACAATAAGCTCTGATTTATTCTGTGTATATGTGGCCATGGTTCATAAAATGATATGATAGAATATGGGGAAAAAATGATTCTGCATCTTCTCTCACTTACCATAAGGAGGCCTTTGTAGGCATAGACAATCCCAAGCCAAATGGTCATATGTGTGTTCTCACAGTGCTCCAGGAAGGGCCGGATAGCTATGTCTCGCCCCTGAGGGTCCGCCTGCAAAGATACAGAAAGGAGAAGGGTGCCACAGTGAGAAGTGCCACCACAAGTGTAATAATACCACACAAGACAACATGATTTCACAGCAAAGCAGCAATCTCACAGTCATGCTGTGTCTCTTTCATAACTTGAAAAGCAATTTATTTAATATTCATTTTAAAAAAGAGCATTTAGGATCGCCAATATTAATATTCGGCAATAAAAAAAACACTCTTCCCTTTCCTTTTCATGAAACTCAAGTATGCATGAAGATGAAGTAATTAATACCTATTATGCCTGTGGTACACATGGCGCTCTTTCATTAAGCGCTGTGTTCAGACCTCTCACCTCCCACACCTCTGTCACAGGGGACTGGGAGGACTTTCAAGCTCCACAGGCAGCACGGAACACTATAGAAACAGGTCATGTGATTTCCCCAGGGGGGATAACGCTTGCTGGTCTCTCCAAAAGGCCATGATAATAAGGCAATTAGCGCTGCAGGATACCAAAGATGTAAATCTGATAAACAATACAACTTGGTCAGACATCGATTGCATGTTTTTACGTACAACAGGCTTGTCTACAGTAGAAAATAGGTCAGTGCTGTATTGTGTAGTGAAGGAATTTTATGAAGTGAGTAACTGGCTTTTCCTGTGTACACACACTCCAAAGGCAGACAGACTCCAACTAACTCCTTGCTGTCCCACTTTAAAAACTTTTCAGTATGCCATAGATGCAGCGCCTCCACAAAAAATGCACTCAGTTGCAGACACACAAGGACAACCTTCAGCTCAAAAGATTCTTTCCAGTTTGGTATGGTGTACAGAGCCCAGCCTTTTATCTGCTCCTTGTCCAAACAGGTTAAAATAAAGGCCAATAAAAATCAAAAACTGCACAAAGGATTTTGGAAGTCAGTGCTGCTGCTCACTCATGAAACTCGTGAGCATTGATAGGATTTCACCAGAAATCCGAAAGATACAGCTTCTGGACAGAAAAACAGAAATAATTCAGATGAAATCCTTGAGGTCTATACTAAAGAAAATATGTGAAGTACTATTATACTGTTATATGTGACTGTTATACACACCGTCAACAAACACTTTTTAGAGACAGTTTCAGGTAGAAACTTGCCTCTTTAGCAAGCTGAAAAAACCCTTTTGCTAGACTATATGGCCAAATGTGTGTGGACATCTGAGCATCACGGCCATATTTGGTTGCTTCCCAAACTTGCCACAAATGTGGAAGCACACAGTTGTTTACTCTAAATAAAGGGCTTATACATATTTCATCATGACAACACAAAGAGCCCTGACCTCAACCCCAATAAATACCTCTGGAATAAAGTGGAGCACTAACTGCACACCAACTTCTCACTTTATATCGGTGCCCAGTCTCACTAACACTTGTGTGGCTGAGTGGGCACAAATCCCAAAAGGGGTACAAAACCTGTGTTAATAGGAATAGTGCTGTAATGTGTATCATTTGGAATGATGGTCAGGTGTCCATAAACATTTGCCTATATAGTGTATCTTCGTTTCTACACTTTTAGCACAAACAAGTTCTTCGGTTGTTCTTTTACAGTAGGTTAAAGGTTCCTCAATGAGTATTTCAAAGAAAGCAAACCCTTTTTTAAAAAGTTAAGAACCATTACATATACAAGGAACCCTTCAAGAACTAGGATTTTTGTAAAAGATATAAAATGATTTACCTTATACATAATAATCTTACAATCCAGAACACTGAAAATTTATGAACATTTTCTCTACATCAAATTAAACAGATATGTGAAATGCATTCATAACAAATCTCTGGAACTTTCATCATTCATCATCAAGCCAGACAAGCCGCTTTGTGTGAGGTTGCCAAGCAACTGCCAATGGGCCGAGTAGCAGTGCTTATTGGACGCTGCTGTCATTTCTCAGTGCATTAGTTCTCTAATGTAATTGTTCATCACAGACTGGAAAGGGCAACTGACAGGGTGTCTGCAGAGACACAGAGATGGGGGGACATGGCCAACGAAGTGTAGAGTCCCTTAGAGGAAGTAAAAGAACAGAGCGAGTCTCAATGGTCCCTGTTCGGAGAGGAATGAAGAGACTTATGGAGATATAGTGAGGAAATGGAGTGCTCACTCATTGTCAGCCAAAGGGATGACAGTGGGGGAGAGAAAAAGAGATCTAGAAAGAAAGTCATCAACCCTGTTGACAACAGTTTTCCATCACCTACGAAAGCAATAACAGAGAGAACACAGGAACATGAGAATGTTGACCTGTGCTTTTGACCACTATCTGGCAGCATATCTGATACTAGGATAAAAAAGCTCAGCGTCAATCAAATGAGCGATTACGTACAAATTATGTACAATTTATACAGCCATGCGAGATGTGAAGTAAGGACAGAAAGTCTGCACAGCGACACCCGAGACAGAAATATCTATGGGTTGTTTCTAAACAACACATCTACAATTATGATCTAATGATTGAATGATTTAGAGTCAGTTTGTAAACCCAAACTAGAGTGTTGAAGAAAGTTAAAAGCTTGAACTATCCAGTTTTGATGAGACTGTTCCACATGATAGCCTCAGATTCCTGTTCTTGTTAGGAGTGGAACCCGACATGGACTTCTGCTGTTGTCTCACATCTCACAATATTCTTCTTGATTCTTTTCTGCTCTCTATGGTAGTAAAGAGGGATTATTTGAATGAATATACCCTTCCTGGCAACTTAAACCAATCTGGTAATTTTAGCTAATCTCTCTTATAAACAAGACAATTCCCCCACAGAACTATTGCTTATTCAATGTTTTTTGTGTTGTTTTTCACACTTTTCTGCTTTTTTTTAACAGCTAAAACTAACATCCATGTCACAATGAAAGTTACACTGATCACTTTCTCTTCATTATGATCTTTGTTATAAAGAATCCTTGAAGCTCTTCATCTGCATCTGCATGATATTTGTGCATTGTGCTGCAGCCACACGATTGGCTGATGAATTTGCAGGTGAATTTGCAGGTGTATAGGTGTTCTGTGACACCTATACATGTATAAACACAGAGAAATGTAGTTTTATTGTTTTTTTATGTCATAATCCACCAAATGTGACATTCACAATTTTTCTAGCATGTCGCTGAGTGCGCGCACTTGCATTATTTGGGATAGGTGAAGGAGCCGAGAGCCGGTGTGGCTTCTGTGTTCTCAGTGGAGCACCAAATGAGGTCTAGCTGTTCAAGTCTGAGCAGCTCTCCGATCTGACTACCACAGGGAGACAGGTCTCTCTGGATCGTTGTCGTCGTCGCCGTCCTCCTCCTCCTCTTCCTTCACACTGCTACTTATTTCAGGCTCTAAACTCCACTTCAATAGCAGGGACTTCAAAGTGGCAGTGCTGCAGTGCTTGCGGCAGCACCCAGGAGCTGCCAGCACTGATTTATTAGGAGCTAAATGCATCATTAAACTAAGCATCTAACCCTGAACATCACACATGTTTAAATATGCAAATGGGTACGTGTGGTGTGTTATGTTTCGGATTACGCCCTTTGTTACGGAAGCTGAAAAGGGCTTTTTATTGCTGCCATTCTTTAATCTAATGCTTCGTCATAACCCAGGTTTAATCAGAACTCCCATCTGCTCTCTCTCTATGAAGCACAGACACAGAAGACTTTTTACCAGGCTGCTGTCATGTGATGACTAGGAGTATCTTTGCTGGCATAATTACCTTTCCTGCCCTCTTGCACACAAGCAAAGAGAGATAATTGGACTCCTGCATTTGAATTTGTGTGCTACTGTATGTACACACACACACACACACACACACACACACACACACACACACACACACACACACACACACACACACACACACACACATAATCACAAATTGTAATCTATTTATAATTTTTTTTTGTCATTCTTTTTTGGTCTCCATCTTATCTTCTTTCCACAAACAATATGTCTCTGCTAACATGTCTATACATCTTTGTTGAGTCAAGGACAAGCCATCATTCCTGATACCTCATTAAGATCACTCTGCCTTCCCTAGCCCTTTGGTACACAGGACACACACTCCAAATGGTGTGTGATGGAGTGGGATTAGTCTCCATCATTCTCCATCTGCTACCCCAGTGATTGCACACATACTGTATATAGGAATACACAAATGTGCGTGCAGACGCTTGTACACATACTGTTGTGGAAACTACACACCACAGCACAATTCCTCAGAGAGACATTGTCTTAGCAGAACTTAGCAGTATGTACTGCCAGGTGTGAGAATTATTTATATATTTATATATATATTTATATTTATATTTATGGAACAAAGCACGGAAAGGGTTGCAGTGTCAGGACTATAATCAGTGGCAAAACAATTATTTACAGCTAGTTGATTATTTTCCTTTTTTTTATGCAAAAGCAATATAAAAGGATCTTTTATTTATCATTCATTTATGAATGAATGACACACCATACTTTATATCCATTTATGGTTACGTTTAATGATGCAGAATATCTAAACATCTAGATAATTCCTGTTATTACTCACATTATATGAATTATAAAGTCATACACTAACCAGCCTTTTTTTGGGCTCTTGAAGTTAATAACAAAAGATAAATAAAAACCCAGCTTATCATGTTACATAGAAACCGTATTGTACCGGAACATTGTACATAATCACAGCTGCTGTTACAGAGAATAAATCAACCCCTACATTATGTTTCAGACTAAAATGTAGATCAGCACACAAATCTCATGCTAAAATTGTAACACATCATCTTCAGAGCTACGCTAATTTATCCTCCAAATGAATGAGTACTAAAAATGCATGAATGAATCATAGAGCACAAACATCCAATTTTATTGAATATCTGTGCTAAATATTCCACAGTGTTTTGGACAGCTTTTCTTCATCAGACACATCATATTTTTCTTGCTCCTGCAGGTTACCTGGTCTCTGTTGATTCAGAGGATACATGTAAGCTCTCTTTCTCATCTGCGGAAATTACCTCTGTGTTAACATTAATTGAAAAGGATTCTGTTTGGCAAGCAATGAGCGAGCGTGATATCTTTCGACAGTGTTAATTTGGTTCAAGATACCAAGTGTTCCGGGTCATAATGTTATCAGATCTCATGTTTGCACATAAAGCTGTTATCATTGCCTACGTAAGTCTGTATCACAGTGACAGTGCAGGCGAATTGACAATCGTTGTTAAACTGTAGTGTGTAAAAGATGAATGTGGTATTGGAAATATAGATTGAGCATGAAAGTTAAACTGTGTGAAATAAAATGTGTAACATAATGAGGAATGCTTTAGCTACAGAAATTTATCCTTTCTTTCACTCTGTCTCTCCTTCTCTCCTTGTCTCTGTCTAATTGTGTCCGTGGAGGCTAGTTACCATGAGGCCAGTGGTGCACAAATGGTTTGTGTTATATGCTCAGTTATGGAGAAGGGTTGCTTATTTTGACTGAACTCTTGATCCACTCATAGATATGTCAATATGATGGAAAGAAAATCTACTTACTTTAGAACTTACTTTATGCTAAGTAACTGGAAAACTCAAACAGTGATGTAATGAGATGTGTTTACTGAAATATTATAAACTGCACAAACCACACATGCACACAGTCTACAGCATCAGCACAACAGTTCACAGTGTCCATGTTAGACGAACCCCTTTTTCCATCCTCTTCATCTCTGTCAGAGTGTAGTAAGTATAAAGCACCTCACTCCTCTGAAGCCATGTTTCCTGTAAGATTGCCAGTCGACAGGTGAGCTCTGATCATCAAGGTCATGTGACTCCCTCTCTCTCACTAATCTGCAAGGTCACGCTACTCTCTTCCTCGTCCCTACAGCAACCCTCAGGCTGCGATCTCACTGCTGGCTCTGGAGAGAAGTTTGACGACGTACATGGAAGTAGATTTAACCACACAGAATATACAGAACAAGCTACACAGAATATATATACGGACAAATATTGTAAGCTTGGAATCAAATCATTTAAAACATTAGTTGCCATAAAAAAACATGTATTTCACCATTTATTAATACAAATATCAAAGTAACAATTTTTTTATTATTTTAAAAAGGTAAACTAAGCCAAATTATCATCAATCATATTTTATATGTTATTATATAAAAGAGTATAAAAACAATTATATTTTATTTGTTAGATTTAATAGATGTCTGTTAAATATACAGTCATTAAAGGTGTATTTTGTTAACACTCAAATTAATATGTAACTTAATTGTTGGGATGCTGGAATCACCAACACCTCATTGCTACCCTCAGAGATTTCCTGAAATAGCAGAAACAATAGAAGGGACACCACTGATCCAAGGGAGCTTAACAGACTTACACAATCATCAAAGGCTCAACAAAACAGACACTAACAAGACATCCAGATAAACTTTCTTTAAACTGCATAAGTTGTTAGAATTGTTAGGAAAAAAATGCTTTTGTCAAAGTTTGAGAAGATGTTTGATGCCAATTGAGAACTCTTTCCTTAAAGCACTATCCAGTTCCTGGTCCTGTATACTTGAATTAGGCTAATCGACAGACGCTTACAGAGTTGACCAGCTTTTGTTTATATCATAAATGGTTCTAGCCCCAATGACACATGTTGTGGCTCAGTGTGAGAGTGGAGTCATTCCACCTCTATACCACTGATAGGACAGATTCACGCCTTAGGATGTCTGAATTCTTCCATATGCTCTCTCTCTCTCTCTCTCTCTCTCTCTCTCTCTCTCTCTCTCTCTCTCTCTCTCTCTCTCTCCACTCTTTCATGCACACTCTCTCTCCCATACCAATGACAGCAATGTCATTATCATACCATAAGTATTTTACACAAAACCTATCTCTCCCAGTTATTCTGTAATAATCGTATATTATCTATCAATCAAAAGTCAGTAGGTCTGTCAGATGTCTGTCTGTTACAAACACTTGCCATTCTTCGCAGCTCAGGCTTATAGCACAAATCATCTGTTTTGCTCATGTTTAAGACTTTGGAAAGCTGTTCATTTTCTCATAGCTTGTATTTAGGGCACAAGAATACAGCATGAGATAGAGAGAGTGTCTGCTCTCAGTGCTGCTCTCCTCTACTGGGCAGCTTTATGAGAGCAGGCAGCATGCCAACAGTCTGTCTGTTTAGCGGCGCGGTGAAACGTTGCTTTACTGCCATGCTGACGCACTGAACGCACTGCAGCTCACAGTAGTACATGCCAGGGACAGAAGGACACAGTCGGAGAAGCCACTACGAATTTGAGACCATGAAAGGTGTGATGTGTAATCAGTATCGCAGGGATAAAAATTCCAGTTCTTCATTGGTCTCTTATGGAATGTTTTCTTGTTCGGCTCTACTTACAGTAGTAAAAGCAGAAAAATATCGATTCATTAAAAACAAATAGACCTATAATTGAAAATTGAACATTTGATGTAAGACACACAAAGACACAGATATGCAATATGCAAATGGAATTATTTTAGTCATTTTTAGGATCAATAAGCACAGACTCCTGCTGTGTGTATGTACGTAATAGAGAAAGAAAAACAGAGGTAGAGAGAGAGACTGACAAATGACATAATGATTAATACTATGGAACTCTATTCATCTGTTTCCATGGCTACAGAAGAACAGCTCAGTCCTCCCTCTGTTGGAACATTCTGCTTTCTGATGATAACCTGGCTTTTCCTAATTTCACTTACAATCATAAATCATTCAGCAGAGTCAACCGGTGAAATAATCTCTCAATTGTCCTTAGTGTGTGCAATATTGGATATGACTCGATTTCCCCCATTTGTATCAGACCCATTCTGCTCTCATCCATGTCCAGGTCAGGGTAGTGCACTTCTGTGAGGTTGTATATGTGCGTATGGGGTGATGTGGTAAATCTGTGCCTGGCTGGAGGACTGGAGGGAAAGCTGCAGGCTGGGCCTGTCTGTGTGCTGGCAGCGTGTCAGGGGTGCAGGGCAGAGGAGAAGAGGGGATGGAGGAGGAATGAGAGAGGAGGGGGGATGTGAAGCCATGCGGGTGCCAGGCTGACAGTCTTGCTGTCAGATGGTCAGAGCTGGTTTGTTATTGGAGCTCAGCTGCACAGTCTGGAAACAGAGAGACTTAAACAGACCTGCCTACCAACAGGGGGTGCCAGAGAGGTGACACAGCTTGTGCTGAAAGACAATTTTCATTTTAAATTAACCTTCATTATTGCACATACAAATGCATAATAATTGGTTTTGTGTGTGGCTTGTTTTTGTTGTTGTTTTTGCTTTTAACATCCATTTCAAGGGTTTAGTCACTTGGCCTTATCCAATTTGTTTCATCAGCATGTATCACTGTTTTTTAATGAATCCCTTAAATCTAAATGAATGACTTCCATCTGCTTTGTCACATAACACTGATACCATTGTTGCCAGGTCTGTGAAAACTAGTTTGGACGGGAATACATTTGCTTGTGTTTCTTTTTCCTTTCTGGGTTGGATGACTTTTTGCCAGATCTGCAATGGACTGAACACACAACCTTCAGATCAGAAGCTCCATAGCTTAACCAGTGAACCACCTTTGCTAATTGTCTCATAACATCAGAATGAGGAAAACATTGTGATCTCAGTATCTTTGGTTTGGGTATTTTCGAATCTGCTGATCTCCTGGTATTTTCACATACAACCAGTTAGTCCTCCAGAAAGAAACACCTAGTGGATGAGACAGATCAGAGGAAAAGACCACATCAGGTTCTACTCATGACAGCCAGGAACAAGGACTGATGCTACAATGAGAACAGTCTCACTGAACCCAAAGAGTTAAAAATTTGAAAATAAAAAAACTACTTGAAAACACAACACTGGATCTGCTACTGAGGAACTTGTTGCTGAACAATGGCTAGTTTTTTTCCCCCATGCACTTACTGTTTCTGCTACAGTACTCTTCGAGTGCTTGGTTCATCCAAACTGCAGTTCACTAGTTAATGACCCTACATTAGAAGTGTTTACAATGCCCAAACATTTGAAGTGTTTAACAATTTTTTTAACCATAACATTTAAAGTCACAACATTTCACTTACTAGCACAAAAGTTTAAGTGTCACTCTACCACTGAGTACACCATTCATCACTGTGTCACAGACCTGTGCAGTTTAGATCACATAACAGATACATGATGTGCATTACATACTGGACAGCAGGTAACATTAAATCTAAAACCTCATTTCCCGAATAACTTGCTATCATGTGAATTATCAGACTAGGTGTCTTTTTCTGACACTCCAATTTATTACCTTATCTCAAGTCCTGTGGCAGTAACAGAGCACCTGCAACCCATCACATTGATCCAGTCCCACAATTTAAGCCACGGCACTGCCTCTTATTTTGGCCAAACAACACAATTCATTTTCAGCAAAACACAGGCATTATGAACGTAATGAAGAGCTGTGGCATGAGTGTCTGCTTCAGGAAGCTTTTCTCCGGTGTTGTGCACTCATATATATATATATATATATATATATATATATATATATATATATATATATATATATATATATATATATAGATATATATAAAATGGAAAGTCCATACACTAATATAGAATTCTATTCAAATATTAACTCTGAAATATTCATTTTGTCTTAGATGTAATAAAGGTAGCCAAGCATGATGATAAGAGAATATCAATTTCTCAATCTAGCTTGGATTTTTATTACTATAACATCAGTAATATACATTTATGGGTCAATTCTGTGAACTATGGTTGTATTAATCTCACACAGAATTTTATGTAGCTATTTGAAATATATGAAATATACTTCGCACAGCCACAGTACATCACTATTATATGTACATACAAGTCAGTCAACTACTGAATTAATTAGTGTATGAATATCAATGTACATGTCTTTAGCCCTGACAGCTTCGAACAAATTAACTTTGAGGGATTAAGGGGTGACGTAACCTAGTGGTTAAGGTGTTGGAATATTGATCGGAAGGTTATGAGTTCAAATCCCAGGTCCATCAAGCTACCACTACTGGGCCCTTGACGGACAGTTGTATAAATTGTAAAAGTTTATTAAATAATGTAAATATAACTTATAAATTATATGAATAGAAGGTTAAGCTTTTTGATTTCATTGCTTAGTAAGAGACTTCAGAATCACATAACCAGACTTACACCTACAAACATCTATGTAATATATCAACAAGAAAACAATCAAGAAATCAATGACTTATGATCTGCCTTCCAGGAAGACCAAAGCTGGGACAGAAAGCAAGACAAGAAGGCAAAGAGTAGGCCTGTCAGATTTAGGGGAGGAGAACGTAATGATTCTCTCAAAGCCTTATCTACATGCCCCTGGCTGATAGGACGGTTAGATCAGGCTGAGATATTATACAAGTGAATGAGAGCAATATGTTTTAGTTCGCACATCTACATTCTCTTATGTCAACTTCTAGCACACTGATATAATCTCAACTTTACAATAAATTCATCTCTACCTAACTCTATCCCAAACTTATTATGAAATTGGGACAAGAATTAAGAAGAAATCAGTTTGAGCTCAGTATGACCCTCTGTGTTGAGACACGATGGCGTTCCTTTCCACCAGTTCTCCACTTTACTACACGTCACCAGTCAGTAAATTAACTCCAGTTCACAGAGAATGAGACAGAAAACCTTTAAACGATTACCGATCTTCGTATCCAGTGATCTTTGTGTCCTCTCACAAAGAGCTCCGCATTTTTTCAAAAACTAAAAATATATGATTGCATAATTAATTAAAAATCTCAAACTGAAATCAGCCTAACTGCTAGAAAAGGTAGTTACTCAACATCTGCAATACCCATAATCAAAGAAACTGTGAAACGCAGAACTTTATTGCATATATAAAATTAGCTCTGTTCACAGGTGGACCTGTGCTGCTCCGCTCTAACCCTAACGCCACACTACTAAGTGACTGGTTTGTTTGTAGTTTGTCTCGTGTGTGTGATGTGACCGCTGCTGTTATCTCTTGTAAGCATGCACCCCAGGGACTTGTTTTCATGGTTCAGATTCGAAACATTGCTAGCAATATAAAGGTTATTAAAGTTAACTAGTTGGATGTAAATTAAATAAGGCACTAGTTGAGTGTTGTTTGATTCAAATGTTATATGCCAGCTTTGTTGGCAGATTAGAAAAACAAATGAACTGGACTTGATCTGTACACCCAGTAGAAGAATCAGTGATCTTTGCTACTTCCTTCAAGCTTTATTTGATTTTATATGTCTCCATACACATTTATTGAGAGGAATTTTATGAAACGAAATGACTTTTATTAAGATTTATAAAACCTTTTCTATTTATCTATTTATGTCTAAGTTGTGGGTAGACAACTGCAGAAACTTCAGACCACACACACCATAGGATTGATCCAGGGAATCATTCAAGCCAATTGTGTAAATTTCCTACCTTACTATTTCATAGTTTATACAGACCTAGGAAAATTTCAAATGTCAATTGTTGCTGTACCTACAGTAAAGCTCGCCTCTGTCACTTACATACACTGAAAATGATTGGTCACTTTGCCTCTTGGTAGTATGAATGCAGGTTTAAAGGCAACACACACACACACACAGCACAGGTACAGTAGTTGTAACAGATGGTACAGGTTTGCTTTCAGTGCAATTTAAATTCACCTCTCAAACAAAAGTCTTACAGATTTCCAACAACACAGACTTCTAAAGACGTCTTTGCATTTTTCACCAGTATACGTTAGGCAGCGTGTATTTAATATGAAACATCTTCTCACATGCTTATGATTGTGAGTAATTCTCTTTACACTGTTCTGTGTTGTTGTGGTGATTATAGTGCATTAATTGGTGGTGGCTTCAGAGAGCCTTTGAAGCCCTTTGATGTGACCTGAGTCTGGAGCTGTAGAGCTGAACAAGAGGGTGCCGACCTTTCTGATGTGTGTGTCCAGTAAACACACATCATATCTCACACACACACACACACACACACACACACACACACACACACACACACACACACACACACACACACACACACACAATTAAAAGCACAAGAACGTGTTACAAAACAAAAAGACGTGCCTCATATCGCAGACTAATTTTTGCTACAGTTGGTAATTTAGCGTCACTCTCACCAAGAAATGTGTGACTAATTAATTAGCTAATAACTAGCCAAATATCATTAGCTAGCTGTTGCACCACACACTGCCTCGATAACTACAGAGTGTACATAGCAACATATAGATAGATATAGATATAGAACAATGAATGTTTATAACTGTCTATATCTATTTATCTGATTACAAAATAATGTAGTGCTGGACAATACACTTGAAAGTAAAGGCGAGTGGACAGTAAAGATTTGTAACTTGAAATATAGTAAAAGTAAAGGCTTAAATGAAAGACAAACTAAAATACAGAAGAAAAAATAAATTAAGTACAGTAGCAAAGTAATTAGACTTGATTACTTCCCACCACTTCGTCATCCACAGTCGCCGTCCTCCATCCATGCACAGCACAATCCCTCAAACTCTAATGGTTTATATTAGCAATAGATTGGAGCTGTTTCTCTCCATTTGGTATACACTAAACAGACAAATCAGGATATAATGGCATCATTAGAAGCGCTCCTGCACCTACTATGCTAAAGTAAAATCTGCTCCAGTGACTAATGAGTAAAATACACCAGGATTGGGGTCACTCTGGAAGGCGCTAGCATAAACATGACCTCAAACATTACCTCAAAGCATTTCCAAAGTGCTCAATCCGCAAAAGCTGATTCATACACGCAGCAGGCTGTGTGCTCCGATGACACATTTAAAGGCATAACACAAATGCTTACAAGTATGTGCAGATATGCTTACACACACACACACACACACACACACACACACACACACACACACACACACACACACACACACACACACACAGAGAGGAATGTTCTTGGCCCAGCCCCTTTAAGCAGTGAGTGGTGGCATGTGGGTTAATGAGTGTGCAGATGGTGGACAGGAGGGGGAGATGCTCCTGGGGTGTGCTTTTAAAACAATACTCATCTGAGACACCTTTTCTGTCCATTTCATCCCTCAATCCCTCACCTCTCTTTACAACTCAAACATTCATTCCATACGTTTAGCGCCTGCTGTCTTCATCCTGAACTTCCCCATCCTGCCAGAACTCCCACAGAGCACACTTGCTGCACTTCACTAGGGGAGTGTGAGTATGTGTAAGCGCACACACACCTAATGTGAGCAATACCACCCCGTTTACTTGATTTCACAGCTTTCCTAACAAGAGACGCTGCACAGGGTTCGCACATGCATTGTTAATACTTCTCCACTCAGCATCCAGGCCCAGTCTACCTGGGAAGTGCTGCAGGGTTAAATATGTTTAGCAGGACCCTGCTGTGTAGCTCACACAGGCATGAAATCTCAATCTAAGCACCTTGTAGAGCACAGCAGAGCCGACCGGGCTAGGCCAGGATGGAGAGGCAGGCAGCAGAGCCTTGATTAGAGACGTGAGCGTGGTGACCTGAGTGCACAGGGAGAGCGTGGCTTGTATCCTGCCTCTCATGACCTGCTGGGCTCAATGACTGATGTACGGTTTAGTAATATCATATGCTTTACAGCTCAGTACACACTATACCCTTCCTCCAGTGCTTGCATAAGGATCGATCCTCAGGCCATTCACCTTGCTTCGGCTGTCTTTCTTAGTTTCTTTAGCTCCCTCCTTCCCGCCCTCTCTTCTTGATCTCTGCTTCCGGAAAAGAGATGATGGAGGCCGTATTGGAGGAAGATAAGAGGAGTCAGAGATCATTTATGAAAAGAGCAGACACACTCTACCAGAGTCAGATGTCAATCTGCGTTCTGCATTAAAGCATTAGTGAAAGAGGGATTGTCCAGCTCTGCTTTGTCTGAGCATGCTTAAAGGAAAAGTATGCTTAAATAAAGGAAGTTGTGCCCGTTTGGGTGTTCAGGGTGCTCATATTCAGCACTGAGTTTAAAATATATAAATTTACAAAGAACTCCTTGTGTTCTCTTTGATGACTGTAAGATAAGTTGATTTCCATCTCACCAGCAGAATAGAGCAGCAGTGTACTAGTAAAAAGGGTAAAAGCTCAGTATCCAATTGGTCAGGTGAACTTAATGCTTGTAAATAAACCTTATAAATATACAGATCAGTTATGTTAATTTATTTGCTATCTGCAGCTATGACAAACCTTTATAAGTAACTGAAATTCAACTGTTGCACCTGGTGGTAATATTATATTTGTTGTCCATAATTTTGAACCCATTTGTTCTGTTTGTCAGCCACACAGAACTATTCACTTACACTTCAGACTGCTAACTAAAAGAAGAAAAATCTCCAAGGATGAAAAGCTTTGCTTTGAGTACACATGCTGAGATTATAATAGCAGGAAGGACGAGTAAGGTGAACACACACACACACACACACACACACACACACACACACACACACACACACACACACACACACACACACACACACACACACGCACATGTATGTAAAAACTCAGATGTCACTGGATTAAAATAATAAAAATATACGTAAAAAAATTCTAAAAATAAAAATCTGAAAAATAATATATGTTTTAAGGTCCAGATTACTGACCTAAATAGTAAAAATGTCCCAGGGGCAAGTTGTACCCATGAAAAAAAAATGTCCTCAGATACCCAAAGCCTAGGGCCTGTCTTTAGAGAGTTTTCCATCCCCACAGCAAACTTAATCAGAGCTAGAAGGGCTTAGTACTGGGAGCTCACAAATCATGCCGACACTCCACCATGCTTCATCCATCATACAGACGGGAACCCAGATACATCAGTGCTCAACATTGTCCCCCACCTCTAAACACCCCCCCCCCCCCTTAAAAAAAAACCCTTTTTTTATTTACAATCATATGATGAATGAGTGAATAAATAAACCCTTCCCAGTGGCAAGGTAGTGAGTGACTGAAGGCCATACTAAATGAGAAAGCACTTTTTCATAAAAGCTTCCATGAGTCAGACACATTTATCCACAGCTCTCTGATGGACCGGATGCTGGCCTCAGCTTTGTGTCACCAGCTGTCTGCATCCAGGTAGACTGGAGTGTCTGCTGATGTGTTTTATTCAAAATGATCTAATAAACTAAAAAAATGGTCTTACATAAAGACCTAAAAAAAATCCTATTTATGTCACATTTATATTCAATATGAAATGATATTCAGGTCATTTTGAACTGAAACTAACAAGATTAAATAAAATGGATAAAATGTCAATATTTCAGGCAATATTTTTTTGTTAGTTTGTTTGCTTCAGTTGTCCTCAAATGATCATCTCAGATCTGGAGTCTACTTTACATTTAATTACTAATTTTAACAGCAATGTGGCTAGAAATTAAAATCCATCCATTTATATTCTGAAGCATCCTACACAAGGTCACAGAGAACCTGGAGCCTTTCTCAGGGGACTCTGGGCACAAGGCAGGGGACCCCCTGGATGGGATGCCATTTCACGTAGATGCTTGGACACACAGGTATTTAAGTAGATGAGGTACATCCATCTATGTTGCTCCTATGCACTCAGACATTCTGCTGTCCTTTTGTCCTTTTATGATGGCATCTGAATGTCACCACCAGGCTGAAGCAGCAGGGCAACATAACACACTGCACATTGCTGTCTTTGCTGTCTACCTACCACTCATTAATAAATAGCAGGGTGTTTGTGTGTACAGAGAAGTACTGATCTTATTTGTACACACACACACACACACACACACACACACACACACACACACACACACACACACACACACACACACACACACACACACACACACACACACAGAAAGTACATGTTCAATCACACAGTGTCCGTGTGGTCCTTCTATTTCTCCATATCCTTCCCTTCCCCTGTAAAAAATGTAAAATTACTGAGCAGACTTATGCCTGTGTAATAAATTCCACCATTAACACTTGCAAACCACACGAAGACCCTCATCTGACCTGTATTCTCCCAGTGTCATGGCTTCCCTAATGATCACACCTGTTAGATCTGTTAGCTCTCTTTGCTTCTACAACTGCACACACACACACACACACACACACACACACACACACGCACAGGCATTCTGAAAATTAATAGATTTGTAGAGAAGTGTAGAGATGTAGTGAACATACAGTATCTGCAAGTGAGACACACAGATTTTTCCCCGTTGTCACAATCCAATGTTCAGACCTGATCACCAGCCATTTGACATCCTGACTTAATCACTGGTGAGCGGATCGGTCACAGAAAAAAAAAATATATTATGTATTTTCCAAAAGTATCTACAAAAGCAAGTGTATTATAATCATTTCCACAGCTCAAATTATTGACACAAATGGGTGGTTCGTTCCTATTCGTCCCTTTGAGCTTATCACTCCATCATAAAGCCTATTTTGTTTGCACTCTTAACTAAACTAATGGTTCAGGCTGTGCTGTTTCTCTTACGTCCTTTTTTTCACACAGCATGTGTTTAAACGTTAGAGCTGAAAGGAAGTTTATTGTTAAAAGCTCACTGAAGAGTTATCAGCAGTACCAATACATTTTATAGTGGATGCACAGAAAGTTCAAGCATTCAAGTCTATTATGTTGGGCTGATAAATTTTGTGTTGGAAAAGGAGCACAAAAAAGGCATATTTTTAGGTATATTACATTACATTTAAAAATATATATTCTATATATTATGTATCAAAATGCATTAGGAAAATCTGCAAGTATTGATGTATATTGATAACATTTTTGTGTAGTATATACTGTAATACTATATTTTGTTACAGAAATACTTTTCAACGTTTTGTGTGTTTGGTGATAAAATGAAGCCTATTCAGTCTAAAATGGGTTGTTTAGAAAGTACAAAATATGCAACAATATTCACAGCACATACTGTAGTATTGTCCCTTTGTACTAAAATGTCTATGATGAGCCATCCTGCTTTCCAGCCTGTTCTGAGTGTTAGTCATCAGTGAGTTCCAGCTGTGTCCCTTCCTCTTCCTTTGAAGGAGAGTGGTGTCAGTCTAAGCATCGGACGGGGACGCACAATAACCTCGGCTAACTCCGGGAACCTTAGACACTACTTTTTCATTTGGAACAGCTTTAATTGGTAAATCACATGGGCCTTCTGCCCAATCAGTGGTTGCCTAGCAACAGTCAGAAGACATTAAATGGAATCTTGGGTCCGCATGAGTTGACAACCGGCGAGAGAAAGAAAAAGAGAGTGTAAAGGAATAAGGTAGCTGTTAGTCCCATCAGCACGAGACAGTTAGGCTATGGTACTGAAATAAAGCTGGATGTCTGTTTATCTGTGCTTTTTATTTATTGGTACATTTCCTGTAAACGACTAAAGTCTTTCTAGTGATGCTATCATCTAGTCCAGGTAATTATGATAGGAACTGTCCTGATAAAAATGTCTGAAAGAGAGAAGCATTAGGTCATGAAGAATGAGGTCAGGTCCTACCAATTGTCCTGTAGTTCCCATCTAGTGATCAGAGGAAGCAGGTAATTACACCTCTGCATTCATCTGCTTCTTTAAATATGCACCATGCAACTGCTTATCATGGCTGATTTTTGTCTTGGGGTGCATTTCTTCTTTATTGTGGTGCTGAGCAGCTTAAAAAGCCTTCCTGTGGTTTTGGACCAAATTAACTTGGAGCTTTTTATTAAATGTCTTAATATCCTTAATATCTTGCATTGCAGTGTATTTCGTGTGCTGGCTTCCTGTAAGCAGTCTAGTTCTTGTGATGGTTTATAGCAAAGCATTTAATGTTTATGCTCATATGAATCCCAGTGCAGGTTGATCCCCCCCCAACCTTTTAGCAATGTTTGCAGAAAATAGTACTAATGATGAAACTTATGTTTTATTTTGTTGTTTTAGATTAATAGTGAGATGGTGGGTTTGGGCTGGTGTAAAAACAAATTAAGGTGGATTTTTACATAATTCTACATAGTAAATGTTGCCCACCTGGTGTGATTAAAACCAAGTCTCTATAAAAATCCACTGAAGTAGATTGTATTTGTATACAAAAGATTTGGAATCCTAATGAGCTCTCCAGTGGTGACAGTGGAAAAGAAATGGGTCTTTGAGGGAAAATAATGAAGAAACTTTGAAAGGAACCAGAAAGGAACCATCTGCTTTAGCCATCTACAACATTTTCTTGGGGCCACCTACTAAGGAGTGTGTCAGCAACGCAGGGATAAAAACAGGCCCAAATGCAGGATAGCGTAAAAATAAGCTGAAACACAAAACAGGACACCGACAAGACAAGACGTAACAAAAGACAACAAGGATTCCACGCTGCCATAGGCAATGCGGCACAGTTATATACACATGACAATTAAACACATGAGGAACAGGTATGCAGAGACAGGGAGGAGGTGGGGCAGATACATGAACATAGAACATAAACAAACATAAACGAAAGCACGTGGCCAAAGTCCGGGCTGGATCCTGACAGAGTGACGTAAAGGGTGCAGCTAAAGTTAAAGTTACCAAACTGTACTTTTTTGTAATTTTAGTATGTATGTATGTATGTATATATATATATATATATATATATATATATATATATATATATATATATATATATATATATATATTTTTTTTTTTTTTTTTTTACTAGTCAAAGACACCTTCCAACACACAGGTAAAAGATTCATAAGAAATACACAACATCATCAGAGGCCTTGATGGTTTGACCCCGTTGACATGAAAAAGTACAGTGTGTTGCCTAAATATCAGGGAATGTCGAGTGTCTGTAGCAATTCACAAATCCTTGGACTCGGTGTTGTTGGCCATTGTGTACCAGACTGAGACTGGTATTGTCATGGTACAGTCTTTTGTTATATGTCATATGTGTTGATGATGTGATCTGAAGTATATGGAAAGTCATCACTACATTGAGTAGTCTGAAAAACATGTTTCAGAGGCCACCATTAACATCTGAAACACTGAGGAGGCATTGATCAGGCCATCTGGCATCAAATATGTATAATGCTCAGATATGGCACTGGAGGCAGTTTTCCACTCATCTCCCTTTTGTATTCTGACCAGATTATGAGCCCTTCTCAAAGTACTAAAAACTTACTTAGTCCTTAGCTCTTTTATGTCTCTTGTAGCGCTGTGCTTTATATAGCACCAGGGTCCTGCAGGAACGTTGTTTTATACTACACAGACAGTAAAACTGACACAGCATGTAGTTAGATACTGATTAAAATGTATATGTTTATGAGAGAGGAAAGACTGCTTAGTGTGTGTGTGTGTGTGTGTGTGTGTGTGTGTGTGTGTGTGTGTGTGTGTGTGTGTGTGTGTGTGTGTGTGTAGTGGGGTTGGGGGCATTTTTTTTATACCTTGGTGCCAAACGTGACAGTTTTGACAGTCCCCCAAAAGGAAACCTGCATTTTTACAAAAATAAAGAAAGTCTGTGGTTTTAGACAGCAGTTGCATGTTCATGTCTATGAAGATAAATCAGCTATAAACTTTTTTTTAGGTTCCAAAATCCATCTCTAAATGTCTCCACCTTGTTAAACACGGGGAGAGAATAAAATTCAAAAATCAAAAAGGTAACAGTCTATGTGTGACTGCTAAATATGCATTGACTCCGAAGTGTGACACACACACACACACACACACACACACACACACACACACACACACACACACACACACACACACACACACACACATGATGTGCTTACTCACATACTACAGACTCAGGATGTGTCAAGTCAAAGAGAAGAAACATTACAAGGTTTGACCGGTTTTGCATTTCTAAAATTTTTTGACCATCTCTTTGGAGTGTGTGTATAATGGCTCTCCTGCTGTGTAACTAGAACATTCAGAGTCTTCCTGGCAAACTGCACTCTCAATCTGACCACACTCCAAAATTTAGCCCGTATATGGCATCTTCAGCAGCTGATAATAAGGGCATACATGTTCAGACCAATTATTCCCTGTATTAAATATCCATCTTTGAAAGTGCATTAGCACATCAAAAGTAGTGGTGGCTCCTGACCAGCCTGCCTGCTGAGAGACAGAGGAGAGAGAGGAAGTGAGGAAGAAGAATCGGGGAGAGAGATTATAGCAGGAGAGGGACTTGTTTGTATAAAGAAACTCTAAGTGAGTTTGTGTGTGTGTGTGCGTGTGTGTGTGTGAGAGAGAGAGAGAGAGAGAGAGAGAAAATGGGTGTTCTGTGATGTGAACACTCCACGGTTTGACAGACAGCAGCATACACACTTTCAGGTAAAGATGAAGTTGTAATTGATGAAAGGAGATGCATAACATATGGATGTCTCAGTGTGTTTGTGTGTCCGCTCAGTTTTCCTGAAATCCCTCCAAAGTGTCAACATAATTTATGGTGTCAGGTTTCCCTACGAGTATTTAAGCGCTTATGGGAAATGCGTGTAGCTGTATAACTCACTTAATTGTATTCCACATCCTCTGTGAGTGCATGCTTGAATATGAATGTGGACAAGGAGAATATACTCTGCATGAGGAATCAAAAGTCTGGTGTCTTCTTGCCTTTTTTTTTTAAATAAAATATATAAAGATCCAATTTATTTTTGTTTTCAACAATGCCAAAATATCTTAAAGCTGTTAAAGAGAAATGTGTCGAGGAGTCTGTAAAAAACATTTATAATGTTATAAGAATTCACATGGAATAAGGTGTATGTACAAATGTGCAGGTTAATCTCAGAACCCGATGAACGATTAACAGCACAAGATCAGCAGAGAACTTACAGTCCCCTCCGAAACTATTGGAACATTTAGCCCAGTTTATTTGTTTGTGCGCAATATTAAATATCAAATGAAGTATAAGAGATCAGGGTTTTCGGTTTCAGCATTTATTTTCTTGTTATTTACATCTTAATGTGTTAAGTAACATAAAACCTAGAACATTCTGTGTCAGGCCACCAAGTTTGAAGACAAGCAAAAGTTTAGGAACAAATAAATAATTCATAAATATTCGGTTTATCCTGCTCATTCTGCAGGAGCTGAAATGTATGTTTCATTTGGTTAAGGTCAGGTGATTGCCTTGGCCAGTCTGAAACCTTTCACCTTTCCCCAGATAAACTCCTTTGTTCTGTTGGAAATCTGTTTTGGATCATTGTCTTGCTGCATATTGCATATTGCAATATGCATTTCTCTGTATATTAGCACCCTATTGCCGTTAACTTCTTAATACATTCTGCTGTTACCATCATCAATAAAGATTAGTGAACCTGTTCCAGTCTTGCAAGCCCAAGCCTGGATACTTCAACCAGCATGTTTCACAGGTAAACTCATAGGTTTTGGTTCATGAGCACTGTGCAACCATTCTTCTTCAGCACTTTGGACTTTCACTACTCCTCTAGACGTTAATCTGAGTTCCAGACGTTTTGTGGCTCTTCTCTGTATTGTTTTGTGAACTCCATTCTGGTCATTTGATTGCTGATGAGTGGTTTGGATCTTGTAGTTTTCTTTGAATGATGGATTGTGAGACCTTCAGCCCAGCCCTGTGGAACTTGTTGATGCCACTGGCTTTTCTTCACACTTCTCACAATGTTTTTGTCATCAGCTGTTGTTGTTTTGCTTTGGCCGAGCTGTTTGGTGTCTGTTGCTCAGTACACCAGTGGTTTCTTTCTTTTTCAGGAAATTAGAAAGAGTTGTAATGGATATGCCAAATGTTTGTGCAATGCCTCTGATTGATTCTCCTTCTTTTCTCAGCTTAAAAACGACTGGCTTTTCTCCCATAGACAGCTCTTTGAACTTTTTCATTGTTTTTAACAAAAAAGATTCAGCCTTCACAGGTGAAACTGAAGACTAAAGCCAAGCATAGACGTGCAGAGCTATTTATTCTTTTAAACAGTTAATCTAAATGGACCCACATGTGTAACAGCAAACAACTGTCAGTCACATTTTCTCATATTTTCTGTAAAACTGGGTGGCATGATGTCCTAAGTTCTGTCATTTAATGAATTATATGTAAAAACCAGCAATTAAAGCTGAAATTTCAAGCTCTCTTCTCATATTCATCTTTTAATCATACACCTAAATGTTTTCAGTCTAAAGCAAAAAAATAAAAAAGAATTACTTTTGCTGTTCCAATAGGAAGAAAGCTTTAAAGTAAACTAGAGAGGCTTATTTAGCAAAAATCTCTGCACCATTTCCATTTGTGCTCTGTGACATCAAACATGCACACACACACAATGGCTCTACACAATAGTAATGCAAAAAAGAGGCTTTAAGCAATTTGAGAAGTGCTTAAAAAATTGCCACAATACAAAAGGCAGATAAGTGGACAACCGACTTCAGAGCTACATCTGAGAATTATGAGTACTTGGTAATGCCATGTGACCTGGTCAGTGCCCCCTCAGAGTTTCAGGCATCTGTTTATCCTCAAAAGTAATGTTTATATATATATATATATATATATATATATATATATATATATATATATATATATATATATATATATATGACCGACAAACAGCAAATGACCGACAACAGAAACTCAGCCTTTCCAAACATAAAGGTGGCTTCGTTGTGCAAAGTATAAGTTTGTAATCCAGTTTAACTTAAATGCTCAGCATTTTTTCACATGATAGCATATCTTAGATTTTATTCACAACAGAGAGAAAATAAAGTTTTTGATTTTAAAAAGTCTGGCTCATGCTTCTGTTTAATGTCTCTGCTTTTAATCGAGTGTATTGACATCATAAGCATATTTATGTTCACTGTTCTTATTTATTTCATTTTAAACATAAAAATCAAATTGAATAAATTAAAAGTGCATATGTATCATTTCTTTCACTTTGGCAAAAGGAGTTTTTTAAAAATCTACACTAGTTAGTGTTTAGGCTTGTTGCCAGCTGGCATTTCATACATTAACTCCATTTCCTTTCATTGTATGTTGATTGCTTCCTTGGGACAATCACATTCAGCAGATGTATATTTTATGTGATAGTCTGTAGTTAAAGACTGCGATTTTGAAATGTTTTCCAAAATCCTGTCGCTGTTTGCTGCAATTAATTATAGATTATCATAGTCAAAAGGGAAAAGTTTGGGATCCCAACAATTTAGAATCTTGAATAATATAAAAATGCCTTATTGTTTTTGTACTGTATGTGTCAAGAGGCACCTTGTTGTGAGGTATCTGTCAAAAGGCATGCTGTTTTCTTTCTTTTCCTTTTTTGGTCTGCAGATCAAGAATGGTGCTGCTGGTTTATGGGTGTCAGAAACCATGGCCATCGCCATAGCAACAGATCCCTGCAATACCATGTGTTTCTGCACTGCAGCGCCAGCACTGGAAAAAGAGCGAGCATGGTGAGTGTCACCCGAGGACCCTGTGGAATTCTAATCAGCTCTTTGTCCTTCAAACGCAATCACACACACAAAGAGACACAGAATGTCTGGATGTATAGGTGTCCTCTATTATAGCAGACTTGACATTACACAGTCTATCTCTCTTCCTCATTGGCAAAGAATATCGACATGTAGATCTATGCAGCACTCAAGATAAATCTTTCATATGATCTGTACATTATGCTACCTTACCAGGGTAGATCCATATATAAAAAAAGCTTTTTCTCCTTGTGCCTTCCACCAGTAGTGTAATAGCTTCCTGCACCAAAGATGGCCCAGTTTATCCAGGTCTATTCCTGCTCCATTGGCTAGATCTAGATCAGCACAGCCCAACTTTAGTCTGGAAGTTACTTAAAAGCTCTTAGCTGAGCAGTGACCGAAAACTGGGAACAATTCAGCTGTTCAATGCAAAGTAAATCTAACATTACTATAATGTGTTTCTACCTGCCTGTGCCAACAATACTATTGGACTCCTTAGTCAGTATTATTTAGGTACCAAAATAAAATTCTATCACACATTAAAATACATTTGAGACATAAAAAACTGTGGGAGTGCGCTTACACATGGGACAGAATCACCTGAAATAGTTAATATACAAACACATACCTCCACGCTCAAGGGAGATCCTGAGCCTCGGGATGGTACGGTTCAGTAGTACCAATTGTTGAAGTCAGACACAATGGCCAGACACAATATTTTCTTTTAGAGCAAACAAACTACGAGTATGAGTTGTATGTATATGTTGTTTCAAGCCACACAAATACATCTACACAATAAGACCTGACTCAATAGGCATACATGCAATGTCTAAAAAGAGGTGCTTACATGACTGCTCTGTTCTCTGTCCTCTACAGTACATATTCAGTAAAGAGTGTAATAAATATAAAGCTCCAGAGGTGGGGAAGAAGGAAGAGAAGGCACTAAGTACTCCTGAGTGATGGTGGAGTTAATGGGCCTTTTCCTAGTACCAATCAATCAGAGCTAATCTCCTAGCCAGGACTTCTTTAGGCAGGGGAGAGTCATGATTCCATTGCTCTGACATCTGACAGCACAGTGATGCTCGTCCATCCTGCTTCAGGGGAGAAGGAACCATAGGCCTCTGGGCCTTAGTGAAAGAACTGGGTTGTAACAGTAACAAACCCAGAGAGAAAAAGAGAGAAGAAGGTAGACCAAAAAAACAAAAAAATGACTCTCTGCTAATAAGTAAATACAGAATGAATAACGTTTGAGTCCGCTCCTTAAAACTATTCCTATTTTGTAACCATGATTACATTGTTGTTCATTATTATCAGTTCATTCTTAATTAGTAGAGATAATGCCCAAAGTATGAGAATTAATACTTCCGGCTGTTTACTGTTTGTTTTCACAGGAGAAACTGAAGGCTAAAATCAAGAACAGATATATAGAGCTATTTATTCTTTAAACAATCAATCTATTAGGACTCATCCAGATAACAAGACACGCCTGTCAGTCACATGCTTCAATATTTTTAATCACCTAAAAATTGGCTGGTCTGATATATCTTTATACTCCTCATGATAAACTGCTTCATGAACACCTCACGGATATTGTAATGTTTGAATAACACTATTCCCCTATGAACACATAGTATAGCCACTAACTATGATTAAGACAAACACAGGAGTGATCATGCTTAAATGCATCTGATCATTGGAAACCTTGCCTTGCACATGTTTACAGCAAGCAGAATCTTAATTTTATTTCCTACGTCATCCCTGACACCGACGTATGAGAACGGATCATCCAAGATTTTTTTCCAATGACTTGTGCCAACGCACCAAGGGAGAGAGGGAGGGTATGGATGGTTCACTTCCCAGACAAAAAATAAAATAAGCCACCTGAAATCTGATTCCTTTAGCTAAACACAGTTATGCATCTGGTTGATTGAGAAAGAGAAAAGGAGTGACAGCAATTCAGTGAATACACTACAAACGCAAAAACTAACCTCCAAGCTGTACATTTCCACTGTCCTCTTTAGGGGATCCACAATCTGCCAGCATATGAGAATGCACAGATCAATTAGCAGCATTCCACCTACAATGATCAGCAGCTTCTGGTCCTTGATAATCTGGAGGAAAAGAGAAAACGAAAAAGAGATGGGCACATGTGAATGTGGGAAATGAAAGAAAATGGTTGACACTCCGACAATTCAAAAGGGAGTACACTGAACTTTCGGACGATGAAAGCACCGTCTGATCTTTTATTTTTATTTAACAGCATTTGACCCGGACAGAATCAAAGGAAAGGTCATGGAGAGTAGAGGCTGGGTGCACTTTAAAGGTATCGCATTGGAGTAATGCAATGATTCCTTTCAGGTGCCCCACTGCATGGCCCAAACAGAGCTTGCAATTGGTTTTGATCCATAGGCTTTTGATGGCTTTGGAATTGGCCAAACAAAGGAAGGCTAAAACCTTCCGTGCCACTGGAAATATTGCAATACATTAGGATACAAAGACCCAGTAAGTGGGCGCACATTTCAAGGGCAAGTGTACCTGAACACCCACACGTAAAAGTTCAATCATAACCAAACTGCCCTATGCTTAGCTGGCAAGAGTCATGAAAATTGTGAGGATAAAGGAAGAGATTTCCTTTATCCTCAATCAGCCCGAGGTGTAGAGTTCAAGTAAACAGTCAAACATTTGAAAAGAAGGAAGATCAGCACATTTCAATACAATAAGATATATTAAGTGGCATTTAAAGGTACTCTTGGTGTTATTTTTACTATTGTATATAAATCAGATGTTCTGGCAACAGGTTAAAACAAGTGTCTGCAATAAAATGCAGTTTCATGTGTTTAACGAGGTCTTTGTTGTCTCTACATCCCTTCTGTCTGTGTTATACACATGTAAACATGGAGGACTTCAGTTTTATCATTTGCGGTGGCACTAGATGCTATTCCTGTGGGGGATCTGCTGCAGAAAATGCACAACTACAAAATAATGGAAACAAGAGTAGTAAAATGTGGTAACGGCTTTTTCATGATAGAAAACCTGCTGAATGAGATGAAGAATAGCAACATTAATAATTACAATGCAGGGGTCACATCGTAGTCTGTTTAGATGATGGGACAAAAAAGCAGTAAGTTAGTTGGCATGTCGGGACTAATCTATGGTTTAGCAATAGCGATATGTTTGTTGACTCTTTACTAATTCACCTCTTACTAATGGTCAAACATTTAAGTTATGTAAGGTTTATTATTAATGCTGTTAGGATATAGCCAGTACATGCCCAGTCATATGCAAAAGTTTAGGAACCCCTGACGATTTCCATTTTCATTTATAAATATTTGGGTGTTTGGATCAGCAATTTCATTTTGATCAAATAACTGAAGGACACAGTAATATTTCAGTAGTGAAATGAGGTTTATTGGATTAACAGAAAATGCGCAATATGCACCAAAACAAAATTAAACAGGTACATAAATTTGGGCACCCCAACAGAAAAATCACACCAATATTTAGTAGAGTCTCCATTAGCAGAAATAACAGCCTATAGACACTTCCTATAGCCTGTAATGAGCGTCTGGATTCTGGATGAATGTATTTTGGACCATTCCTCCTTACAGAACATCTCCAGTTCAGACGGTTGCCGAGCATGGACAGCGTGCTTCAAATCACCCCACAGATGTTCAATGATATTCAGGTCTGGGGACTGGGATGGCCATTCCAGAACATTGTACTTGTTCCTCTGCATAAATGCCCGAGTAGATTTTGAGCAGTGTTTGGGTCGTTGTCTTGTTGAAATATCCAGCCCCGGTGTAAATTCAGCTTTGTGACTGATTCCTCAACATTATTCTCAAGAATCTGCTGATATTGAGTGGAATCCATGCGGCCCTTTACCAGATTCCCAGTACCAGTACTGGCCACACAGCCCCATAGCATGATGTTACTTCCACCAAATTTTACTGTGGGTAGCAAGTGTTTTTCTTGGAATGTTGTGTTCTTTTGTCGCCATGCATGACGCCCCTTGTTATGACCAATTAACTCAATCTTTGTTTCATTACTCCACGTCACCTTAATCCAAAATGAAGCTGGATTGTCCAAATGTGCGTTTGCATACCTCAAGTGACTCCGTTTGTGGTGTGTGTGCAGAAAAGGCTTCTTTCGCATCACTCTCCCATACTGCTTCACCTTGTGCAAAGTGCGCTGAATTGTTGAACGCTGCACAGTGACACCATCTGCAGCAAGTTGTGGTCTTTGGAGGTGATCTGTGGGCTGTTTTTGACCGTTCTCACCATCCTTCGCCTCTCCAATATTTTACGTGGCCTGCCACTTCTGGCTTTAACAAGAACTGTGCCTGTGGTCTTCCATTTCCTCACAGTGGACACTGATAGCTTATATCTCTGTGGTAACCTTTTGTAGCCTTCCCCTAAACCATAATGTTGAACAATATTTGATTTATATTGTATATGTCATTCTGTTACACTGTGGAGCTTCTGTCACTATAACAAATTCCTTGCATGTGAAAACATACCTGGCAATAAAGCTTTTTCTGATTCTGTTTTCAGGTCATTTGAGAGTTGTTTTGAATCCTCCATGTTGCCACTCTTCGGAGGAGAGTCAAAAAGAACAACAACTTGCAATTGGCCACCTTAAATACCTTTTCTCATGATTAGCTGCACCTGTCTATGAAGTTCAAGGTTTAATGAGCTCACCAAACCAATTGTGTGTTCCAATTAATCAGTGCTAAGTAGTTACACGTAGTCAAATCAACAAAATGGCAAGGGTGCACAAATTTATGCACCTGTCTCATTTCTTTTTAATTTCATATTGCACATTTTCTGTTAATCCAATAAACCTCATTTCACAACTGAAATATTACTTTGTCCTTCAGTTATTTGATAGATCAAAATGAAATTGCTGATCCAAACACCCAACTATTTATAAATGAAAAACATGGAAATTGTCAGGGGTTCCTAAACTTTTGCATACAACTGTAGTTTTTGTGATTTGGTTTAGATCAGTGGTCCTCAAACCGTTTTGTAGGCGGTGACCTACATAAACTGTGGTACAAGTAATTCTGACCCCTTCTGCTCTCCAGACCTGCCTGACCCATCGTGATGCCCCACTTCTGGTTGGAGTTTTCATCACCTGGACTACACTCACTACTGCTGTGAATGGGCCCAATGTACAGCTTAAGATACATGTGATTACTGTGTATTGTACCACTTAGACACCATGAAGATGACTTTGGATTGCAATTGACATGGACAAATTTTCTACGATACTTTAGGACTACAATTACTATAAAGCTTTAGGACTGCAATTGCCACAAACCTTTTTGCACTCAAGCCTCCAAGGGTAGCTTCATCTTAGTCTCATCTAAGGGAGTTTTTCCTTGCCGTCATCATCTCTGACTTGTTCATTGGGGATATATTTTTACAATTAAAATTTCTTTCTGTAAAGCTGCATTGTGAGAATTTCCATTGTAAAAACATTATACAATAACAGTTTAGTATATAAGCCACATTTTGTAAATCCTAATATTAATCTTGATATAATCTTAATACAATATAATACAAAATGGCAACACTGCAGCTAATTCATTACTGAGTTTAGGAGCTGTTGTATTTTTATGTATGATAAGTGGAACACACTTTTTGACTTCTGAGTCCTGAGTTTTGTTAGGTTTACCTTCATCACCTGCTTTTTGTGGACATGTATGATATTGTTTCCTGTGTTTCTTGTGTAGGTCTTGAAGTGTTTTTGCAATTGCAGACTCAGACTGTTGGTGAATATGTCAGTACATCACTGGACCAATACTGAATGTTAATTATTTTAGAAACTAAATGCCCTAAGTGTTAATAAAGAAGTGGCAAACACAATTCCAGAGTCAACAGCAGCCATAGCTGGAGAATGTCACAGCACTCACTCTGTCAGAGTAGAGCATGTGTCCTGTATGCTTGACCATCACCGAAATCCAATTTCCCTGTGGAATAAAGAGCCAAGACAGTATACCTGCTTGTCTCTATCGACCAAAGCATTTGTCTTTACTCTGATGGACTGACAAACTAAGAATTGCTAACTGGAAAGGATGTGTCCTCTTCTGCTGTTACCCCACTGGAGACATGGGGTTACTTCTGTCTTTACAGCAGCACTGCTGCTATATGTTTTTAAGACAACAAGACAACACAATTGTCTTATAATTTTCCTTTCAGTCAATAAAATGACATAAAAGTATAGAAACAACGGATGGTCTGGCATGATATCATCTATAGATCATCTTCAACCCCCAAACTCCCCATTGCCCACCACCCAACCACCATCCCATTGTGTACGTATATTGTTTGTGTAGTTTACTTTTTTTTGTCTGTTCATGTTCTGAATGCTGACCTGTGAATAGTGTCTGATACACAGAGATAATACAGTAAGTTATAAGTACTCTGTCTTGTTTGTTTTTCTTTTTTACGATCCAGAGGTAAAATGAAGGTAGAAATTTAACTGTGGTTAAACCAGGACAAAACTATTTTGGTGTAAGTGACACTGCTCGTGCTGTTTCTATATCTCACAAGTATCTCTCCTCTGACATTCTCAGTTCCTTGCATTTTCAATGAATGTTAATTTTTCCCTAGGCCTCTGACAGTACAAGTCTGTTGTTATCTCTTCTCTTCATCTCTCACTTTTTTTCACTTAAACACAGCACCCACACCAGTACAGCAGCAGGAAAGGCAGAAGTGTGTGCATGCTCTATAAATAAAAAAAGCCAGCTGAGCTGTGCAGTTACAGGCTAGCTATCCTTTACATAATGCCTCACACAACAAAACCCTCTGTGTCATCTGCCTCCCTCTTCATTTTCTTACTTTACATCTAAAAGTGAGAAGCAGTGGAAATAGAAAGCATGTCAGAAAGGAGGTCAGCGGGAGTGTGTGTGAACACATGGTGTAAAATCTCACAGACTTTGATGGAGTGTGTGTCAGTATTGTGTGTGGTGATGTGTGTGGTGATACAATATTATAGGCCTGGAATATCACTAGTTAACTCTAGGTAATGATCAGAAAAAAAATAACGCTCCATGCTGGAGACTTGCTAATTTGTTCGGGTGTCAATTTGTTCCTGTTTGCACACAGCTGCTATTTTTGTGCTTAGAAATTAAAAGCACTTTCCCTGACTCGGGTGTTGTGATTCAACAAAGAGCGTGGCATTTAAAATACAGTGGGGTTTTTTCTTATTCCCGTTTTGGTCATCTGCCAATTCCCACTCTACAGCCGGCAGTTACCAGCTGTGAAAGGTGATGGCTAACCTGTGCTTAGTCTGAAACACATGAAGCAAGCCGCATCCTACAACACAACACACTTAGAGAAAAGTGAGTATGCCCTCTTCCACATACAGGAAACAGCCACCATTGGTTAATGTCACCAGACAATTTTCCCCCTTTGCTATCAGTGTCAGGATTTAAGCTCACAATCCCTCGGCATCACAGTGAATTCTTCTTGTTGTGCTGCTGCAGAGCCACAGGAATTTATTTTTCATGTAGTTTTATTCAAATTAATGTTAAATTTTCATCCTTTTGATTATTAGCACAGATGCAATTGCTATTGTTCTTTTTTCCAATTGCAAACTTTACATCCAGTGCAGTGAAGTTTCCATAAAATGTGTTATGGTCTAAAGAGACCAATATGTGTATAATTAAACACATAAAACATATGTTATGTTTTACACATGAGAAAGCACATCACCAGATGAACACCATCCTCATGGTGCAGCATGGTGATGGCAGCATCAGATTTTAGAGTTTTTTTAGCTAGAACCGGAGCTTTTGTCAAGGTGAAGGGACATGGAATCATGAATAGCTACAAATAGCAGTCGATTTTAAGGCATAACTTCTGGGCGTCTGCTAATAAGCTGAAGATGAACAGGAATTTCACAATTCAATACTACAATGATGCAAAGAATACATCCAAATCAACAAAGGTATGGCTTGGACAAAAGATAAACAATCATCCTGAAAGACCTAGCCAGAGGCCAGACCTGAATCCCACTAAAAATATGTGGGGTTACCTGAAGCAGGATGTGCACAGGGGATGCCTTATTATTTAATGGATCTAGTACGTTTTAGAAAGATAGGGAGAGAAGATATTGCAATGTTAGGATGAGTCTTACACGGCAAAAAGACTGAGTGGTGGGATAAAATCAAAAGTTTAGGTGTGCGCATGCTGCATTTTAATTGTTGGACATTGTTCGTGTTTTTTGACATCACAAAAACCTGCCAATTTAATAGGGGTGTGTAGACATTTTTATATCTATTGTATATCTCGTGTGAAGAGACTGAGTCCAAAAGTGAGTACTATTTTAATATTGCAGAGATCATAATTGAAACGTTTAGAGTATTCATGATGCAGCCTGCATGAAGACAACAGCACAACCACATGTCAGTCTTCTCTGTCTTATGTGTCCTATTGTTGACATGGGAACTGCATCAATGTATATTATGACCAAATAGAAATCAAACCCTGCACCTAACTAACTACTAGTAGGCTAACCATTCTCTGAAGAGCCTGTTCCACAGTGCAGACCTCTACCTCGATTACATCAACCTCTTCTTAGCACAGGCTCTCTGCTGCTTCCAAAGCCAGCAATTACTGTGTGTAGGCTGTATTCAGAGTTAAGTTCAAAAGCTATGTCATGGGAGAAGTGAGGAAAAGTTATCCATATTCAAACTCATGCTAAAACGGTGCTTAACATGATTTTCAGAGGAGCTCATGCAGATTATTCAAATGACCTGTGGACAGGTCACACTTAAAAGGTTGCCAGATATTCTTTGATCATGTTGACTTACCAAAGACATCCATGGATGTCCATTATGGACCTGCACACTATGTTTCTTATATTATTTTATATTATATTTTTATCGTATTCAGGCTATGCATTTTTTTTATGGAGTCAAGTAAAATAAATAAAAACATCAGAAGACTTTCCAAATTCAGGTTAAAAAAACCTTCACTTTGTAAGCTATGCTAACTCAATTTCCCAGAAGATAGTAGTGACAGCTAGATATTTAGATAAACGATCAAAAGCATATGTAGATAATTAAAAAAAAACCTGTATACCTAAAGATTATTTACAATATTTTCCAATTACAGACATAAAATACAAGCTCTCTGTTAGACTGGCCATATATATTTATGTTTGAGATGTCAGTCATATTCATTACTGTTTAAATGAAAATTCTTCCAATTTTACAAACAATCATCATGTGGAGAAGCCATGGGTCTAGGCAAGTGTTTTGTGTACCACCCAGTCCAGATATTTTCTCTACGCAAAACCCACCCGAATAAATGTCTTGAATTCATGTTGTCTGATGAATGTTAATGTTTACTCCCATTAAAAGTTATATACTTGAACCTGCCCATAGAAGCAGTGCACCATTGGTGTTGTGTTGGTGAGGCTGTGTTGGTGGTGCCAGCGGGACAGTTTTTACTAGGCACATTAATTATCTGCATGGATGACAGTTGATCGTTCCATACTCAAGAACAACAAACAGTTACGTGGTAACAATAAGGAAACTGAGCAAACAAAGCACAGAGAAAAACGTCTGGTAGCACAACATGCTGCACGCTGTAAGCCTTTTAACATATTGAGAAAAACAAAGCATTTTAGCTCAATATGTGAACATGACTCTGTGTGTATGTTGAAGCACAAGTGAAAGATTCTACTGAAACATCTGATGTTAAAGCAGCTTTATAGACATGCAGTAATATTACATTAAGAAGGCATATCTGACTCATGGCATGTATAAATAAATGAAATGCTCACCTTCTTCTTCATTTTTACATTCTTGAAAATCGCATGTACTCTCCAGGTCTTCGCAAACATGGCTCCAAACGCTGTTGTGTAACCCACGATGAGGATCCATGTGCGAACCTGTGCAGGAAACACATCAGTTTAGCAAGAACTCTGAATAAAGCTTTCTTTTACTGACAGTTCACATTGCAATGATTGGTAAAGCAATCAGTTGTTTTTTGCTATGTACTATGACAAGAAAAGAGTTAATACTATATGTAAAATGTTTACACTTAACAGATATTTATAATATTATACATAATTATGTTTCAAAAAAGGTTGTTGGGTTTTCTTTTGCTAAAATTTGGCCTTTGCTTCATTTCTTGAAAATGTGAAAGTACTCTTAGGTACACATTTCTTTACAAAGCTCGTAGCTTAAAATACTAAAATGCTACACAGCAAATCTAGATATTTCACTATATTCCAAGAGTTTTTTTCCACTTGATAACATATTAACAATCAGTGTGGTCACTTTGCTGTCACTAAAAAGTTTATTTAGGCCAGGACTATATTTTAACCTTTAAAAGAAGCAGTTTCTGTTTTCTTTTTCAAATAGATTTCATAAAATTTGTTACGCCGCCAAGGCATCTCCTGAAAACACTGATGTGGACTTGATAAATAACAATCAGTGACACTTTAGTCACAAAATTCAGAAAATTCTCAGTCCAGTCCAGTCCAGTCTTTTTTGTCTGATCTGATGACCAATAAATCTCTAACTAAATGGATTGAATGTATTATATGCTTAGAAAACAATATGTTGTAGCATTTATTGCTGCAGATCTACTACTCTCTTGAAAAAATAGGCTTGAGAGATGAGCTAGAGATCCTATATTTTCATCTGTAACTCATCTGTTCATATAGATAACAGGAAAACAGAGAAAGTGCCAACTCTCTCTAACCAAAAATAGATCTGTAGCTTGCTTTTTTTTCTTTCACTGTTGTCGTGATTGTCGTTTCTGTTTTTCCACTTCTCAGTTTAAACTTTTTTTGTGCGAATCATTGCATGATAAAAACTGTTCCTATTCTGCTGCCAGACTAAATCTGTGATGAATAAATCAGAGAAGGACAATTTCAACAGTGGGAAGTCCTTTATTTTTGAGATTGCTAAAGAGGAATTTGTACATATACATATAAAAGCTAAATGTTATAATGAGCAGCAATAAATTTGAGCCATAAAAATTCCTGTTTTATGTGAAAGATTACAGAGCTGGGTAGATTGAGGCCACCAAATAATTTGTTTACATCCAATAAAGCACTGTAGATATCCTAGTATCTGTTACTGCCAGAAACACCTTGCTGTGATCCTTTCAATTCTATGAAGCTACGGTTTGTAGTCATTAAACTATTTTGTGGCAAATAAAAGAATTCCAACAGTGATCTGACTTGAGCACAGTCTGCAAGTAAAAAGAACGATCCTACTTGACTTTTCACTAGAACACTCCTCAGAAAAGAAGAAGTCCTGTCAGGTCCTGCTTCGTTTAAGTCTGGTATTTATAGAGCTTTGAAAGAACTACATGAGCCTTTCATAACTTTGGTAAATAATTATTAATACTAGAAGCTGCTTTTGCTGCTGATTTTAATGACACACTGATTTTCTGGTACATTGGTACAACTGGTACATGGTCAAATAATGGTAATTATGATGATGTAATAACCTTGTCATTAGTAGTGTAATTAAACCAACTTATATCACAGTGCTGTTAATTTTCCAGAGCAGAAGGTATTGAGTAATGTATAGCAGTAATGTCTGACCGTTCACAACATTAATGTAACTATAAATGGTTAAACATGTAGCTTGTGATGTTTCTATAATACATTAAATGAATCATTCAAATTACTGTGGAATAAAAGGAATAAAGCACACACAGACCATTGTAATAAACAGCATGCTGTATGTCAGTTGTCATTCAGAACTTATTATGTAGCCTTGTGGATACCAGTCATAAGGAAAGTATTAGTGAAGGTACTTCCAAACTTACGTTAAGAAACAAGACCCTACTATCTCTTATTTCATCGCTTGATTTAACCAAAAAGCACTGCTATCAAACTATCAGTCCAGAAACATTACAATTAAAAAGCTTAAATACATCCATGGCATCCATCATCAATGCTATCAGAAATCCTGTGTTTGTCTTGGCTGTTCGGAGTTGCTGGACTTGGCTCAGGCTACTAAAATGCGTCACACACCACACAATTTCTGGACTCTCCCCAAGGACTTATGTCTTCACAGCAATCAAAACTTCTTAATTAAAACGAGGTCGCGATTGTCATGTTCTGACAAAGAGAAGCAGGACAAGTGCCAGAATCATCTGAAGGGAAGCTCAGTGCTGTATAGCATGCCAAGGTATGGGGAGTGAAGGTGGAAATGTTCTTTAATTTTATATGGATGCACATATTTAAGTCAGAACACAGATGTTGCTAAAAGAGCAGTCACTACTCACAGTGCACAAGGTCTCGAAAGCTTGGTCTGAGACAAAAGAGCCATCCAGGCCAAAGAGGAAGATGGACGCGTAGGACAGCATGCCTCCTAGGATGATCAGGTTGTTCATGTAAGGACTGGACATTTTGATTAACCTGTGCAAAGACAAAAGTCACAAACACACATGTACTCAGTCTCATATTCTGTACAGAAAATTGGTTCTTAAAGTGGGATCAGGGACCTCAAGAAGTATATGATCTTTTCATTTTGTTACAGTGCAAAAAATCACAACCCACCATTACCAAATATTTATTATGGTGTTATTATTCTGTTTGACTGGTCACTAAACACGAATAGGTTTAATGTTAATGTGTTCTGTCAGTGAAGAGTTTAAAAACTAAATAATAATAAAAAAGCTCTAGGGATCCAGTAAATTGCCAAATTATTGTTGCACACATTTAAATAATGAGTCTAATAATTACATGAACATCATATTATGTTTGTAAGTGTACTCCGTGAAATATATTTTGCAGTTAAAGCAGTCCCCGGCTGCAGAATGTTTGACTCCTAGTGAATGCAATGAAATGCGTAACCGCATCCTGACCTGTGGTTTCGGTTTTTGATGTTGAAGAAGAGGAAGGCGCCTGCCATGAGCATGCCCAGGATAGTGATGGTGGACAGGATGCTGTATAGTGGTACGTTTATATGCCGTCGCTCCAGACGCACAAATGTCCGGTCTTTGGGAGGCTCCACACCTAGAATGGATACACATCATGCACGTCAGATACACGTCAATTCTTTTAAAATGAATGACACTTGCATGCTTACATTTTCTCTTAAATGCCACCTTCAGACAAAAAAGCATTATAATGTAAATTTTATGTAAATTGACGCTTCAGAAGGATCAGCTCAAGAGATAAGTTTGCTAAAGCAGGGAGTTAAACAATTTCACATGCAAAAGTATAAAAGGACTGAGAATAATATAGGCCTGGTTTTTTTTTGCCAGAATTTATTTAATGCTTTATTGAAGGATTTATTTATTATTTGTGTTCAATTCTGATGTATGAAGAAGCTACTTAGTATTCAGCAGTTTCAATGTCCTGAGAAACAGGCTGCTTTACCCACACTATAATGGTCTTAAACACAATTCAAAGGCAAACTATTCGTTCAAGTCTATTTGTTTGAGTTAACAGGACTTTGCAAACGACCCTCTGTTTGGTGTTTGTGGTCAGTGACCGCAATGTTTTGTCTATTTTTTTTCGTCCTTTGCTTACTTTGCAAGCTTTTGTCTGTGTTCCAATTGATTCCTATGGCTTGTCTTACCAAGTTCTATTTAAAGACACATCTGACGTCAAAAAGAAGCATTTCCTTGTAATTCTTTGTGTGTGTGTGTGTGTGTGTGTGTGTGTGTGTGTGTGTGTGTGTGTGTGTGTGTGTGTGTGAGAGAGAGAGAGAGAGAGAGAGAGAGAGAGAGAGAGAGAGAGAGAGAGAGAGAGAGAGAGAGAGAGATAACAAATACAAAAATCCTGGGAATCAAACAAATGACGAAGTTTACAATAATGTGTCTAAAAAAAATAAATTATTCATTAGATCATATAAATGAAAAGGGGAGACACAAACACATACACACACATGCCCGCACGCACGCACACACACACACACACACACACAAACACACACACACACAAACACATACACACACACACACACGCACGCACGCACGCACGCACGCACACACACACACACACACACACACACACACACACACACACACACATTGGCCGAACTGTGCTGGACTTTTCTTACCTTGAAACCTGATGGTGTTGTTGATAAGGTCCAGGATGTCAGCGATGGCATTGTACTCCCCAACCTTTACTTCCTGGCCCTCTGCAAGAGACAGAAGGAAGAAGGAAGTTGAGAACTGCTCTGATAAGCGCTCTAGTCTGAATCACTCCTTTAATCTGGGAGATAAAAATACGGCCTGTTTTCCGATCTTTCAATGGGGAAAGTAATTCTAGTAAACTCTAATCGAATGAAGCATTAGCTCATCAAACCATGAAGCTCTATAGCGGAGTTCTTCACCACTGTGATTATTTTATCCTTTGTGCAGTTTCTATACTAGACACAAGTTACATTTAGTCTTCAGTCAACACAAGACCTGTAGTGGAACTTGATTAACTATTAAGCAAAGCTGACCAGATCACAAATAAAATGCCTGGTGCTTTTTTTTGGAGCAAAAAACTGTACAGCCCAGAGATGGCTGATATAAAAGGAATAACAAGGCTAAGCTCCCTGTTTTTTTAAAACTTAAAAATATGTCACTATAAGATTTAATTTTTGGCTTTCACATCAGAATATGTGCTCTTAAATAAGAGCACAAAAGAGATGTTTTATTTATTCTACCATACTTTGTTTTCTTTAGAAATTCCTTTGGAGGAGTAAATAGGAAGGGCGACAAAGCAAACATTAGTTTAACACTGTAAGTTTATTTTATTTATTAATTATTTTTTAATTATTATTATGATTATGATTGTTATGATAACAATAATAATAATAATAATAATAATAATAATAATAATAATAATAATAATAATAATAATGATAATAATGAAAATGATAATGATAATAATTATTATTATCATTATCATTATTATCATTATTATTATTATTAATAATAAAACAAAGGGAATATTGGTTTACTATATTTGGTATTTGGAGGAAACAAGACATGAACAAAGTACTTTTAAAAAGTAGACATGTGTAATATATTCATTATCAAACTGTTGCTAGATAGTAAACTTCAGACATCCCTTGTAATGTCAGAGCCATCGGTGGTACAGACTGTAGAAAATTCAGAACCGAAAGTATATTAATCATTTATATTTATAACCACGCTTGCATCTGGCACAATAAATGGAATCATATCTTTTCTCCTATGAGGGAAAGATGTTAAAAAAAAAACCAATATATGTTATTGGTTCAGATGTTAATGAACCAATAACACATGAAGGCTATTAAACATTAGGTTGCATAACTAGATATAGTTGTGGTTATGTGCGCATAGGTACCATAGAAAAAGACCTCAACTAAGAGTTAATTTCAAATTAAACCCAAGGCATCTCATATATATCAGCTTCAATTTCATTGGCAGTTTGTATGTGTCTCATGGTTGTATTACAAGAATTGCTATAGACTGAATTACATGCACAGGGAGACCATCATGAGCAGATCTGAAATGTCATCAGTCTATTTATTGCGTCTCATGTGTTTATGTGTTTCCTAGAATCGAATAAGAAGCCCCATGATATTTCTTTAATGAAACTGAAATTGTGTCTTCTTTCATGCATGCTAATGTGAATGAATATAAAAATTTGTCAATATAATAAAATTATAGCAATATTGTGATATATGTGTTCCTCTTTTTTTAATTTAATCCCCCTTTTCTCTGCTCCATGTGTGAAAAGGTGGCTGAGGCTTATTGCAGCTGTCTGTGCTAGTTGTGACCTACTGAACATCCATCCACGCAGGCCAGCTCTCTCTGAGCAACAGGCCGAAACACCATTACAGGATCTGCTAACTGCACACTCCCCAAGCTAATCAACCCCATCTCCCTCTCTCTCTCTCTCTCTCTCTCGCACGCTCTCGCTCTCTCGCACGCTCTCTCTCTCTCTCTCTCTTTCTCTCTGAGCCCTCATTAGCAGTCAGTTCCAAAACGTCCGGCCCCCTAAACGTAGTTTTCAGAGGAGCTCTTTGTCTTGGGTGTTTACATTGAGGTGACAATTCAGTGGCCAAACTTGGCTAATGGGTTCATGCATGCATGTCGTGTTTAATGGCTTCTTCTAAGCTTTTATCAGGAGAAGACTATTGCTACAGTCACTGAGCATTAGACATATTTTGACATATCTACATTGATCAGAGTAAAATAATGTGTTAAGGGATATTATAAGGGATTGTGATCATTTTGAAATCTATGCTCGATATATTAATTGTTTGAATAAATGGTAACAATTCAGTAATATCCAACTGCAGTGTGTGAAGATTTAGCTACATAGAATTGTATGTATATGTACAGATAAGCAACATGTACAAATGGCTATGGAATTTACCTTATAACTTTTTATACCTTATTACCTTCACCTGCTACTCATGCTGTGTTACAGTGTAACATAAAACCTTAGAGGAAGCCGCATTCTACCCTCATCAGGGAGAGCTTGCAGTTGCTTATGATTGGCTATTGTTGCTGTGATTGACAGGTGAGAGAGCATACCGATTCTTCCACCCTGAGACCACAGCAAATATTGCTCTCACGGCCCCCGGCCACAGATGTCTGTGACATCAGGATTTGCTATCTTCAGCAAAAACTGCTACTTCAATAAAGCAGAGAAGGTACTTATATATAAAGAAATCTGTGAAAGTGCTTTTCTTTCTCAAAATGCTAAATGAATGTGACTGGCTGCAACAGCAGATGCTGAGCTATGGCCATTTTTTATATGGTGATTACTCCTGCTATAGTATTATTCTAGTAGTTCCTTTGACCTTTGTTAGGATCAGAACCAAACATCTGGCCCAGTATACAATTAATAATTATACGAGAAATTTGGCAGCGTAAACTGTATATTAATGTTTTAGTTAATATTCCCATATTTCGACACTATATACAGTAGGTTTCTAGAAAAGAATATTACTGTCTGTGTTAGAGCTTGGCTTTGCACTGTAAATGCACAATTTAAACAATAAGAGCCAACTATTGATTTGTTAATTTTCTCTTTATGTCTTTATAAGTCTAGTGTTGACATTTTTAAAAGCTCCATTAATAAAATCCCCAGTTTAAACCACATATAGGTGTGAATAAGTGTGTAGGTGAGTGAATGTGTGACCTATACCAGGTATATTCCAAACTCACTCCCAGTGTTCCCTTCAGGATCCAACATGACCTAGGTCTTAATTTTGATATAGTGCTAAACCTAGAATGTGTCCTTGCCACTTCTGCTTCATATCAGCTAAGCATAATTAATGAAATTGCAGTGATCTTGTGTCTAAACCAATTTTGACAAAACATATGCTGGGATTCATTGCAAGGTCATCATTACCATAACTAGTTTATGAATTCCCCCCCACCTCGTCCAGATGGAGTTGACAAAGAGGGATATGAGAGATGGGCTCAGAGACGTATGGCAGCAATGAGCAGAGGTTCAACATCTCTTTAAATATACAAGCTGGGTAATTAACATGCAACGAGTCATTTGGAGAGAGGTGGAGGACAGGGATGTAGGAGAGAATACAAAGAAGAATGAAAGAAAGAGAGACAGGAAACAGACAGATGATACATTGGTCAAATTAAAAAAGAATAATCAGGTGATTATTGGGAGAAGATTATAATACTTAAAACTTTAATTATAAATAAAATAGCAAATATTTTATATTTAGAAACATGTTTTGAGACATGACCCTGTTGTGTGTTTAAAGGGTGTATAGGTGTGTGAGACAAGAGCAAGTTGGGGCAAGTGATTGTCATAGTGGTGCAGTAGCACGTTTGTTCCAGTGCGTTTTTCACTGCTTATACACGGCTGTCAGTTGTCATCAAATTGCCAGCCAGTTCACAGCTTAATAGGTTTTGTTGTCCTGGTGCTTCAAACATTCTCTTTCTCCCTCAAACACATAGGCATACAAATCATAAATATGTGTGTGATGATGTAACGTGTGATGCTATAGGGGACACCACTGCAGCGCTGCACAGATTTAGATAAGACTGAAATGTTGGCTGTTGGTTATGACAAGGGAATCCCCACTCAGAGATTAAATCCTGCACCCAGATCTAATCTTATTGAACAAAACTTCACACAGGACCCAGAAACCTGTTGAGTTAGAGGGATTAGTATAGAATCTGTATGTACTTGCCAGTTAACATTCGTGATTTGTGTATTTTGTATTGTATTCTATAGCTTCATCGGTTGTATAGTTGGGCCATGTTTCTGAAGTCATGATCAGGGCTGTTAAATCTGAGTTTGCCTTTAAATAAAATCTTGCTTGTGTATTCTACCAGCATTGGACATAGTTGATATCACATAAAGACAGTAATCCACAGGGAAAAGGGATCTATCAGCTTTAGAGGTACTCATATAGCTTCTATCCAAAGCGACTTACAATTGAGCAGTTGAAGCTTATTGGTCTTGTTCAAGAGCATCCTGGCAATGCTGGGATTTAGACAACCATCTTTATGACCAGTAGCCCAAAGTCTTAATCACTGGCCCACCAATGCCCTACAGGGAGGGGGCTTACAGGATCATTCTGTAAGCCAGAGAGTGACATACTAGTTCTAATTGATCCCTAAATGCAGATTGCACTTACCTTGAAACTGTGTGAATTTGATAGTTCCCATGCGCTCTCCATTCCTGAACATCACCTGACCCTGTGAAAACACACACAATCTTCAGACAAACTGCATTAAAAAACCCAGCTTTGCAGCTCTTTAGGCAAGGATGCAGGCTACAGTGTCATTCCCATGTTTATGGCAAGCTTTATTAAGAGTAATGCTCTGCTTTATTGCTGAAGCCTTGACTCTTGGCTCAGGGACAACCTGGTGTTTGCGTTCCAGTCTGCCATGGTCCATGGTTCTGGGCTCATTTATTAAATTAGAGGTCTGTAAATTGATCCTTTTATAGAGGCAAACATGATTAATAGTGGCAAAATTGATCGGCTAAATATTGTGAGAGAGGTCTCTAAGGAGGTCCTGTATATGTTGACCAGTTGACAAGCCAGTGTCGGTTAATGAGATTGTGATCTCTATTGACAATCCAAAGCTGAATACAGCGTGTCACCGAATTCATAGTGGATTGTTTGGTGACAAAATGCTAAAATGGATAATAGGATCCGTAAACCAATATAACACAAAACCCACTGAACGTTATGTATTAATGTCTGTTTGACAGGTCACTGTGGATGACTGATTAGATAAAAGAAAAAAAAACAACAACAAAAAAACAGATACTGTAATAAGGGAGGCCATTAACCATGAAACCTCAACAGTGTGTCAAAACATTGTCTTCATTATTTTGTGTATATGATAATATGTGTTCATTATCTGTTAAGTGTTGAGCAAAGGCCGTGTGCCAACTGTGTTGGCTAATGAGGCATTTGGCTGGATTTGGGTTCAATAGCACCCAGCATTACTGTGGTAATGATTAGAAGTCTGTTAGTTAGTACCCAGGGAAGGGACTAAGAGCCCATGTCATCTCTAAAGACGTTCTGCTTTGAAGTGCAGAGTAGACTAGAGTCCCTTCATCATGTGTTTCTTTATTTTTGAGGCTCTGTCTCTTAAAGGTTTGCATTACATTTTAATTCTTGAACATCTTCATAACTGTGGAAATATCATTGCCATGTGGTCTTAGTCACAGAAGTATCAATAAAACCGAGCTTTCTGATTCCTGTCATCTAGATCCTGTCAACTAGTTACTGTACTAAAAGGAAAACAGTTTTATTTGTGATGTCTAGGGTTTAGTGGTGTCCAGTTGATTTCTAACTCCAACCCTAACCCCTAACACATAAGTCTAGTGACGAGTGTTCATATACTGCATGCTAGCATTAATTAAAGCTCTGGTCAATTGGTAGCAATATTTAATAGTGCCCTGTGTAAATAGTCCATGCCTATACACTATGGTCTGTGGACACTTGACCATCACACTCACATGTAAATCTTCCCCAAATTGTTGCCACAAAGATGGAAGCACAAAATTGTACAGGACTTCTTTGTGTGCTGTAGCATTGTAATTTCCCTTCACTATGATATCATTATTTCATTTCTCTTGTATATACCATATATTTCCTTTGCCAATACTTGTTCTCTTTCCTATACTCATTGATTGCAAACAGATATGAACCTCTATACCTGACTGCAATCGACCCAACAACAAATTTTCCAAAAAGCATGGGCTGTGTGTGTGTGTGTGTGTGATCCAGCAGTGAGGTAGGGGTGTGTAAATGCTGTGCAGGTGTGAAAGTGTTTTTCGAGACTCTATTCCCACTCTTTTAGCTGTGATGGAAGAACAGAATAGCAGCTGAATCAGCATATATATATATATATCTGTGTGTTTTGCCTGAGGCTTATATACTTGGGAGTAAAAACATCTGACCTGGACCAGAAACTGTCCACCCCCACTTCCTTTGTCGTATCATTGATTTGTTACCCTATTGTGTTCACCTGGTTTGTTTCGTTTTATCATGCTTTATGTCTATAAATGTAAGCCTTACTTCTGTGCTCTGCGTTTCCTGATTGCGATGGGAAGCTCTACTCTCTGTCTGTTTATTAGATTACCCTACTTTGTAACTGTCTGCTCTTGCTGTGTACTATAACTATGATATAGTATACTATTATATTCACCCAAAATAAAAGACAGTTTATGCCTCTTTGTTCTTTCTCATTCACATAAACATTAATGCCTGGTAAGTCAAACAGTCATTTTTCATGACAGTAAGTAGTTCTTGATCATGATCATTGGTGGAGTATCAGACTAACAACACTGGATAACAAGCAACACTGGATAACACAGATTTTGAAAACTTCTCCTAAATTCACAGAGAATACCATAAAAAAATATTTCATGACCTGCCTTTTTATTTGACAATTAAAACTGTTGTTGATTTACAACATAAACGTTAGAAATTAAATGAGTTTGTGGTTCAGCTTCAAAGCAGGAAAAGCTGGTACTGGCTCTGATCCAGTCAAAGGTTCAGCAGTGGTCTAGCCCTCGAGCTCTCATTAGAGTGATCTGTACTCCTCAGAGGCTTCACTGAGCTAATGTTTTACTTCCTGAAGTGTGCTGCCACTCGATCAATAGCCCTGCATGGTGGTTTCAGACTCTGACAATGCGAGTCCAGGAGTCAGAGTTTACAGCATCAAGGGACTTGGAATGCAGGAAACAGTCAACAGTAATAATAATTCCTATAGATTCTGCATGGGTTTAGGAAAATATCCTATAACCTTGAACTTTTTTTTTTTTTGCAAAACTGCACACTGCAAATAAGGCAGTTATATTGGGGTAAAATGCACAGCTGACATTTCAATGCTTATTCTGCAAATTGAACAGCATGGTCTAATTTTGCAGAAAAACTCTGAGGGAATAACCACACCAAACAATCATTCTCCATTCTCCAAATACCCCACACAGCATTTCTCTATAAACTACCTTGTTTTGCTGTTCTGCTTACACGGCTGCTCTCTTTCTTTCTAGAGAGCTGTTTGTTTTACTGCAGTGATTTTCCCTCTATTATTGTGCAGTGCTGAGGAAGGAGGCTATGTTCCCATGGCCCAGGATAGATGTTGTCAAGCTCAGTGTCTACCACACTTCACCAGGGACAATGATAGATGTAAAATAAACTCTAGCATTTTGCACACTATATTAGCTCTCCTACTTTGCTGTTTGCTACAGTAATGGCTGGATTCACCAGGTTTACATATGCTGGCAAGCTTTCTTTTTTTCATTTTTTCGCTCTCATTCTCTTTTTTTCATCCTATCGTTTCAGCCACACACACACACACACACACACACACACACACACACACACACACACACACACACACACACACACACACACACAAACAAAAAGCATGTCTGCAGGCACAATGCTCCCTGCATACCAAATCTTTACAGCTCTTTCGAGCTCTCGCCACCCTGCAAGCTGTTTTTTTTTTTTCATATTAGATTTTCTGTTTGCTCATGGTCTCCCATACCAGGTACTGATCTCTTGCCCCACCCCAAACCGCTGCCTTTCCGAATCCCTTCCAAAACTCACTAATATCTCACTCTTGCATGTCAAAAACACCTATCATAATACGGCTTTTATGAATACTTGTGCTTGAGTAAATGTTGCTTGACATCTCAGCACAAGCAGCATGCATAGATCTTGCTAGTTGCCCATCAAGTTTTTTAGAGTAAAGGGCCACAAGGTATGCCAAGAATTGCAGGCTCATTGCCCTTGAGTGCAACCGAATTTTAAAGGATACTTAGAACATATACAGTGTGAGCCTGTATACAGAGGAATTGTTTTTCCAAGCTTCATTGAAGATCAGTGCTGTTTTCCTAACACATATCCATTCATGAATTTCGATGAGGCGTCACAAAGAACATAACAGTTCATTAGCAATCTGGCTGTCACCCTATATTTCACAATTGTGCTGAAAGACTGACAGAGGAACAGAGTCTCACCGTTACTCCGAAGAAGTTGGTTTCGTTCATCACATCCAGCACTAACTTTCCCACCTCCCGGTCATCCATGGTCATGTTATGGTAAATGTCATGCCTCTGCTTCTGACGGAGAAGCTCCATTACACGGCTTAGTGTCTTTGCAATCACCCAGATTCCATCATAGGCAAAACCGTGAAATTTGCTGGCCTCAACTCCTTTTTGCTCTCGCTCTCTGGTGTAGTCCCGCTCATACTCTTGGGGTGTCTGATTTTAGAATAAAGCAAACAAAGCCATTAGTGGAATGTTGATTAACAATTCTTTTTTCTATAGATAGCGCTAAACCCAAACAATAAATGCTTCAATTCAGTCAGCTATTTTAAGGAAAAGTATATCATCAGCTATTTATTGACATTGACTAAAATTTGACTATATGGCCAAAAGTAGATCATAACACCTGTATTTGCTTGTTGGCTTCTATTTTGCTGTTGCAAAGGCATTCACTCTTTTGTCAAGATCTTCCAGTAGATTTTGGAACATGGCTGTGGGGATTTGCTCATTCAGCCACAGAAGCATTAGTGAGGTCAGGTACTAATGTCGGGTTAGATGGCCTGAAGCACAGTTAAAATTCCAATTCATCCCTAAGGTGTTCAGTGGGGTTGAAGTAAGGGCTTTGTGCAGTCCAATTGAGTTCATCAATATACCAGCTTTGGCAAACCATGTCTTTGTGTCACTAGTATTGCATAATGTCCGGTATTTTAAGAATATAGTAGGTGTTCATTTAATTTTGTATATAAGACATGTTGAATGCTTTTTAATTAAAACAATAGCCTAAATGGACATAATGATAGAGGGATGACTCAAGAATTGGGGTTTACTGAAACAAGTAAAATGCGAGACACTCACCCTTCCAGAGATTCCTTTAATCCGTTTGGCGCTGAGAGGTTCAAAGTCCACACTTATGTAGCCCTCCATAGCAGTAAGCAGTTTTTTGGTGGTGCAGTTGGTAGAGTTTGCCTGCTCCCACCAATTGCCTTGGTACCATCCAGGAATGATCCACTGATACTTACTGCCATACATGTTCAGGTTATAAGCCTATAAGGAGAAGAAATTGTAAAAGTGATTTATAGCAACAATTTATTGGATATCTAAATTATTTTAAAAATATACTCACACAACAGAAAACTTTAGAGGCCAGGTTCTCATCAAATTGACCAATGATAATCCTCACATCATTGTCCTGTAAGTATAGAAAGCAATGATTAGACACAAGCTGCAAAGATTATTCATTTATTCATTTATTTTCAATAAGCACTTTATACTGGTAAGTGTCACGATGGATCTGGAGCCTATCCTGGAAACACTGGGCAGGCCATTACAAACATTAGATGAGATGCCAGTCTATTACACTGCACACTACACATGTTATTGTATTTATTCACACCTATTGGCAATTTAGCATGGCCACTTACTATTATGTTGAGTCGTGGGAGGAAACGAGGAGGAAATACAGACAATGATACAACATGAAGAACTCCTCATAGACTGTAGGTCAGGACTGAACTGTGTGATAGGGTTAGATTTATAAGGTGGCAACTCCACCTACAAATGTTCACTCATTCACTTTCAGTTCAGGAACGCTGTTATTCTGGAATCTACCCTGGGTTAGATACTAGTCCATTGGAGGGCACCAAAAACACACTCATTCAAACAGACAAGCAATACATTGTGGGCAATCCATGCCAATCTACTGGCATGTTCTAGGAAGGTTGGAGAGAACCAGAGAACCTGGAGAAAACCCATACAAATACAGGGATAACATGAAGTACTTCACAGAGACAGTAACCCAGGCTTAGGATCTGGAGCCTGGAGCAATGCTACCCTCTATGCCAACATGCTGCCCATGGCCAATGTAGTACAAATCTGCTAAAATGAAAGAATTAGTCATTTATTTCACCACATATGCTTAAGTACATCTCTGCATACTGGGAAATCATATCCCATTCTTGAAACAGCACAGGGTAATTGGAGAATACTATAAGATGTCAGATGTGAGAAGAGTTGTGTGCGTTAAGCTTGGCTGGGCAGGCCTATATTATACCAAGTGACACCATCTGTTACAGCACAGACATTAATGTCAGTACCAAGAATTGTTTGATACCCAAAAAGGCTGGAGCACTGCTCTCTATCAGCAGCCTAAATACATGCTGCCTGATTGAGTCTGTGAATAATTCAGCTCACTCTGCAGCATTGTGTTTCCACCTCCTCCAGTTCAGCATCACAAAAGATCAATCTTTCAGCAGCTTGGTACAGTGAGGCAGTATAGACTGCGGGATCAACACTCAGTACACTGAGACACTGCAGACTACAGGCTCCAGACCGCCCAAACACAGAGACAACACAGTTTGGGAGGGTGTGCTGGACATTGCAAACATGCACGGTAATGTATCATATTAAACAAAAATCACAAGACCTGGCTTATTTATTTTTAAATTAGCACTGTTCTAGATGTTTAAGGAGAAGATCTGATATTCTACTACAAGTTATTTATAACAACAACGTACACAAAAAGATCTATAGGCCACACTGAAATAGCAGTTACCAAAAGATAAGATGCCAGATGGATATCTTAAATATTCATGAATTTGATGTTACTAAGGCGAATAACAACGCAATAGAATAAATAAGGATAGAGGCAAATTATAAGTTCTTCTCTTTTATCTCTATCATCTGCAGATGAAGTCACATGACTGCTTAAAAACACCGTATGAGCCTTATATACTGTAAATCCTGCAGCATTACTTTATATGCTCATGAATGCCCTCATCTAGGGACCCTTCAAATAAATTGTTCCCAATCACCTATAATAAAAAGCAACCTAAACAATATTGTGGTGTCAAATAAATACACAAAATATACATATCATATCATAAAATTTGCTGTTTCATTTTGATCCAGAAAGCTTTTAGATGTGTGTAGTAATCAATAAAAGCTACAAAACTGAGTGATTTACTTTAGAGCAGCTTTCACTTTGAACACCCAAAACCACAAGACATCCAGCCAATAATTGTGCAATAATGAGCAGCTTATACTCAGAACAATTTAAAACCTATAGAACCTTTCCTGCCAGCACTCACAGCCTCAAAACAATCAAGTAAATTCATCACTGAAGAAGTATGCATGGTGTGTGGTCTAACAATCTCCTGTATTATTCCCCACACTGGCTCAGTAAGTGCCTTCAAAAACGTCTGGCTCTCCTCAATATCTCCACAGTACTTCACAACAGCCAGAAAGCATGCTGGGATATTGTAGCTTTTGTAAGGAACAATCCTGCTTTCCTTTTCAGGCTCTTCCGCATGCTTCAGTCAGTGGAAACTGGTGCTCAGCCCCTTCAGTGAAAGCTTTTAACCTGTGAAAATGCTTCCAACCATCCGGGAGATCTAAGACAGTCGAATAAGGGCTGCATCGATGCCAGTGAGACAAACTGCTCACACTGTTTGTGATATTCAACAAGTCAAAATGAATGCTAAATAAGCTAATGTGTCTTTCCTTCTCTGAATACACCATTAAGCTCAATTAGTTGTAGTACTGTTATGGCTGGATCTGAACAATTGTGGACAAATTACTAGTCAGGTACAAATAGTTTGCATATGTGAGGTGTACATTTATATTCATAGTCACCTGACAGGCATGCAGGTTTAGTACCTTGTTGCTATAACGGCCAAAAACATTCTTTTTTTTTTTACCTCAATTATCCAATAACTTGAGAAAGGAGATAACTCTATTTTCTATTGACTTTTGTTTGTTTCAATGGCAATCAAGGTAGTGCAATGGCTAGCATTGCTGCATCACAGCTCCAGGGACCGCAGTTCGATCCGGAGCTTGGGTTACTGTCTGTGTGGTGTTTAAATGAACCCTGGGTGTGAATGAGTGGTCCTGTCTTTGCCAGGGTGTTTTCCCACCTGATGGACAGATCCAACACAACTCTGATAAGATTGGATGATGATGATGATAATGATGATGATGATGTTGCTTCTCCAATTGTTTTATAAATTCCTAGGTGATGCAAAGAGCCTCAATTCAGTGCCATGTTCATTCTATTTTCTCCAGCTGAACTATTGTCACTAGGCATCTTAATTAATATGAACAGATGCTAGATATCAGGTTGTGTCAATTGAGCAAAATACTGTACAGTGCAGTGCAAAAGTGGTAACGCAACACACAGTCAGCACTTAAATACTTATCAAGAGGAAATGACACTAGCCAGACTTGTAATGTGCTTTGTGTCATATTACAGCCCATAGCCTAAATGTTGACCAAAGTCTTTTTTGCCTTTTTGTTGACCGGGCAAACAATATGCTTCTTCACAGGACATATTAACAGGAGAGGATTACTTTGCATTCAAATACATTGCTGCCTTTTAGTTTAGTTAATTGGACTTCCAAGCAAGTATTACAGTACATAGCACATTAGAGCATTCGGTAGCTTAGTGGGTTAGTTAATGAGTTCATGATTTGTCCATCATTGCTGTGCATGAGTCACTGTGAGTGAGGATATTTTACTCTCGGAGAGATGATATCAACTGGTGAAAAATATGGACCTACATTTCCATGATGGTCTATGAGTTTGAGATATACAATGATTGTTTAGTAATATTAGGGTGCTTTCACACCTATAGTTCGGTTCATTTGGTCCGGACCAAAAGCAAAAAATTATACATTGTAGCTTTTTAGCAGTTTTGGTTCCTTTTCACACCACACTGATCGTTCTGTTCTGCACCAGTTGAAACGAACCAAAATACAGTCATGTGATAACATCCACATCACTCATTGGCCACATGTCTTTGAGCGTTTTTTCCTAAACTGCTTCTCGATTGGATATATAACGTGTATAAACGTGCGGGAAATTTCAACGAAACTCCGGAAGTAAACAAAAAGAGGAAAATGCAGGGAAATACAGCATACAGTACACCATGGAGAGACGACTGCGTGCTGCGATTATGTTCGTGGTTGTAATCTACTACATCGCTTGTATACAGCATTCTATGCAAAGTCTTCATTTTCAGAATGAAGCACGGATGCGGCTTGAAAATATCATCTTAATGCACTGCAAACGGCAAAGACGCATCGCAAGACACTTCAGGAGGCGACGGCATTACTTTTGCGAAACCGACATGCTCATCTTCCGAAAATATTGCCAACGACCCACTACGGCAGCTGGTCTAGTCCAAAATGCGCAATACTTTTTGAAGTTAGGTCTATTCGATCTCGGAACCGTGTTCTCACCACAAACGAACCGTACCAGAGTTCGTTTGAAAGCGTACCGAGACCACCTCTTCAAGGAGGTCTCGGTACGCTTGTTTGGTCCGCTTTTGGTGCGCACCAGAGTTCGATTGCTGCATTCTCACCTGCCCAAACGAACCGCACCAAATGAGCAATCGAACTCTGGTACGATTCAACCGAACTAAACAAGGCAGGTGTGAAAGCACCCTTAGTTGAAATGGTTACACAGAAAGAGTGAGAAACACTAAAAGAAAATGACTCTTAAAAAAAATTGTTGAGGCATTAAGAGGGATTATATAATAGAAGGGAGTGGGGGAAATGGTTGCATTCAGAGAAATCGATGGGTGCATATTCGGGTGGGCAGAAACATACAGTATGTAGATAAATAGATAAAAAAGATACCTTTACCCAGAAAACAAAGAAAACAACCCAGAAAACAAAGAAAACTTCACGCTGCTCATTATAGTGAGGCACACAAATGATTTTTTAAGCATCGAATTACTGCAGCCAATTAAACAGGCTGGAAACAACAATTCATGGATAACTCAACCACAAAGATAATGGCTTCAAAGTGCTTTAGATCAACTAAACATATGGTAAAGCTACAAGGAAGCTTTCAAGAAAAACTTCTGGAATTCCACTGGGATTAGACAACTGTAACAATCTTAAAAAACACACTGGGGGCTGAGCATTGTAGGTCCATTACAACATATACAAAAGTAGGTGTCAAAATAAAATAGTTTGATTAATTGCTACCTGTAATGCATCCGCTAATGCATTACGGAATGGAGTTTAGTAATGGATTTTATAATATTTGTACACAGACAGACAGACAGACAGACAGACAGACAGACAGACAGACAGAGAGACAGCCAAACAGACAGATAGATAGATACAGTAGACAGACAGACAGACAGACAGACAGACAGACAGACAGATAGATAGATAGATAGATAGATAGATAGATAGATAGATAGATAGATAGATAGATAGATAGATAGATAGATAGATAGATAGATAGATAGATAGATAGTAATGCATGCTATTGTTTATTCATCAATGTATGACATGATTAGTATTATCCATCCATCCATCCATCCATCCATTTTCTACCGCTTTTTTTTATGATTAGTATTATTACTTTGTAATTACAGGGAATGGGTAAATGAACCCTCTAATCTGAACCCTCTAACAGGTAAAAGGATCTAGAGACGTAGAGAAAATGAACAATTTAAAGTGTAGTCACATGTCGGAATTATCATATTTTTAGATGTATTTACCCAAATTAATAAAGACTGGGAAAGACAACTCTGTGTGTTTACAAGAAAGGTCAATCATTTAGAGGAAATTTTAAATATTTATATAAAATATAAAATATATTAATATAAAAAATGTATTTCCCTTATGTATGGAGACTTTTGGGACAGCATGTACAATACATAAAAATTCGATTTGACTTTCAGTTTGAATCAATTCACACACTAGTGCACATGGGACATAATACATTTTGCACATATTATTTGTATTATATTCTTCCAGACATTCATACTACTTGACATAATTAAGTATTTAAAATCCTACCATGCTCTGTCGCATGTGTAAAATTCTAAGCAGGCCCAATTGACCTCAATTTTGTGTAAAGATCATAAGACGAAACGATCTAAATGACTTTGAATGAGGGTTCATTAATGGGGAATGGAGCTGCTGTCCCAAAGACAGTGACATGTGCAAGTTGCATGTGCAATGTAAATGCAGGATATGATCAGAGTAATAGTAACAACAACTTAATCTACTACATAGAAAGGATATTATAGTATATATATAGGTAATAATATATTATAGGTTCACTGATGCAAAAACACAGGCACTGGGATAGAGGGATGTGAAAAAAAGTTATATTAGTTATCAGATGAGTCATCCATCACCATATTCTCAACAAGTGGGCGAAATCATCTGTGGTACACACCAAGAGAACAGTACAAAACTGAATGCTAGAACTCTACAGTGCTACAGTAATGGGGTCTGGGTGACCATGAAGAAAAGGGTCTCAGTAATTAAATACTGGCTGAAACTATACCGGCTGATCAAATTCGTTCGTATAATGAAACATTTCTCTCATGTATTGAATGATTTTTTTCAAGAATGACTTCACCTCCATCAGATCCACACTGTACACAATGAATGCTTTAATGGGTATTAACATGATACAAATCATATGTTAAGGCTTTAATATAGGAGATTCTGGACCATCGTGCTAGACAGTGTTCACCACATCGTCCACCACCATCAGAACACAGTCTGAAGGTATATCATTTGGGAATGTAATGTAAAATATTTATAGTTCAGAAATAACTGTCTGTCTTACCTTCAGTTTATTCACATTAATACAGGGGTCATTAGAAAAACTCTCAGTGTCTGCTATCTGGATATCTGCCTTCTCAAGCTCGTTGGTCAAATCGTTGCGCACCTGCAATAGAGAGAGAGGGCTGTGTTAGTAGATGAGGAATGGCATACAGTGAGCCAGCCAAAACCAATCTTCTTGATTTATGCCTCAGTTCACTCTAATCTCCGGTGGATCTGACACCAGAGACATGCTGTTCACATCCACAACAGCCTGCAGTCTGTGAGACCTGTTCTTTAGCGTCCTGCTGTTCCCCCACTGGGCTTTGGACATGACTGGGCACTGCCTCCATCCCCCCACAGTCATCAATTATGCCTGCCAATGAATATTTATAAAAAATGGACCAAAACCAATCCATACTGTTTTCTATGTATCCTGTGACCTTGAAAGTACAAGCACAGTCATATGCTATTTGTTGTGCTGTGATATATAACAAAGCTCCCCAAGAAGCTCTTTTCAGAGCAGAAAACCATGTGAGAGAAGCTCAGACATCCTCATGAGAAATGGTTCCCAAATATTGCTCTAATAGGCAACTTCACTCTAGATATCAGACATTGTGGAAGATTGAATTAAGATTGATCACAGGGCCTTGTTCTCCTTCTGCACTGAATAGCATCTATAACTTTTAGTGCTTTCCCAGAGCACTCAAGTAGCAGATAGAGAGCTCAAAGTAAAAGCATGGCAACTTGAAAGATGGACTGTGAAAGATCCTTCTCAGGCTTGGACTGAAAAGAAACAGGGAAGCAGTAATTAAGTTGGAGTTCATGCACTGTCTGAAAAATGCTTCGTGCTTCAGATATCAGACTCATATTTGGACACACAGGGACCAACTTTCCACAATAATATACATATAAATGAAGCTAAAGTTGAAACTGCTGTACACTGCTACTACAGTCTCTGGTGGCAATAAACCAAATGCATTACACATTTTGATAACAGGAATACTAGACACATGTTTATGGGCTTTATTACTTTGTCTATATTGTCAGCCAACTTTCCATTCAGACCTTGTCTAAAAATAAATGGCATGATATGCATAGAAAATATAATTTGAAATACTAATGTTAAACATTGCCTGAATTCTTTGAAAACACCGGTTCAGGAAACTACAATGCTTAACATAATCCTTTCAATGACATCTGACATAAGCCTATTTAAACATTCATAAAGGCTTATTTCATCAGATGCCAGCCTTTAGAAAGTCTGTTTGCATATTATCAAGTTGATGTTAAATGAAATAGGTTACTCTAGATGCATCGACTTCATAATGACAAGGTTATCAATGAAGTTTGAGAGAACAAAGACTTTTGAAAGTTACCATAATGTCTAAACAAAGTCTTAGAAGTGTTATAACTCAACCATATATAATCATTAAAAATCCATGTCACTTAAATAAAGTGATATCATGTCATCTGTACAAGTTGAACCTTTTTATTAAAAAAGTAGTTTACTTTCGGCAGATTATAATAAAACTATTATCTATAGTATTATATTATTATGTTATAATATTATAGTAAAATAATATAATATAATACTAGAGTAAAATATAATATTTTTGTAGGTTTATGTTAGGGTTAATAAAGTGCTTATGAAAGGTCATAAGGCTCTACGCACACTTTCTCGGTCTATATGATTGGTCAGTGTTGTCATGTTTTGTTCAGCTCCTGGTTGAAATAAGGTTTCATACGTATATAGATTTATTTTTATTGCCATAAAAGGTTCAGAAATATACATCCATGTGACTCTCAAAGTCTTTCCAAAAGTATTAATTGCTTTCACACAGCCACATAAACTGTGTCATGTGATACAGACTGTCCTACATTGTTCTGATGTAGTGAACATATTGGCAGCCTAAATGAGATTCAGCTAAATCTTGAATATCCAGGTCATCCAGGTGATAGTGTGTACCAGTGTGAGTATGAAAAATCAATAAAAATACAATAGTGGAAGTTTATGTGCGAGTGTAGGTCTCTAGGTGTGTTTGTGTGTGTATGTGTGTGTGTGTGTGTGTGTGTGTGTGTGTGTGTGTGTGTGTGTGTGTGTGTGTGTGTGTGTGTGTGTGTGTGTGTGTGTTTGTGTGTGTGTGAGTTGCAGTGGCCCAGACCTTGAGGCTCCATAAGGGTTAGCTCAAAGCAAAGAAGCGTGAGACTGGTGAGAGAAATTATCAGGTGAATGCTACAAAAAGGCTCCAAAGGATTACAGGATTTGAGTCAAAAGCTGGGAAAGATGAGCATGATGTGATGAAATTTATAATGCATTTAGGCAGTGACCTGTCAGCTGAACCTAGCCTAAAAAGAGTAAACGGGAAGCATGACGCAGTACATGGAAATAAGACTGGGTTATAAATCAGCTAGTCAGCATAAAAGCAGACCAACCATTAACATCAAATTATATTACACTCCTTTTACAGTCTTTCTGATGTTGTACTTTGAAAAGGGCCCAGCAGTTCACCAGAAAGCCAAACAAGTCTGTTTTATATTATAGCACTTCTACTGAAGATCCATGATAAATTACAGGGTAAGCTCTAGTGGGGCCTTGTTGTTTTTTCCCACCCTTTTGAAATGCACAGTGCTCCATCAATCCTTCCCCACCAACCCCCCCCACACCGGCATGTCTGCCTCGCCTTCAGCTGATCTGACCTCTATCCTGTAAGATTCGCACACAGAGGATGTTGAGACATCAGAGTGTGTGTGTGTGTGTGTGTGTGTGTGTGTGTGTGTGTGTGTGTGTGTGTGTGTGTGTGTGTGTGTGCCAAGCAGAATCTGTCATGAGCCAGGAGACCAACAATAGGATAGCAGATTGATAACGCTTCCAAATGTCACAAACATCTGCATTGTTTACCATTTGTCACACACAGGATCATGTGACGCTTCATGTAATAACATTTACAATAATCCACTGAATTTTTAAGAAGCATGATCAAGTGGTGCAGGAAGTGGGTTTGACCCTGAAATAAGCATAATGTGTATATCTAAGATTGTTGTGATTTTGGACGACATTTTTTACCTTTTATGTAACTTGACTAACAAACAAGCAAAAAAAAGTGTATTGTATAGTTCTTGGATAGTTTATAGTTTAACATTAGCTAGTTAAATTATTCGAAAATTAGCATGTGAGAACAAAAAATATTAAGCTGCAATTATAATTACAGGTAATAATAACACAATGGTGTTATAGATCTGGGCAGAATCCATCATGACATTATACAGTATGATATTAGCTATAACATGTCTAAGAAGCTGTTATGCCAGTCTTCAGAGCATTGATAAAGCACACATCTTCAGAAAAGGAGCACAGTAAATGGACACTCATTCATGTCTTAGCTGTGTGTTTTTATCATATCTAACTTTATGAGACAGAAACAGAGGACTAGTAAGAGAATTTAAGAAAATGATTATAACAAGTTTATAACTTGTTTCACAGACAGTTTATAACATTAAATGTAACTGTAAGCAGAAAAAAAGAATGTGTGTAATTGAAGAGGAATAAAACACTGTTAATTATTTTTCAATACACACATCCAGTCATGTTCTATACTTTATACTTTTACACTTAATTTAAATTCACGGTCTAACTATAATTCTCAATACTAAAATGTTTTATATCTATATATCTAGTATGTCTACATATTTAGTTGTGTTTGTACAAAAGAATAGCACAGCTGGAATAACATTTACAGTACCATCAATAATAAGTGAACTGCTCTTTACAATTACTTAATTTCACTGAGCAAGACTGACAAGATTTATCCGCTATCCTTTGAACTGTCTCTCTGAGGCTGATTTATGCGCCTTTCAACAGATAACAGCAATTGTGCTACTTGAAAGCTTGTCATTTTGCTGTGACATGACGCTGAATGATCCCTCATATGTCCAATATTTATCTTTGTGACCTCGAAAAAAACGCCCATGGCTTGATTATGATTGCAATAGTAGGTATACGACTCATGCATGATTGAGCATGAACAAATCCTTAATTAAGACCTGCAGCAATGGGGGAATGCCTAACATTTACTCAGTATCAATTCTGGTCTCATTTATATTCTGTTCACTTCATCTGCTAGTCTTGGTGAAAATCCCTCTTGCACAAAAACACACACAAACACAAACACACATAGACACACAAAGGCACACAGAAAGGTAGAAAAAAGCATTGGGACCCACCACTCAGAGGAAGAGGAAACAATGTAAACAATTGTGTAGACAAGTGAGATCAATACAACCTGCTTTTGCTCTTCAGAAATCACAAGCACTCAGATCTAGACAAAGCATTACACTCAATCTCCACAGATAAGAGATGTGCTAGGTCGCAAAACAATCAGAGTCCCAGTAGCTACTGGACTCTGTTTGGATGAGTTGAGAGGGAAGGATGACTGCTTGACCTTTTTCTGTGTTTGATTTCATGTCGGACTACTCCCACTGGCCAGGCACACTCACGCTCATGTGGCTGTGGGAAGAACATGCTCAGCCTGAGTCGAGTAAAAGACGAGTCTGGACAGACTGTGTGAAAGCACTGGGATTCCCCCGTCTTCCCAGAGGAGTGATCGTGCCTTCAAAACAAAGAGATGGCCTCGGCACAAATAAACGGCACGTGTTTTTATGTGTGTAATACAGTAGAGCGAAACTTCCATTTTTAGATCTTGTTTTAATCAGTCCTTCTGATGAAACAGTCACAAATGAGTACAAATGAGTACAAAAGTGCAAAGACACAAGGGCAGACCAAATCATCCCATTAAAGCAAAAAAAAGATGGATGACTTTTGCTTTGTTCATCCCCACAGGGAATGCAATTAGCTTTTGTAAGCTTGGCTGCTGTGCTTGCGTTGTTTGAATGTGTAGTTAGTGATCAAACAGGCTTAAACTTCCACACACACCCTTACACCTACATAGACACATCTCAGAAAAAGATCCATTACTGAAAGAACCGGAGTGCATCAAATAAGGCAACTAAATGCACACCTTGTTGTTAGAGAGACTACACCACCTTTTTTTTTTACAACAGTATACTTATGTATATACTTAATTAAAAAAAATAAACTAAAAGTAATCTAATGTCTGCACTACTTGTGAGTTGGTAACAATCTTATCTTCAAGTTGATTTTTCTCACATTTTTAAGGCAGCAGCCGTTGAACTGCGTTGTTTCTAAGTTTAACCATCTTGAAATATTTTACAGTGTATATTGAATGTATATTATTTCTTCTGATGGGCTGTTGCTACATTAAAAAAGAGATTTACCAGCATTTTTGTATGCTGTGCTAGACATTTCTCATCCGCACTGTGAGAAATGCAAAGTACACTTCTTTAATATGTGCAGCCTTCTGTGAAAACCAGTCCGATATCACTGGGGCGAACAGCCAACAAAGACAGAAAATTGTGTTTTGGCCAAGACTGGCCTATAAAAATTTGTTGATACCTCAACTTTAGAAAGCCATAACCATATTTCTTGAAAACAGTATGGAAATCAGTCTGCTTGTAGATATGTAAAAGCATTAATAAAGTACTATCTATCTATCTATCTATCTATCTATCTATCTATCTATCTATCTATCTATCTATCTATCTATCTATCTATCTATCTATCTATCTATCTATCTATCTATCTATCTATCTATCTATCTAAGTTAAGGTTACACAGCATAATGGAAATGACTAATCAGTTTATTTTGTAATAAGATACAGTACAGTAAGCTGTCAGATTCTCAATGATGCACCTGTGCTGCAGTCAAAATAAGATCTTGAATGCAATTTCCTTCATTTTCACTGTTTTTAAACTGTTTAAAATGTTATATCTTTCATTTTGGTTGTGATACGTGTAAAAGAAAAATACATTTCAGTTCAGGAAAGCCTGGAGATTTCAGAACTATCAATAGATTACAGTATGTCAGTTTCATCATGTGCAGGATTTTCCCAGGCCACCACAGACTGACAATATACTGTCAAACTTCAGACTGCTGTATTGATCAATAGTTTAGAAATCAAATACAATTCTCCTCACTGATGATTAAAGATTGAACACTGTATTGTATTTATCATGTACACATTTTTATACAATATACAACTTGCTACGAAATGAAAACGTGACCTGTTTCTCCTTAGACAATGTATATCTGAAGTATTTATATAAATAAACTAATTCAAAGAAATATTTTATATGTACTGTAGTTTATACAAATAAGCAATTGAGGGGTAAGGGACTTGCTCTGGGGGCCAGCAGTGGCAGTTTGTTGGACCTTGGATTCAAACTCACAACCTTCTGATCAGTAGATGGTACAACACTTTAACCATTAGACTTCCACATCTCATGTAGCAACAATAAAGAATGTGCAAACATTACAGAATGGAGAAGGAAGTTATTTGTAGTAAGAGTAAAAGAGACTTTATGGAATCTTAAGGGATCTGTAAGATGGACATGTCCTACATGAGAAGTCTGATGGACTGAGCGTAAAAATTCTTACGTATATTTTTACGCATCTTTGCATATTCCGCTGTGCATGTTGTCTGATTATAAAGATGGTACAATACTAATTAAAAAGTCACTATTTCATATAAATTCCATTAGCAGAAATCATTTGGACTTCACTCGTCTATGAGTTTAACTTAATTTCAGTGTTGTGGAAACTCACTTGAGTAATTTAGTACTGTATCCCACATCACCGAGTTTGAGAACTGCACAGAGAAAAGCAGGCCGTAATTCTCAGAGAGAATCTATCACAGGAAGCTATTTTTACGTAAGGTTACTAGTTAATTAATTTACTAGACGCTGGCTGAAAAGGATGATGAAATTTGCAGAGTGAGAAAGGGGCCAAAAACAGAAAGGTACTGTAGAACTTTATCTTTCAGTACAGCAAGTATGTTTAAAGAAGTTTAATATGTAGTAATTACAGTAGTTTAAAAGCCTTAGGCAAATATAAATAATTTTTAAGCAGATATTAAAAAATATATACAGAGCAGTAAACAGTAAAAATATACTGCATCAGAACTGCATCAATTCTCTCTTAGGTACATCTGAAAGAACTTGCAATGCATTCAAAATTTCTAGCAATTATCACATATTTACTATTAACATCTGAATCCAACACCACTACCAGTGACACACACAAGTACTATCTTACCCAAGCTGTGATGCCTGATACATAAATTTTATTCCACATTGAGGTCCTAGTCATCTACTGTAATCTGTTGCTAAATAAAAGATGAAGACCGGGGTTTAATCTAGAAGACAGTAAAGTGGACTGTGTTCTTAATCCACTTATTGATAGACACTCAGGCACAACAATGCTGACAGCCTCCTGCAATGTGTCAGATACTACCCCAGGTAGGACAGGAGGTGGTTCACAAAAAAAAACTAATATTTAATAAAAAAAAACAACCTTATGCATGCACAAGTTACACACAAGAAACACAGACAAATGTTAGTAAATGTGAATATTTTGGGAATATTGTGAATAACTTGCTGTAAAGGGAAAAGGGACTCTTATCAGGATGTTTTGGTCTGAAAGAGCTTTCCTGGAACTACTTAACTCTACAGATTAACATTTTAACAAAAAGTCATATATCATACATTTTTTATGCCAAATCAAAGAGGACTGGCATTCAACAATTTTAGACTAAGCTGAGTGATGAATCAAATATGAAGTGGTTTGTTTTGAACTTCACATAAGCACCATTTTATGTATTTTTCTCCATCATTGCTGTCTACTGATTTGAATATAATAAACACTTTTGTGTTTGGTACGTGCATTGGGCTGCTGACTGTAAGGTTGTGAGTTCAAATCCCTGAACTGCTGGGTCCTTGAGTGACTGGTCGTTTGTAATAAAATATTGTTTTGGATATAGTGAACCTTAACATCTGACTGTTTTTACCATATTTGTTCCTCATTACCCAAAATGATTCAGTAAGAAAATAACTACGGACAGACTAAGGCATAGTAATGTATACTATGCATAAACTAAGGCAAAGTTATGTAAGTTTTTTAGAGTAAGCTGAAATTGTCCCTTTTAATCAAAGCCATATTTTGCTCCAATTTTTGGCTTGTTTACAGAGTTTACTTGTGGAAAAATGGAGCAAGATTTTTCCCTGGACGTTACACATTTGTTGGTGTCACAGCGAGCTAAAAAAGACCCAAACATTTTCCACTCTGATATGTCGCATGATTGATTGTCATTGCTGAGCGCCTGTCCATCTCGCTCTATTGCACAGCTGAGGGCAGCACGGTGGCACTAGCATAATGCGCTAATCAGGGTTCCAAAGCCTTCCACTGGCAGGTTGATAGGACCTTGTCTGTTTATGCCCTGCAACTACATCGTGACAACCAAGATAACGGGATTATTCATCTCTGCTACTCTCACAGAGACTTATTATTCCTGCACAGTCAATAGACTCGGCTTAAACAGCCTGCTCTCCAGACATTTTTACACTTGGAATAGTTTCAAAATATGACCATAGTCTTGAGCGTAAAGCCAAATTTTAATAAATGTTCAATGGCATGGGAGTTAATTATATCCGTTCGTTTTCATTAGACATGGATAAATAAAAAAGTAAAAATACATACTTTCTGAGCATAATGATGCAGCTGTGGTATACTTGAATATTCTGTTTAGGGGATTATTCATAACAAAGTGATTTTAAGACACTCCACCAAAAATAAAACAGACATCTTGTTATAATGTGTTTCAGCCTCTAGAAATAAAATTTTGTACTGGCTAATATAAGAAGTAATTAATACACTCACTTCCCTGAAAAGGCTGGTGCATGTTCGAACATTTTGTAGTTATATGATACCTTTGGTATATATATAAAATACCACTCCATTTAGAAAGGAATTACATCATTTAAATTAAATTATATTAGGAAATAAATTTTGGCGAAAAATAGAAATTGATGACGTGGAAAATAAAGTTGACTTTATTTCACTAAAACCATGAAAACTAGTTGAATTAATTATCAGAGAATTAAATAACTAGTATTACATCATTTCTATTGGACCTGCCCAGTTTGAATCTGAAAAAGAGGTACAATTTACCACCATCCTGAGATAAATTAGGCATAACAACTACGGATAGACAGTATTTCTAAATAACAACATTTGAAAGCATAGTTAGCATAAAAGCATTTTACAACAGAAAGTACGACTGTTTAGAAAAGAGCTACACTGAAAAAGGGAATACATGTAAAGTCATTTAAGAACATGTGTATATAATGTAGAATTACATAATATACAATGTTAGAATTAAATAAATATATGGTACATACATTCATTTTGTTGCTTACATGAAATTTAATTTAAACAAAACAAATCTAATCAACTAGCTGCATTGGCTTCACATTATCAAAGCTGACAAAGAGGTTAGAGCCGACTTGTATTAAATTAATTTGATTCAAATATAGATAGTGTAGTGGGTTATGTTGTGGCCTCACAGCCCTGGGGTCCTGGGTTTAATTATGAGCTCGGTGTCTGCATGAGTTTGCTTTTATTCCAGGGTTTTGCATATACATGATGTTGGCTGTACAAAAACAAATCAGTTCATTCACTTGGAACCGATGTATGCATTTGAATCAAGTAAATTGTAAACCTATTTTAAGCAAACAGCTCAATGACCAACATAAGTACAAAAGCTATACTTATTGATGTAGAACTGCATACTCCAAATAACATATAAAGTATTAAATAAAGTATTCAATGAATAATGAATGGGTCAAGTTACTTGTTAATTTATGAATAATGTTGGGAAATGATTTTGGGAAGCACTGGTTAGTTGAAGTGCTTCAGAAATTCAACCCAGCTTGTATTCCTCCTGATTGTTTTATTAACCACAGATCTTTAGACTGACCTCTGAGAACCTCTGGACATCTTGAGTCAAGGTGCCCACTCTGCTCCAGTTATAGTAGTTGAGGAACTTCACAACAGCTGGATTGACTGCATTGTCCGAAGGTACTGTCCTGAAAAAGTTAGGGTACTTCTTCTTATCTGCCAAGACTGGTGTCGTTGCGGCAAAAGAAAGCTGCAAAAATGAAGAAAGGGAACAATTGTTTAGTAGAGGAAGCAAACTGCTTGCAACAAGCAAACAGTGCAAAACTCTTGGCCACCCAAAGCAAGTTTGACATGAAACCTCTGCTTATTGTAATGTGTGATCAAGGTGGTGAGTTTTGTGCTAAATCAGACTGATATCACCTTGATATAAACACAAAGCAATAGAGAACTGAAGCTTATGTCCAAGTCCAGACATTATTACTGGCCTTTTCATGATGGATAAAGTCTGAGGCAGGCTAAATGTCTGTGTCAGGACTTTTGGAGTCCAAAGTATAGGTGTGAACAAATCAACACAGTCACACATCTCTATAAAAAGACAGCACTCACACCTTCAGAGGGCGGCTATGATGAACCGTGAATGTTTGCACCACTGACAGTCAACCTCGGCTGACTGACTTAAATGTGTGCGCTTGTGTTTGTGTGTGTGTGTGTGTGTGTGTGTGTGTGTGTGTGTGTGTGTGTGTGTGTGTGTGTGTGTGTGTGAGAGAGAGAGAGAGAGAGAGAGAGAGAGAGAGAGAGAGAGAGAGAGAGAGTATATGAAAAACAGAAAACTAAAAAAGTTTTGATAGTGTTCTCTATATCCACTTTAAATGTTGTACCACATGTAGCTTTCAAAATTGCAAGCATATCTAAATTGAATACATGATCTGAAAATGAATTAAGAAGTGTATAAAGATCTTACAATGAAATGAGATCTATTTTTAGCCATTCTTTCATGTTGACAAGTGTACTGTAGTTATTAAATTAAGGCAAACATGTTATTTATGATATTTCTGGCTGTCATAAAGTTTATAATAATAATGCCTGACAGTTTTAAGCCTTTCAGAGATTAACATCTTTGAGCCATCAGTCTATTTCTGGCTTTCAGTTACTAACTGGATTTCTGCAAAAGCTAATTCTGATCAAATTTGTAATACTGTACAATGTTCATTTTCCAACTCAACAGATTGTAATTCAATGAACTGCGTATTGTGCACTTTATTGTCAGCATTTTGCCATACTGACAAAAATTAATGTCTTCAGTGGAGTCTCTAAATCACAATCAAAGTTTCCCAGAGCAAACATTTGGTCAGTTCTATAAGAGTTTAATTCCAACTCCCTGCCTCGGGATGTCAACAGATATTAAATAATTAAATAAAAAAAACAAACAAAAACAAAAAAACAGAAAAAAACAGGATACAATGTCACAATGAAATTAAATTCTACATGAATTTATTTTTCTTATCCTGTGTATACTGTAGGCTTATATTGGTGCTGAAATGGAATCATTCTTTAGCCTGGAGTTTGTTATGGTTATAGCTCACATGGAATTTCCCTGTTTTTTTCTCTTTTTGGTCATTTCAGAAAAGAGATCTCAAAGGTACTTGTTATGAAAGACTGGAAGATCTTAATGATACTAGTAGAAACAGTTTGACAGGAATGCTTAGTCACATAAATACTGATAGTAAGGCACAAGAGGCCAAGCAGAAGCAAATGCAACTGCAATCACTTCTTCTGATATATTCTTGCAATATGAGGTAGAACTGCATCTGTGAAATGTATGACAGGCTATTGCAACAGCAGTAGGCTATGACTTATGTTCTTTCCAGTTGCACAGTGACTAAGCTACCAAGTACCTTGCAGTGAATAAGCACAAGCAACCACCACTTCTACCATGTGAGGCTGAGATGTAATCACCTGTCAGCCGCCAGTGGAAAACATCCTGACCTTACTGGAGGAGACGTTAGTCACAAGACTAAGAAAAGGATTCAGAAATGGTATGAAAACACTGATTACATTAGTCAGTTAAGAACAAACAACAACACATTTTTAACTTATCTATTTATACTCTGAATAATTAGTGCTGATAGGACATGAATCTGTGACTATCGCTAATGCATTTTAAAAAAGCACAGTCAGCAAATTGAGAACAACGTAAATCTATGACAGCGATAATATGTAAACCCCAACAGACTAGGAGCTATAGCACCTCACTGAGACCTGGGGCTGATAGCATAAACTGCATATTCAAACTCTTATTAAATGTCCAAATCTGTACAACTGCGATTTAACATTCAATTGTCCCTATAGAATAAGTATCTATTCAGAGTAAGGCATACAGTGGATATAAAAAGTCTAAATAATTGGGAGGATATTACATGAAAAAACCTACAGCATACTAATTGTATAAGTCTGCACAGACTTTCATAATGAGGCTCTAACTGTCCTCAGAGTTAACCAGTAACATTCAAAATTAAGCCTGTAAGTTCATGTAATACACCTGCCATCAATTATAGTGATTCAGATGAAAACCAGGTAAAAGTCAGCTGAAGTATTTGATTGAATGTTTGGGGTTGCATTCTACTGAGAGTCATGGGCCACAAAGAGCTGCCAGATAAACTATAAAAAAAGAATATCGGATATTAAAGGATATAAAAGTATACTGAAGGTACTGAATGTACCATGGAACACTGTCAAAACCATCATCAATAACTGGAGGAAATGTGGCAACACAGAGACACTGCAAAGATCAAGACGACCCTCCAAAGTCGATGAGAGGACGAGGAGAAAACTTATCAGGGAGGCTTACAAGAGGCCGAGAGGGACACTGAAAGAACTACAAGAATTTTTGACAGGTGCTGGTCTCTCCTTCCACATGACTACCATCTCCTGCACTATGCTCAAGTCTGGGTTATGAAGGTGGCAAGAATAAAGCCATTTCTAACAAAAATTAATATGCAAGTCTGTCTAATTATACCAAAAGATTCATTGCATCAACCCAAACCATGGGAAAAATGTTATGGTCCATTGAGACAAAGGTTGAACTTTTGGGCCTTAATTCTAAAAGGTATATTTAGTGCAATCTCAATCTCAAAACAGAGCATCATCCGAGGAACACCATACTGAAAGAGAAGTATGGTGAAGGAAGATGTATGCTTTATGCCTGGTCAAGATAGATGGGAAAATGAAAAGCTCTGAATGCCAAGATATTTTGGACACAAAACCTCTGTCATCTGTCAAAACGATGAAAATGAAGATTAATGATGATGATGTAAAACACGCATCAAAATCAACCATAAAAGGATATTGCATGATTGAGTCTGACATTTATGTTGTTATTTCTGTCTTTATTTTTTTTTTTTAAACCTGCAATTTCATAAGGTTGTGTAGACTTTATATACACTGCATTATCCATTGTCATGGCAAGAGAAATAGTTATTTAAATAAAGAATCTTTTACTTTGTCCTGTATGACGATGTAAACCACAAATGGGAAACTAGGAGCTGTATTGTCCCAAGAAAAAAGAGACCACAACCAGGCTGACTTCAAGGTGCTGGCATGGGAGAAAGTCTTATTCATCATCGGACATTGAGTGTTTAGCAATAGTCTGGGCTGCAGGGAATTGAAGACCTTATTAGAAAGGTCACTGATTTGAAGTCATCACTAACAGTGCAGCTTATTAACTAGCTGCTTAACATATACTGAAAATCCTTTCAACAATATTCTGCTACTTTTCATTGTAACGCTGTTAAGGAGTAATGCTTTTTAATCTCATCGTATGGTGTCTCATTATAAGACAACTGGTTCTTTTTTAATCTGGTTCCTCTGAAGGTTTCTTCCTCATGTTGTCTCAGGGAAATTTGTAGGTTCAGTGTTAACACTTGATAACAGTTATCATCAAATATTTTTGAATCCAGAAAATACTGGCCTAAGATATGATTATTCCTTTACAGGACAAAATCTAACTACAGTAGTGAACCGCAAACTACCAGCTAGACTATGCCGTAATTGTGTCAGTATATATAGGAGATAAAGCAATATTGCTCCAATGGTAAGGCTTAAACTACCTTCATATTAGTGATCACATAAAGTCATCAATTTTACATCATCTTTTTTATTTAGACTACTATGAATACACAATTTTAAGTGAAAGTGCAAGTTCCCACAGGACAGCAGACAATCTATGACTCGTTGCACTTTATTGAGCTTTTAGTTAGTATTTGTTTAGAAAAAAAGAAATAAATAAATTTGTTTGAATAGGTCCTCAAATCTCAATTGTATACTATTGTACATACTCTCTGACAGCCAGAGAACTTGTGAATAGCAACACATTTTTGCGTTCTGTTAAACTGTGTGAATAGCAACACATTTTCCATTCGGTTAAAAAGTGAGATAAATCATCAGGAGGTATAACAATGTTTAGACAAGAAAAGAGAGACAGCTAAAAATTTACTTACACAACACTGTTGGTGATTATTTTTTCTAGCAATTTGATGATGAAAAGACATGGACACATTGGACAGAGTGCTGCTGCAGCAGAATGGTGAGAATAATGTCAGTTTGTTTAACACACACCGTTGTGACTGTAGACAAGATGCAAATGAATTTACGAACACAGATAAATCTCAATTTCTCTCAGTATTATTTTTAAACCGGGAACCAACAGATTCAGAACTTTTACTGTGATGACCCAGAGCCAGTGAAATTATTTTCTGTTATTCTTATGAGTCATAGTGCAAAAATACCAGAGCCAAAATATTCAAATACCTAATTATAAACCCGCTATACAGTATATGGTACCAACAAAAATGGTGATGGTCCATACTGACAAAGCTATATGGACAAAATAATGGAATCTTTTCAAGTCTTTTTTATCAAGAAAAAAAGAAGATAAGATTAGGCTCTGACATACAAGCCATGTCCAAAAAAAAAAGAAAAGAAAAATTAATAATAGGCTAATTAATGACTGAAGAATTAATTATAGAGGAAGTTAAAAAAAAAAACATCAACTTCAAGAACACATTCAAATTTTATGGAGTTCACCACATATTTAGCCACTTATACATCCATGCAAGAGAGTTCAAGTCCAAGTTCAAACTTATTGAGTCAACTTTTCACAGTGTCACTTAATTTCTTTGTATCAGTGAGGGTCACTTTAAATTCATAGCAGGGCAGCAAAACACCCTGAAAATGACTCCAGTCCATGACAGGGCATTGATCACACAAATTGACACCTTGGGACAATTTAGATTAACCAGTCCATTCACTGGCATGGGGAGGTGGAAGGAAACCAGGGAACCAACTGGAGACCCATAGAGACACAGAGATAATTTACAAAACTGTAGATGAAACAAACAGTTAAAAAAAAAATCACCTTCACTACAGTACATCACCTTCAATTGTTCAAATCCATACACATTTCTTATGTGATAAAGCTGAATTTATTGTCTAACAACATCTAAAAGGTTTTTTCAGAGAACACGTTCCACAATTGTGATGCCTTTGCCTCATGGCAGTGATTTGTCATTTTGCTGATCTGTGACTTTTCTGACTTTATACTAATGGCCTGTGGCTGTTTGAGGCTTGTCCTGTTTTTCAAGCCAAAATTACAGCACGCATTCAGAAGCAAGGGCAAGACAAGAAAGGGAAGTAGGCTTCCTTCCTTTCCAAAGATATTGTGTCAGCCGAAGATTGGCTTCTCCTGCAGACATCCAGCCTAGAATGTCTTATTTAAAAGGGTATCGTCTTTGCTAGATGAGATGTTTCTTTCAGATTAGGCCTTTCAGACTGCAGGCTTACATAACATTAGGAGAAATGGGATTTGTTCACATACAGCATTGCCTTTATACAGCTAGTGTACAAGGTAACAGAGACTAGTCGACTAATACATTCACTAGTGGCTGCTGTTGGCAGCCGTCAATTAGTTGCGGTGGCAGTCAGATGGCAAAGAAATGTTTTTACCATATGCTAAATTTTGCTAGTTTGAATGTCTTGATGCTATATAATGAATATAGTCTGCTGTTGACTGACAGTTCATATCACTTTGAAGTGTGCAGGACTTTTTGTAAAGACTCAAAACATGGAAGACCTACATGCAGATACAAATACATGTAGTATTTGTATGAATGAATGAACACATTAAATAACACATAAATGACTAGAACAGTGATAAACAAGATACAAAAAAAAAACAGAAAATGAGAAACTAGAACATCTCTAAACAGAAACTGGAAATATTTATGGTGCATGATTAACGAAATACCAAACACAAGTGACAATGTCAGCAGACACTAGATACTAAAATCAATGAGTTAACATGGTAGGATAGAATGAAACCTAAACTATAACTAAAGCATGTTTAAACTTGAAAACAAGCAGTTCTTGCCATGCTAGGAACTCCAACACCTGCTGAGAGGGGGTAATATGTGACCCTTTTTATTTTATACCATTCTGCATGTCCCTGAAGGAATTCCTCCTGCAGTTCTTTTTGTTTGTCAGTTAAAGCTCATCAAAATTGAAATAAAATTCTGACACTGCAACTTAATGAAATTTTTTTGAACATTTTTATGAACAGAGCTTTATGAAAGAGTGCATTTTTGGCGTCAAGTTGCACATCACTATGCAGTATTTAGTCCCAAGCGGTACATGCCGTATGACAGACACCCAATCAGACTCATTTTCAGTTACTACTGTTGCCGGGGTTGAGTGTGGAGGTATTTCCTTCCAATAAAGGTTGGTCATTATCTCTATAATAAATGCATACATGCAATAAGCAGGCTTTGTTTATGGACATGAGCTTCAATGCTGCGCTCTCTCAGTTCCCAAATCAGTGATTTCAACAGACCCTTCATCTTGTCCATGTTAACAATTGATATATATATATTTAAAGTACTATAATATGATACACAGATTTATTATTTTTCATGTTTGTTACACTAAATTATGTATTTACACCTTTTAACAGAAAGAACACTGGAGATTTAAATGCAATTTGTAGACTGTGTAGAGTTGTTTATTGAAGTGCAGTTTGACTTTCCTACGCTTTCCTACTCGTTTATCAGCATTTAACTGCACTAATAAAAAAAATTTAAAAACTGAATTATTGTTAGTATATATGAAGAGTCAAGCAACAGCTAGTGCACTGACACATTCTCACACTGAAAGCATTTACAGTATACAAATATCCTCAGCAAGAAGTCTACATCCTGTATATGGTATTGATACGCAATCACAGAAATACACTGCCTGAGTTATCCATCAAATAAGACTGTCAGTGTTGCTGTCACACACAGACACCTAGCACATGGTTCTGAATTTTTTATGAGCTGCTCAGAAGTGGTGATGAAGTCTCCATCCGTCTCTTGATCCCTCTCTCCTCCCTTCCCCCACTTGTCCCTCTGTCCTGCTGTGCGTGATGCCAGACTTCACCCAGGTTTTAATTGCCACCCCCTCATCCCTTCCAGGGGGTAGTGGCAAACCCAACAAGCTGTGTCTTCTTTCTGTCAATCTCCTGGTGCCAGTGTTAATTAAAACTAGGGAGAAAAGCCTCTGTGTGTGACACCTTGCAACTCTACAGCCATGGGACTGGAAGGTCACAGAGCTCCTCTAATAAGTCCAATAAAGAAGCGTGCACTTTTTTAAGGATAATAATAAATGACTTTGAGAGGTGAAGATAGAAAAAGTGTGTGTGTGTGTGTGTGTGTGTGTGTGTGTGTGTGTGTGTGTGTGTGTGTGTGTGTGTGTGTGTGTGTGTGTGTGTGTGTGTGTGTGTTTGTTTGTTTTACTCATGGGAAAAATTTTATTGTGTGTGTGTGTGTGTGTGTGTGTGTGTGTGTGTGTGTGTGTGTGTGTGTGTGTGTGTGTGTGTGATAGTTATTGAGAGATGGAGAGAGAGAGAGAGAGAGAGAGAGAGAGAGAGAGAGAGAGAGAGAGAGAGAGAGAGAGAGAAAGTTTCAGTCAACATGAAGAAGGCAAAAGACAGAGCAAGAGAGAAACACTACATAGAGAACAGAACAAGGAAAACACACTTAAAAGACAGAAGACTTAAAGAAAAATAAGTGAAATAATACGCAGAAAAATGGCAGGTTTGAAAGGACCTTCTGAAACGTGTGTCCATTCAACCCTGTCATAATTTCAAAATTCAGTTTTAAAATTGGACTGTAATGAGCCCTGTAACATTAGTGGAGCAAGGGAAATGCGATTGCCCTATTACCAGAGATCATGATTTCTAATCAATCTCAAGAGCAAAACTGACCTTGCCTTTCACGTGTGAGATATGGTATCCTCTCTCTCCCACCTGCCAGTCACATCAAAACTAGCCAATCACTAGTGTCTTTAAGTTGTATGTTTAAGAGTGTTGATCATACTTTCCTCTGATATTGACTTAAGATGAAATTGCAAGTTCAGGGGTATTTCGGGTGGCTTAATTGGTACTGTAGGTGAAAAATTACAAGCTGCAACTTCGCCTTGAATGCCACATAAGGTAAGGGTTAGATTTATGATTAGATTCTTAATTACATCATTCTTATTACATATGTACATGCAAAATACTGTACAGTATACTTAAATACTGTATATTGTACAGCATACTGTATGTTATATATGTATCAATAATCTCCTATGTATATGTATATGAAAAACAAGGGTATGAAAAATGAAAGCAGGGTCAGAGGAAAACATTTTGCATTCTGGGAGCACACCCCAACTGACTGAGGTCTGGTATCTCAGTCTCTCCTGACACGCAGGTTGTCTGAGTCAATAGACAGTGTTTCATTCTCATTACAGTCCTCTAGCCAATTCCAAGCACAAGGACCTCACAGAATGAAATATTGACAGTACTGAACTACAGCCAGCTTTCACTTACCATGAGCAGTAAAGTTAATTTTTCGAGGGCCCACAAAATCTGTTCTTCAGGCACAACATCCTTCATTATTGCACTATAAATCAAACTACTTTTTTCCTCATAGATCCAGATTTAAATGTGCAGAACAAGTGCTAATTATATAGAACTCACTGCCATTGTGTAAAATTAAGGAATTAACATCCTTTGCTAAAGCCAGCCGTATATGTGAAAGACAACACATTCCAACAAACGCAGAAAAGCATTCCTGTCTCACAGACTATTTTTGGAAGCTGAAACCCAAATAAGTATGGTGTTTTATATAAGCTAGTAAGTATAAACAGAGCACTTCTTGTGAAATATTATGTCTTTTTTTACTTAAACCTAATTACAGTTTTTGAGTACATTCCCAAATAATTCCTGTGTAATTACATCCCTTTTGAGGGGAAAAAAAAATCGCCAGAATCACAATAAGCGTGTACACACAGATTTAAATGGGTAAAGTAGCTATAAATGGGTCCTGCAAATGTGACCTGATTTCCAATCCTTTGCCTTAAATATATTGCCCAGATTTCCCCTCATTTTCACAAAGCTTAGCAAGGACAGTATGCTTCATCATACCCCTGTCATTAAGATACATGCCAGCCAATCAGGTGTCTGCTTGGCACAGTCTTAAAAGTGCATCCAGCTGCTCAATAATGCTGCATAGAGGGCATTTGGAGAACATCATTGTGGTAACTCTTATGTAAAAGAAGCTGGTTTTATAAACATTGGTTATAGTATACAATTCTAGAGAGTGATGATTTAAAAAATTCCATCTTCATCTGGTGTTATCTAGAAGAACTTGATGAGTTCCTTTTTTAGCCGGGTTCACCTTAAGGTTTCTTCCTCATGTCATCTCAAATAATCTCTGCCTGCCACTGTAGCTCTGGCTTGCTCTGAGGGATCGAAATCTCTCCACAGATTTCTGTAAAGACGCTTTGTAAAAATGCACTATACAAATATAATTTAACCATCATTTGGTATCCAAGTTTAGACCAGCAATAAGTCAACTGGGAGCCAAGAGACTCGAGGTACATTGTCTGAGGTATGTTTTACCAGTAGCCTTTGAATATATAAACTGCTTAGCCTCTACATATACTGTATATAAATGGGACAAATTCACAGAACAGCATGAGAAAAGCTTCTGAGCTTCATATCTGCATGCACATTTTTAAAGAGGAAAGGTGCTACAGCATGACTCCACTAATGTACTGCTAATTGAAGCTATTTAACCCCAATTACTGCAGTCTTGCTGTCAGGTTGTTTAGATGCTGGCTGCCACAGAAATGACCAGAAAACACACATTGTATGACTTTATATTCCACCTTTAATGTGCGCAAGGGTTAAAAATGTATGGGTCATGCTGATTTTCTTTCTTTTCCTTCCCACAGAATACAGAATTTTGTCACCTGTTGTTTATTAATTAACTTTTTAAATCTGTCAGTAGGATTTTCAGCATCCTCAGCTCATGCACAATTAGATGCTGAGATACTGTATGTGGATGAGTGCAGCAATTATATACCACTATAAGTAAGATGGAAATGCTGAGAAGAATGATCCTGATATTCTGATAGCCTGAGAGCTTGATAAACCAAGTCTATGGCGTTGATGGATGGTTGTGACAAAAGTGACTGAATGAATGTCACAGTGATAGTCTCACAATCCAGCACATCAGGCATTACTGCACGCCCAGCTGGATATTTTTCACCACCATCAACACGCCATTGCTCCATCAGTTACATATTGATGAATTCTCTATCTGGCTTCCTCATGCTTGCTGTCTAAGCAATTTAAGCCATGGGTATACAAGCTGAAATTTAGACCTAGTGGCTGCAGGCTTTAACTGTCATTATGAGGTTACATTGTGCAGAACTCTGAGAGGCAAAAAATAGGAGTCTGGAATGAAGTGTAGAATGAGCATGCTCAGAGCTGGAGAGAAATGCACCATCAGCAACAAGAGGGCAGGCAGAGAGAAACAAGAAGCCACAGACGTTCACACACAGCATGTAGAGTACTGCGTGAATAGTCCTGTTCATCTTTGCCTTCCCTCTCCGCAGGTCAAGTCATCTGGAGTTATATGTTTTTCTTGCATGGAACTGAAACAGCGAGAGCGTAAACTGCTTTTGAATATTTCCTGGATAACGTGAAGGGCCTTAAAGTGGACAACTGGGTTAAACGGCACAGGGATATTGATCCCACTGATCAGGTGCCCTTCAGAGTGCCCTGCTTCCCTGGAGGTGAGGACTGCATTTCTCCTCAGCAAGAGAAAGAATTCACATGGGTCTTCTTTTCATTAGCTTATTGATCCTCTCTGAAGAAGGCAATGCTGCACGACAGTACTGCATGCCATTTAAAATGCATTTCAATTAGGCCTTCTCTCTCCATTGGCTACACAGCTGAGGCTTGGACCATTGTTTCAGACATTTCTGACACCCAGAAGTTTGTGAAGGTTAGCATAAGCAGCACGTTTGATAAGGTTCACTTTGACTAACTGCATTAGCATGCAAAAACAGAGTGATAAAGCTTGTTTACAGATCCGCAGTACGCATGCATAATTTACATTCTTGTGGTGCCCTTCTGTGCGCAGCTCTATGGGATACTGATGCCATGCAGGAAAAAGGGAAATGCAGAATCGCAACAATTCCGAGCTTAATGATATCTCCATTTCTGTGAACAATCATATAGCGTTTGGTCCATAGTTTGGAAAGGAAACTGGTTATGATCTTTCAGTTATTCATTCAATTATTTTCCAAATCTATGTCTAACTACTGCTACAGTACTACTGTCAGTGCTGTGCTCTTATAGAAAATCAATCAATATCAATCAGATCTGAGAATTCACCATTACTGTGGTAAAAAATAAAAAACATAATTAATTATTGATATGGTGAAGTCTGTAGGGAGATGTTTGTTTAGCATTTCTGGATGGAGTCACAGTGTCTATGCTTTATAATAGGCAGAGATCAAACTGTGACTTCATTTTTTTTTTTTTTATAATGAAACATTTTCAAGACAGAATACTTTGCAGAAAGCCTCGTCTCCAACACCCTCTACAACATCTCCATAACATTATATGCTACATTTTTTAATGTGCTTGCAAAGCACATTCTTATTCTTTTACATACATATTATTATTCTTATTATCATTATTATTACTATTATTATTATTATTATTATTATTATTATTATTATTATTATTATTCCGGACACTTTTTCGGCGAATAACAAAAAAAAATATGTGTAATTCTTATTTCATTTAATAACTTATTTTATTTATTTATTTATTTATTTATTTATTTATTTAATAAATTTAATTTAATTTAATTTATTAATTTATTAATTTCATTTAATAACTCATTTTCAAATTGCTGTGACATGAAAAGACTAAAACATTGTTTAATGTGCTGTTATAGTAAAATAATCACTTTCAGGTTGGAAATAGTGACTTCAGTTTGTGTTAGCCTGAATCACACCACCCATCACTGATTATTTTCCCTTAGCAGCACAACTCTTCAAGCTATATTCCTGATAAAAAAGCTTTGTTGTTTTTTTTTTTCATTTTATAGACCCCAAATTAAATATAACTCAGCAATACTGATCTCAAAAGGTTCATCAAATTACTGTTATGGATGCTATGGATCACAGTGAATTTTAAATTGCCGTAGGAGATAAGAAATTAGATTAGAGATAAGAAACTAAATGGATCAATGACTCAATAGACATATTTAATTTTTTCAGTCACAAAAGTATGTTTTATTTATTGTGTTATTTATAGATGTACGGATATACATATGTAAATTGTTTCATATGGTTAAAGATCAGTTGATGTTTTTAGTTTCAGAACCTAAGTGGTCACACATTTCTCAGCATGATGTGTTGGACAAAAGTTGGCAGCACTGAAAAAAATCAACAGGCAAATTTCCAGGGCAGATTACAAACCCAAAACCATCACACAAAAGAAGAAATCTCTCTGGCTATCTTGCCTGGATGAAGCCATTAGAGTGGCATGCAAATCATTACAAGTAAGAAAGAAATACTGTCAATTGAAGTCTGATATTGATCCACCAATGGAAATGGGAGACAGCATGACATTATTGATTGACACACCCTCATTATCATAGCCACCAGAAAATACAGAAATAAATGAATGTCAGAAGAGAAATCTGAGGTCGGTGCTGTGTATAGTCTTACTGATGCTGGACAGATGATGAATGGATAATGACCAGGTGAGGTGTATCTCTGTATACATGTATAAGCAGAAACTTATAGTGTCTTTTCTTTTGTTGTTGTAGTCCATCTGCTTTTAGCTTTAATGTGCATTCTGAAATGCTTTTCCGCTCACCATTGTTGTAGAGAGTTTTTTTATTTTTGCCTTGAGTTATCCATCCATGTCACCTCAAACCAGTCAGAGCATTCTCCTCTGACCTCTCAAATCAACAAGGTGCTTCAGCCTGCAGAACTGTCTCTCGCTGGATGTGTTTGTTGTTTTTCACACCATTCTCTCTACAGAGTGTTGAGAAAATCTCAGGAGTTCAGCAGTTTCTGAAATACAGCTTGTCAACAACGGTCCAATGGTCAAAGTCACTAAGATCACATTCCTCCACCATTCTGATGTTTGATGGGCATATTAACTGAAGCTCTTGATCTAGAGTGTGCATTATACTGCCGAGAACTGAGACATAAGACAAACGATCAGAATTTCAGCTTTCATTTACTGATATTTATATCTTATAACATGGTACTTTATGTTTGAAGTGATTAGAAATACTGGAAAATGTGACCGATGTGACTCAGGTGTGCCATGTTAGACTGATTGGTTAAACAGAGAGATGTTAAGAAAAAAAAAACAAAATAACAGTCATCGACATCACCAGCATGCCCCACAGGGCGGAGAGGAAGGTCTCACAATCCATCATTCAAAGAAGACCATACCACAAAACTCTGGAAGCAAGATTAAAGTTTACTAAAGTGAAAGAATGGTCAAAGTATAGAGAATGAAAAGATCAGCTCATGATCTAGCTCCACGTGTAGTACTGCTTCTGAAACAGTTTTACTAATCATTATTGACGATGTAACTCATGATGGCAGCAGAATGAATTTGGAAGTCTTAAAAAAACATTCTGTATTTCAATTGACAGAGAATTGAATCCAATCTAAGAAGGAGGAACTTCATCATGCAACAAGACAGTGACCAAAAACACACTGCAAAGACTCATCAGAGGAAAAAAGTGGGAGGTTTAAGACTGGCCATGTTAATCACCAGACCCAATTGAGCATGCATTTCACCTCCTGAAGAGGAGATGGAAGGGAGAAAACCACCAAAACAAACGACAACTCTATCTATCTATCTATCTATCTATCTATCTATCTATCTATCTATCTATCTATCTATCTGTCTGTCTGTCTGTCTGTCTGTCTGTCTGTCTGTCTGTCTGTCTGTCTGTCTATCTATCTATCTATCTATCTATCTATCTATCTATCTATCTAAATATATATATATATATATATATATATATATATATATATATATATATATATATATATATATATATAGAGAGAGAGAGAGAGAGAGATAGATAGATAGATAGATAGATAGATAGATAGATAGATAGATAGATAGATAGATAGATAGATAGATAGATAGATAGATGATATTCTAGTCATCCTGTGCATGTCAGATTTCTAACTATGAAAGATTAATAAGCAGATGCTGGAGTGTAGTAACCATTTTAATTCTTTTTTCTCCTTCTGAGTCATTCTTTTCCTTGGGCAGTAAGAGGATTACATTGTATGAAGTGCTGTTTCTGTGCTCAGTTCCACACGCACCCACACACACACCTACGTGCACTCACCCAGACCCACCCACACCCACATGCACACTAAGATGAGCACACATGGGTAGACAAGAAGTGGAGTTCTGTGATTATCTGCTATACATGGGAAAGCACCTTTTTAAAGCACATGAGTGCTAAATTAAAGGGTCAGTGCTATGCTGCTGTCAGTGCTTGAAAGCCAGTGAAGCCAGAATGAGCATTAAGATGCTGAGGCGAACACATCCCATTGGTGGAAAAGCGCAGAGGACAAAATTAGATTGGACAGGAAGGATCTTAGACTTTCCTCGCTTCTGTTGTATGGAATATTTCTCATGGATAGCAAGCTATGCAATATAATATGTGCTTGAGAAGTAACAATGACTTGCCAAAGCCTTAGAGGCTCAGGCTATAATTGGTTATTTATCCATGAAAGTGCTCCCTTGAAATCAATATAACAGGCAGGCCAATTTCCTCTCCCCATTCAAAAAAACACTAATCCTCCATTTTCATTTATAATGTCTTAGAGATTGGTACAGCTCTTTCTACACATTACACGTTCATCTCCCAAGCATTAATTCAATTTACAGTGCATCACTCAACTTCCCCCATCAGCAGTGGAAAGATATGTCTGGAGATGGTCTGGATCACCAAAGGCATAGTTCCGAACTTCACTCAGTGTAAATAGACCATAAAGAAAACTCTGAAGTGAACTAAAATATGCTATGTATAAGCTCCTAGGACAAAGAAATTCTTTTCAAAATGCTTCGTTTCACCTCCCCTCACCCTAATAACAGCAATAATACTGTCAAGTAAGGATGTCACCAGTGTCCTGAGATATTTCTTGTCAATTTTAGCCACTTTTCCACTGACTGAGAGCAATTCACAGAGCCTATTTTGCTGTTTCACTTGCTGTTCAAAATAATCACATAAGATTTCTATGGAGTTGAGGTCTGGTGATTTTGCAGGCCAGTCAAAGTGCTCCAGTGTGCTATTATGCATCAAGCCACACACACATTCGGCTCTCTTTTCAATCTAGAACATAGTCAATGTTGTGTTCTGGGTGAATCGGGGTGCCATCTTTATCCTACTGATATTACAAATACAAAAAATATATGTAAAGGTAAACATACATAAAGTGTTCGGCACATGTTTTAATTTATCAATTAAATATAATTAAAAACTGGCTGTATTTTGTGAAATAGATATTAGGGCATTCCTGTTCAAATTGATAAAGAATCAAAATATTTGAATGTAGCTATATATCGGTACCACCACTGGAATCACCATTCCTTCCTTAAGCCCAATGAAGTGAGGCCAACTGTAATTAAAATGTGACATAAGACAGTGGGACAGTAAACAAACATGTTAGTATAATTAGTATGATAACTGTGTAAACACATTGCTCTGGACCTACAGTACTGACTGCACAATTATAGACTGCAATGTTAAAAATAGTTCTCATCGTGGGAGTGTGTCACTTGAAAGGATCCCTGTGGTATTTCTGCTTTGCTCACATGCCCAATAGAAAAAAAGTTAATGTAAAGAAGAAGAAAAAACAGCAGGATTGATGGGTCATCGTTTGAAAGATATGAATTGGTCTGATTCAATCACTGGCTGAAATGAAGTATGCTTTCTGTAAGAAGTGCATTATGTAGAGAAATTAAAAAAAAAAAAACATGTTAAAAGATAGTTAATGAGAATTTCTTTGAGTTTTCCATGTTAGTATATCATGATGTGGGAAATGATCTGGAATAGTATATCATGATGATACTTGATCTGGAATCAAACCTGCTAGCACTGGATTTGATGTGAGAATAGGCAGAACTCCACACAGACAAACCCAAGCTTAGAATCAAACCAAGGACCTAAGAGCTGTGAAACAACAAGCATTGTGCTGCTAAATCTCTAATTATTGATTAATGATTAATCCATTTACTGAGTTATTGATTGATTCATTCATTTATTTAATTGATTATAATACAATTCCTGGACACTATAATACCAGTGTCTAAAAACTTTCTGACTCAAATTACGACCCATTCTAGACTTCTGTTTTTTCTGGTATTGCTTCATGACATACCTGAGATGTTTCAGGTCACTGATTTAAACCCCAATGTCTTGTTCACAGTTATATGATGGTGGCATTTGTACTGTAATCAGTGGGAAGCAAGCATTTCTGTTCAACATCACATCGCCATTAGCCCAACATCAGCTCTGAATGCAGGCCAAAGGACAAGCACTCATGTATTATACATATTCTCATCATGCATAAACCTGTACACTCTATTTGGTGCTATCTGTGTGTTGCTCTAAAGCATTATTAAACATGGCGCATATATACAACACCCATGATGCCTTTCATGGACAGAGAAAAAGACTGCCTATTCCTAATCAGCTTTGGTGTACAGTGCTACAAGGACACACTTGGGAAGGACTCAAGAACAGACCTAATGCATATGTGCAGCAACTGGTACATGAATAATGTATGAATTTTATTTCCAACCACAAATCTTCTGCTATTTTATTTTCTAGCCATGCATGAGGGTCTTGACATGACAGATTATGCCTGGTGGATTATTTCATGCCAAAAGTGTGCATTCAGATTACGTGTAATTTGATGTGCTGAAAGAACTCTTACCCTAAGCTCCTGGTATCAGACTCCTTTATATCATCATCATCAGAAGAACTTTAAACATGCATTATCTTTGATCATCAACTGCAAGGCCAGCGTTACATGTTTTTATCCAGTGGATAGCATGGTATTAGAAGTTAGTTTACTAATACAAATACAAAAGTATCACTATCCTGACCCATATGGTTTTTGGTTGCCTCTGGTGAACATGAATGTGATGACCTTACATTGGGAAAACACCAGTGAGAAAGGGTACCATTTGAATATCAGAAGAAGCTGCAAGGCCTGATGTGCAATGATCCATAACAGGGAATGCCAGGTGAGAGAAAGTGGAGCGATTGTTGCTCAAATATTTTCACAGACCTCAAAGGGGGTAAAACCCTGTTTAGTGAGCTATCTATGATGACCCCATCATAATTTACTTAATACCGATACCTTTGATGCTTAGACTTCATATTTAGATTTGGATAATGATGTGGGTATTTCTACAACATTAGAGAAATATTGACCAAGGAACTCCTGTAATTACTGTATTGTCTGGTGGAAAAGTGACTGTAACCAGAGATGGTTCTGTGATGACTGCATTTGACCAATCAATGGTCTGCACTATTTCTAGCCTCAACCTATAGGCCATTGTTTGGTATACTTGGTACTTAGAGCATGAATTTACTGTCTGATAGAGAAAAAGGAACAAAACACAACAAGGAGTGTTGCTTCAATAACAACGTTTTAATCATTTATAGATACTGTACATAGATCATTGAAAATAACCGTGTTCTTGATATCATTTACTTATAGCAGATATAATCCTACTAAACGATTATGCCTTTTACATTGTTAAAAAACATATAATTAATCCATTTATTCATAGCCATAGCTGATGTTTCTGTCAGATACATTCTTGTGAAAGGTTTGTTACTATAGAAACTTTCTAAATTTATACCTACATTAAACTGTGAATTGCATTGTAGTTTTTTTCCAACATGACACACACAGGATTTCTGCCTCTGTGAAGTGCCCATGCATATGCTCACTCAGATGAAAGTTCAAGAAGCTGCTTTTCTTGAAATAACGCTTCATGCAGCATTTATGAATTCCCCATAAAATGCACTTAAGGGCAAGAATCCACAAGAATCTCCACCCTAGCTGGAGACAGTGCAAGGCCAAGTAATAGCCTAAATGATAATCTATGCAGCAGTAATGCTCCTTAGTGTGGTTGGGCTGACATAGTAGGTAATTATATAAGTCATAATGCACAGTGGAGCTGTGGATAGCCTTATTTTAGGACATGATGACTTTGAGCCTAGTTGGAGAGAAGGAGACTGTTACTGTTGAGTATAGAGTGATTTAAATAAAGTCAAGAATTTAAGCTCTTTATCTGAAATGCATATTTTTCAATAATGTAGAGCCAGCAAGACTTTAGTTTTCTTGTTCAGTAGATGTTCTTTTTCCTGCAGATGTCAAGTAGAGAAAAAAGACCAATGTGGGAAATAAAAAGTTCTGTGGGAGTTTGGGAGGTAGGCATTACCCAGTCCAAGCCGATCAATACAGTCACCTTGGTGAAGGTGGGAAGGAGCCTTAGACACAGGAACAATTCCAGGCAAGGAACTACAATACAGCTAGGCATGGTGCCATAGCCACTGTCACATCAAGGAAATAAAGGCTTGGATGACATGAAAATGGAGAGAAAGTCTCAAAAAATTTGCTGGGAAAATCTTTTCCATTAAACATTCGGATAAAAAAAGAAACAGGGAGAGAAGGTAAGGAACAATTCTACATTTGTGTACAGTATGTGCATGACCTGGTATACAGACACCTGACAGCACAGCAAGACATGTAAAAATGTAAGCAACCATCCATTCAAGCCATACCTCATGTAACTCAGTTATATCCCAAGAGGCCAGGAAAAAATATACAGCAGCTCTTTTTTTAGGTGATTCTTCTGTGATTCCTTTCTTGCAATTAGTAACAGCTAGCTCTCATTTTTCACAGTGGTGCAGTGGGTGGCATAACTAGGGTTACTGTGTGTGTATGATATGTCATGTTCTAACTGTGTCTATGTGGGTGTACTTTTAAAGAGATCCTGGCAGGTGGATTAGCTACACTAAATTGCCCCTAGATATGAATGTGTGTATGTATGCGTCGTGACTTCTGACAGACTGGCATCCCAACAAAGGGTGTAATCCTGCTTGAACCCAGTGTTCCAGAGATTGGCTCCAAAACTCTGGCAGCCCTGACTAGGAAAAAAGATGAAGATGAAAGAAGTATTTTAAAAATCACTTTTGTTGCTATCAAGCTATACACAGACATAATGGCAACATGCATTAGGACAGTTTGTGTCCTCTGTTCAGCATGTAGACGATGTGTTATAGCCGTTAAAGTCAGACATGTTCACAGCATAAAATGCCAATTGGTCAGTTCAGTAAATGAAAGCCTAATTTTGAAGCTGTTGGATGTACAACTTTGAAATTTTGTTCATTTTGGTAGAAAATAATACTGTAAGCTACTTGAGGGGGGAAAAAATCATAACTTGGGTAATGCTGTTTGATTCTCCACACAAATTATTCTTCAAACAAATTATTCTCATGGTGTGTGGTCACCTCCGATATGTCTATTTGTACTACACAATGTGTACTAAAAATTCCACAAATTAAAAAATACTCACTGTAGGTTTAAATATAGTTTACAACAATAGTATATCTTGGCATGTGTAAAAAGACAGAGGCACTGACTGCATATTGACAGAGGTAAAGTGCACCTCTGGCTGTGTGGGACTAAACTAAAGATTCATTTAGAAACATTTTAGCATGGACAGGATTTAAAAGTGAGATGTGTGTTACACTTCTGTGACAGTGTAGACGATGCAGACAACGAGGGGGGATGGTGGAGGGGTATAAGGCTTCAAGGATTCTCCCCGCATAAACCATTTCAATTTCATCTGGCCGCTGCGACCTGCTGGCTGTGGCATTGATCACACTGATCTGAATCTGCAGACATATTGTGATTGCACTTTGCAGTGCTATCGACTTTGTGTTCAATCCCGTCCCATCACTGAAAACCCCAGCCCCCCAACACCCCCCAACCATGCTATATTACTGCCTTCTTAATTCCTTCTGCTTCTTTCTCCTAGTTGACTTATTTTTTTACTTACAATTTCTATGTATCCTTTTCTGCCTTTCTGTTGTACCGTTTTCTTTCTATCTTTACCTTTTAGGTGTCACTGGAGCTCCCAGTGGAATGCAACACCAGGAGGATATATTTTTCAAAAAATGCAAGTAAATGTCACAACATGCGGTGTGTTATGCATTTTTTTTTCATCATGTTAGGATTTCGATTTCAATTTTATGTAAGACCTTTTTTCAGAAATAAAAATAAATAATGTGAGCAGAATTTTTCATAAACTACAGCTTTTTTCTGAAGACAACACAACTGGGATTGGCCCTGTTCAAATGTCAGGCAACACTTTCCTGAGTGTTAAATGCTAATTATTTATTATTTTATTTTATCAAAGCTTGGCTGGATGCACAGGGACTAACAAATCCATTCTTCCTGTGAGACACCAATCACACTGTTGTGTCTCAGTGGCCTTTTACAGAGTTCTTACTCATTTAACTCAGGTTTTTCTTCTTAGGTACCAATTAGGATAATTATGTATTTCTGCTTCCAGTGCAAGTTAATCTTGCTAATAGCAAAAGGGCAAGGAATTAGTGCCCAGTGGGTCAGTTACAAAAGCGCAATGTGACATTTGAATAAAATGTATTTTTGTGACCTGGAAATAGAAGACAAAACAACGACTCTCAGATCATTTGATAAGTTAGTGTTAGAGCCACTTGAGACAGAACAATAGTTTATCTGTTTGTATTCATGACAATTGGGTGCAAGTGTTGTGTATGTGTTCTGATTCTTTAAACACCACAATAATGCCCTCCTCATGGGGCATATCAGTGAATGTCATTTCCTACATGATGAATGATACAAAGGTTTTATAAAGTATTTGAAGGCTTAGGTGTCTCCTGGGGGTATCAGTGTACAGGATGAGGTTATCAAGTTCCTATCCTGTAAAATAGCTCTGGTAGCTTAGAGCCCATTTTCCTTGAGGACAGTTGTCCTCAAATATCTACAGTATATATAGTGCTGTATCCCAGAAGGCAAAGGAGCTAGGGTGGAGAATAGTAGTTAACTATTCTCACACACACAAGTCCTTACAGAGGTCCACAGGGGTTTGTGTTCAGCTTTTCCATCTCTCTCTCTCTCTCTCTCTCTCTCTCTCTCTCTCTCTCTCTCTCTCTCTCTCTCTCTCTCTCTCTCTCTCTCTCTCTCACTCTCGCGCTCTCTCACATTTTTGTGCAATATACCAGCATTCTAAGAAACTCAGCTCATGTTATTTTTACAAATTCAGTTTAAAATAATTGTGAGGTTACATGGATGTTGAGATTGGTGCTAATATTTTGTGCCAACGTCAGTAGTTAAAGTTCAGCATTTAGAATTCACCAGAAATTCACTGAGGAAGTAGAACTTACACACAGTGTAAAATAAAATGGGGCTAACTTATTTTTGTGTAGTTCTTCCCAAACAATGACCTTTAATTTTGGTGATGGTATTATACTGATGAATGAATATTGTGTGCATTTTGAGCATCCTTCATCTTTTGTTAAACAAATGAAATATTTAGCAACTTTACTGTACTCACAAATTCGTCTTCTCACTCTCTTTAATGATCGATCACACTTGAATGACGTTATTCAGAGAGTGAAATAATTTTAAACTTGTTAAAAACAGACACAGCATGATTCTAAAATCTGAAAGTGCTAACTAATCTCACATGGCTCTCGTTGTTATGACTGGCACTAAACATTGCTGAATGCCTGTGCATAATTTTGGATCGGATTACATGTACTAGGTTCATATACAGTGTCTCCAAAAAGTATAACCCCAAAAAGGTTATTGTGATTATATGAGACTACATTTAAGCCATCTGGTCCAAAGCCAAAGAATAATGTTAGGCGCAAACCAAATACAGCCCAGCACCCAGGTAACACCATTCCTGTGATGAAACATGCTGGTGGTAGCATCAGGGTTGCATTTCAACAGGAGGAACTGGAAACCCTGTTTCCGTCATAGGCAATATGAATAGAACCAAAAATAAGCATATTGTTGAAAAGAATCTCTTCCAGTCTTTTTTGACATCTGTATTTAGGGCAAAAAATGTCCCAGCAGAACAATGAGCCAGAGCACAGGGCAAAACGTCAAAGAAATGACTTGACAGAAAGAAGGTTGGTGTCTTGGAATGGCTGAGTCAAAGCCAATACTTAATTCTCAAAGAAAATCCCTTGACCTGAAATTTGCTGTCTACCAACATTCTATTCTAATGCAATTTTGCAGAGCTGGAGAAAATTTGAATTGGAGAATGGCTAAAAAAATGACAAAATCAAAATGTGCAAAGCTCATAGAGACTCATTCAAAACATCTTAAACCTGTAACTGCTGCAAAAGGAAAGGTTGCACAGAACGGGTGAATAGTTACCACTAAAGCAGTTTCTAGAATTATTTTTCACATAAAAAAAATTAAGGCAGCAAAATATATTTAATTTCATATATATTATAACAAATGTTTATATATTTGTAGAGTAAATTAAATGAACAATGTTAAAAAAAAATGTATACTATATACATAATAATGTATAATATATACATCTGATATTGCAACAGTTTAAAGAGAAATAAATGAGGGCTGGTGTGAAGGGGGATTGCAAAATTTTCTGGAGGGACTAAAAATAAAGGTCCACAGACTGTCCAGTTTAGGAAACATAGATACATACATAGGACACATATAAGAATATACATGTACAAATATAGCTGTGTTGTAGGTATTACTGTATATTCAGAGTTTCTTATAGGGCCTCAATTCCAGGTATCTGTATGTAATTTCTCATTTGTTCTCATGTAATCTGGGTTGTAGATGCTAAAGGCCATCAAGGCACGATCACAATAAATGGGAAAAAACTAGACAATTTTGACATAACTGGAATGCAATGAACAGAGAAAGAACTGGGATTTGGGGTCATCCAGAACATTTCTGGCAACAATCTTAGTGAGTTTCCCTCTTTTTTTTTTTAGGGCACTTGTCGAATATTTATTGAGAACGTCTGCAAAAGAAATTCAAATGTACTTCCATGACAATTCCAAATGAAGAAAGCTTACCTTATTATTCTTTTAAACCACAGCTTCTGTACTTTCCTTACAATGATACACAGGACTAGAATGGTACTAGAACCTGTAGGTAACATCTGCGCTTATTAACAATCATATGTCTCTGAAATAAAATAAATCTTTTAAAACTTTTAGTTAGTTGTCCATCACTTTTATCCATTTTAGCATTTTCTGTTTAATTCTCTATACATATTGTTGGTGTGGGTTATCAGAATGTTGCAAAAATCAAAACACACGAGTTCATGTCTATACCATTACATTTGTTATTACATTCAGATTATTCCATATTACATTATTATTACAAACCAGATTTTATCTGGTTGATTGTATTGTTGTGATAATGTTGTAAATTCAATTTATGACGCATGGTCTGCTTCTGTAGTAAATAAGTTATTAAAAGAATCTCTTTAACTTGAAACCTTTCATTTGCTTCTGGATGCAGCAAATATTTGTTTGACAATTGAGAATCACTGGCTTTGATAGAATTAATAATTAAATGTCTGTTTAATCCTAGCCTGCATCAAGGTGTTTAAATGTATCTTATTGTCCATTGCATGAATGGGGTCAGGAACGCAATGTATATATGGTACAATGGCATCTCCATTCTTTCATTTACAAGCAGTATGGTATATTCGGATGGATGTCTGAACAGGCAGTCAGAAATCACAATAACACTTCAATTTTGTTTATTAAACAGCTTTCCCATTGTAGTGCTGACACATATGCTGAGAATCCCCAAGTCATGGACAGTCATGCAGAAAGGAGCTTGGTCTTTACAAAAATACACGGCAGGCAGAGGACATACCTCTGTTTGAAATCATGTCAGTAAAAAGCTCAACTGTAGTTTGGCTTCTGACCCAGTTGCTGTAGTTTCTATCGAGCACAGCGTCTGTCTGCCATCTGAAGACAACACTCCAAAACTGAGCTCCTAGAAATATCTTCCCACCAGGGAAATGGCTCCGCCTGTCAACCTGAGAAACCAATGTTCTCTCACCAAAGCCCAGACACACTCATGAAATAGTCTGCTTTTCATTAGATGAGGAAGAAAGAATGTTTCTGTGATGCTGCTTGCCATGAAAAGCCTGTGGCAGAAGGGATGGAAATAAGTGACTGCATACATGCAATATCAAAGAAACAGTCTGCTAACATCCAGGTACTAGCAAAAGATTTTACAACTCTCTTGTGTTGTAACTGAGGGACATTTTTTTTTTTCATTTATTTACCTCAGTGAAAATGTAGACCCATTCGATTTTTATGTATTGTCCATTGACACATTTATATTAGATGACAAAAAAAAAGTAATGTAATTTGTTGTTCAATCAACAGAATCAAGCAGTGGGGGAAAAGGTAGACATATAAACCCATGCCTGTATTCCAGTTACACTGGGTAATGGATGGGGGTGGGGGTAGTAAAATGTGCCTCCATCAGGGATGATACATCCCCAAATCTAACACCCAGCCCATCTGAAGTAGACACCTGCACTCCCTTATCCGTGGGATTCATTGTTAGGCTGTGATTACTGCACGTTAGCTTGGTTCACTGCTGACGTGACCAAGCTGCCAATAGGGCCCTCCATCCTATCTCAGGGTATCAGTGCTCATCTGTGGTGCACCGGCGCCAAGGACTCTCAATGTGAGACACGCCATCAGGCTCCCATCCCGACACACAGCTGACTCCAACAGGCAGTTTGTTTTAGATAGTTTAGACCTAAAAGACATTTTACTCATAAATCTTTACAATCATAAATAGCTCTTTTATACACAGTGGAAGATTGCTGTTGATTTCCAGGCACGTATAATTTTGCAGGTGTTCTCTAAAGCTTTAAGACAATTGTCTACTTTTGTGTGGCAGCCTGGGAAAATTTGTCAGATTCTACTATGACTGAATTGTGGAAAACATCCAGAATAGAGTTTTTCTGCCAATACTCTATTTGGACATTTTTAAGAAACAATAAATGTATTATGTGTAATGCATTATATAATGTATTATAAAACAATGTGGAAATGTTTTTATTTATTTTGCTAGCTTTCTTTTTTCTTTTCTTTTTTTACTCACTGCCAATTCCAACCCATCACACAGTTCCCCCTATCTGCCTATGATTGTCTGAAACCTTGCTTGTTAAATGTGATTTCCTCACATAGTGAATATCACTAATGGATCAAGTTGTTGGATAAGAAATGGACATAAGCCATATCTTGCAATCTGATAGCAGCTGTCAAATTTTCCATGATGCAAAATGTTTAAATGACCTGATAAAAATACATTAATAGCATGAACAGCATTCACGCAATGAATCAGCAATTACTTACCCACCAGCGTTAGTGCAAACCATGATCAGTGGGGTGAGGAGACGACAATTACGCTTATGTTTAAAGAGACTGATGTAGATGAAGCTGATAATCAAAGTGAAAACATTTCACTTTCACTTTCACATACTTAAAAAAAAAGATACACACATTCTCCTTTAGATAATTCTCTCTTTTTTTCCAACAGACCTTTGACATACTTCTGCTCACATACTATATGTCATTTCCAATTTTATGTATCACACAGCTATCAAAAATATAGCCATCTAAAGGGATTACTTAACCAGCTCTGAAAGCACATCTAAGTAACATAAGTACCACAAACTGGGCCAATCAACAATAGCTTTATTCCCTATTTTGTGTCAATCAAGAAATGTAGCCGCAGGCAAGTAGAACGAGAAATTAACTATAGCTATTACCCTGTCTCTGATAAATCTCAGTTGAAGCATGTTTAATTTTTCAGCAGCCGCTTTCAGATAGTATCTCCAGCTCTGGCAGGCAGTCAGTCTGAACAGCAGACACCCAACTTCATACTGACATATGAGTATCAAAGCAGCACTGGCCTGGAACTTGTCACTGGATTCTGCCTTTTTAATTTAGCCAGACCTGCAGGAGTCGACATTCTCTGAGTTCACATAGAGGTGCTAAATATTTAAAATCCCATCAACCTGGTTCTGAGACAGACATGGTCTTGTGATCTGGAGCAGGTCAAAGGTGTCACACTAATAAGACACTGAGATGACATCAGAGCCTAGGGTTCTGCATGGGTCACAATACACTGCTCTACTAGAGAGGTTATTTTATGTAGTGGAGGGTCATTCTAAGGGAAAAGAGTTTGAGATCAGTTATATAAGAGTGAACATTCCAATGCAGGTTAAAACTGAAATCTTTTATAGAATGTGGTGTGATTTGTTCAATTAAAAGAAGTTCAAAATGCTTTAATTATCGAGCATGGGATTCAGTGATTAATCTTTCCAAGTTGATCACACTTTATTTAAAGGGCCTTCACAGGACTGCATAAACATTACATGGACCTTCAGTGCTTGAGGTGAGGTGGAAGAGGTTTTTTGGTTAGAACTCTCAGAATCGTTAGCGTAATTAGCAGCAATTTCTTGAAGATATATAAGTGACGTAAGTGACGTGACATACAGCTATATATACACATCCGTGTATAAGTATTGATTATGAAAGAAAGAAAGAAAGAAAGAAAGAAAGAAAGAAAGAAAGAAAGAAAGAAAGAAAGAAAGAAAGAAAGAAAGAAAGAAAGAAAGAAGATTTGCTTGTCACATTTACATTACAGCACGGTGAAATTCTTTCTGGACGTATCCTTACTCTGGAGGTTAGAATCAGGGAGCAGGGTCAGCCATGATTCAATGGCAGATTGGCAGTGCTGGGGCTTAAACCCTGATCCTCAATCCAGAGCCTTAACCACTTGAGCCACGTGTCTTCATTAAGGTACTAATAAACTTGCAAAATATTGATTAGAAAATACAGACTTGACAGTGCTGAACATTCACCTATAGCAATAATTGTAAACACTTTAAGTCATAAAAGCTCAATGGATAAATAACACTTTGATATGAGATCCAAAAAAGTCATATATTAATATGCAACTAGTTTTCACAGTAATCATTTAATGCATGTACTAATCCCTAGTACAAGCGAGAATAATGAAGCATATACATGATGCCTCTTAGTTACCATTAAGAATTTATTACATCTTGTTACCTCATTCTGTTAATTTCATGACTTCCTAATGCTAATGCTAATACAATGGGTTGATATTGATTAGCAATTTGTTACAGTTGCAGGCTTCAAGTTGTTAATTGTCCTATGTGACCTACTGTAAATAGCTTTAGCCTACACTGTGTACATAAATCTCCCCGAGATGATAAGAGCAAGAAACCTTGAGAGGAACCAGGATCAGAAGAGAATCTTTATTTGGGTGACTGAACAATAAACAATGTAAATGTAAATAATATCCTTTATAAAACTGTTTATAGTGAAGTGGAAATGAACAAGTGAATGAAAAAGATGTAAATACTTAACAACAGCCATTACAACAGCATTTCTGATGGACTAGTGCATGTATTCATTCAACAAAACATTAGTGAAAAGTTTTACTTATTTCTGGACATTACAGAAACGTGTTATTCATGAGTTTATGACATAAACCATATATATATATATATATATATATATATATATATATATATATATATATATATATATATATATATATATATATATACACACACACTTCAGCATTACTTTATAAATAATTATTCAGTGTCTATAAATGTCCTATTAGGTAGCAGTAATCCTGAACTAGCCAAAAAGCCAAAAGATCAGCTATAAAAACCCACTGGACCAAGCTGAATGCAAAAGCCTAAGTAAAGCAATGATATGAAGAAGAAATATTTCTTATATCTAGTCATTTTCCACCATTTTTGTCCAGCAGAACTGTCTAATGCCATTGCCTGCATGCGTGTGCTTTCCCGCTAAGCAAGGTGCACACTAAGTGACTAGAGATGTGTAGCTAATTGTATTTGAAACAATTGGAAACAAGCGGAGAGGTGAACTAATGGCTGTTCGGCAGACCACATTACTCACTCTGACCTGCTGGCTCCAGCTCTTCTATAGACCAGCCGGAAACCAAGGGAAGAGAGAGAGCATGCTCAGGGATGAACTCAGAAGACTTGTGTGTATATAGGACAGGTTCCTTAAAGTGCATCCTTTCTAAACAACCCAGTCCCCAAATCACACAGATTCTATTTTCCCTTTTAACCATGCAAATTCTTTCCACGTAATTTTTTCTTTTGAATAATCCAGTTTTCTTTGGGCAGGTTTTCAGCATTCATTAATGCAGTGCAGTACGTATCAGAAATAACATCATATGAATGTTGATGAAAAATATATGCATGTATAAAAGCATGAGTAGATTCACTTAGGCTCTGTAAACATCCTCCAGTTGTCCATATTCCATCATCCCTCAGAATGATGTACATGTGCCGTAGCCAATCAGAAACGTGCATGAGATGTTTAATAAGGGTGCTTTCTGATTTGCAGTTTTTAATTTTGCTGTTGTGATTTTGATCTGCTGCTCTACATTGGATTTGCTGTTTCAAGCAAAGATAACAATAAACTGTTATGGGTAAATCCAAGGCTTCATCATATTAAAGTCATAGCAGATTTTAAGGCAGATCATACACACTCATATTAGCATGATTATTACTGGAAGGCAAAACAAAATGTCAGTACCCTGGTATTCAAGTGAGTTTGTTAGTTCACTTCTGATGTTCTGAAGAAAGTACAGGTTACTTTCAATTATTTCTCTTATTCATATTTAATTGTGTTTATTGCTTGTAAAGGTCACACTGACTGTTTGTGTGAGTTTCTCAACATGAGAAGAGGAAGTCTTGCTGGTAAATCAGGGTGCCTCTTTAAAAATGTACAGACTCCACCACAGGAAGCAGTGACCTGCCCACACTAACCTATTGAACAACAAATATCACGGAACACAGCCAATCAACTCAAGGCACTCCCACTGGCATACCGGTAGGATATAATCGTCACTGAGTGACAGGAGGTTCTTCTTCAAGATCGAAAGTAAAGCCTATACGATAAACCAAATGAACGATTGCCTGGTACATTGATTTAGACATGCTAAGGAAATGATCTTAAAAAAAGTTCTCGAGAAATATCAATCATACAGACACGAAATGAAGTTCATGTTCTAGTCTTTAAACCAAAGATTTACCTTCAATAAAAAAATGAGTGATTGCAGGGTTGTATGATCGACTGTAGGGTTTAATCTAAGATTTTCCGGATAACATCTGCAAATATTCCATGCAAATGATAAAGGAATATCCACTGCAGTTTCCTAACCTGGTGATCATATTCATAAGAAAAAATCGATAACAACATGTAATTAAGGCCTTGAATACTAAGTATGCTAAGAGATATGAGGGCAAATAATTACTTACAAGTTGTTAAATCAATTCAGCAAAGCATAAATCCAGGTTTACCCAAATGATGTCTTGGTCTATCAGTTTCACGGACACAAATTTATTGATAGAAATCGCTATACTGTATTACTGTAGGATCAGTGCTGGATACAAATGCACAGAGAATTTGATATTAGATACCAATTTGCTTCACATACTAATGCAGACTTAAAATAATACTACGTTTTCCGAGCTTTGTGCTTAAAAATAGAATACCGCAATATCTGGCTTAATATCATATATCGAGTTAACAGTATAAGAGAAGCAAGAAAAGTACTAAAAGTACTAAAGTATCTAGCACAGTATGATGAAAATGGTATACAAAAAAGCAGGGTGTGTAGACAGGAATGATCAAATTTTCAAGTGAGCAGTACTTGAAATGAAAGATTTTTCATGAAGACTATTAGCAAGAGGATGATTTTATCCAAACCGATATCAGGAAGCTAAAAGCCTTTACTAAAAACTTTTGAGGAAACTGTCTCCCATATGCTATAGACGGGACGCAGCTTTCATTTCCCGCAACGTCAGGACATTAGGGCCGATATTCTCTGCTCTGTGTGTGTGTGCGTGTGCGCGCGTGTGTGTGTGTGTGTGTGTTTGTGTGTGTGTGTGTGTGTGTGTGTGCCTGCATTTCATCGTCTCTAAGGAGTTTCTTTGTACTTTTCATCTGTTTATCTTCTGGGTATATAAGACTAATTTTCAAGTTTTTAATTTTGGCATCAGCTTCCACTTGGCCTCAGGGAAATGTGTCAGCAATCTGGACAAATTAATGTAGGTATTATACCGCATAGAGGAAATTGTATTGATGATGCATACCAGATAGGACATGTTTGTACTACACCATCCATCAACACAAATCAGTGTGAAAAGTCTCAAGGGAGCCCTATGTACATTATAAATTAATAATAATAATAATTAATATATATATATATATATATATATATATATATATATATATATATATATATATATATATATATATATATATATATATTTATATATTGACTATCCAGTGAGCAGCTTGTTTTATTTCCTAGATCCCCTAAAAATGGTACTGTAGTGGTACTGCTACACATTTAGTTTCATTAATAATGCTAACGCATATGTAGCCCATTATCAGTAACCTTAACATATCTGCCTGAATGTGTTAGTTCTAATAAACTAGCTTGTGTTTGTCTCATGTTGACTAGCCTGACAGTATCTAAGTCATATTGTAAGAGATTATTTAACTAACTGGTTTTTCATTTATCACATTTAGGCATAATATAATGAATGTATTTCATTATAGTCTCTAACAGTATATAACATATGTTATCAAATGGCAGACTGTGGTCCAGATGCAGATCCAACAAAGTATTTCAGCAGACTGCACTGAGAACTTGGGCAAAAAAAGCACTGCAGCAGAGCCAATAAGCATAGGAGCAAAGAATTGGCCGTCGTTCACCAGTTTCATATAGACTCAGGTTTTCTAAATATAAACCAGGCTTCTGCAGTAGATCCTCTCTTGCAGTGTATCCAATCACATGCCTTTATGTTAATTATTTAGCTTAGGGCAGCTCAGAGACAAGTTACAAGGCTAGAGTCATTAGTTCCGAAATGGGGAAAAGATTCACAGACTTTCATAAATTTTTTATATTCTAAACCCTCTCTGGTCTGATTAATGAAAAAAAAAACATGTATGGTTTTAAAAAGTTGACTATCGAATGTTTACAGAGAATTAGGTTTGTTTTCACTACATCAAATTAGAAAATGACATCTGTGGTCCTAATCAAAAGGGGTAAGGTGAAGAATCAGTGTGAAACTAATATGGGCAAAATGTTCAATTTTAAATTTTAAATAAAAAAAATAATAAAAAAAACTTTACATTGAATACCTCGCATTTACCATAAAAATAATCTAAATTATCCATGACTTGAATAGCTAAATTAGAGTTTAATTAATTTGACCTTATCTTGATCTAGTGACTGACTTTACTCTCAGTACTCTCAGTGTAATTATATTAAGATGCCCATCAAGAGTTAACCACTTTAAAATCACAGCTCTGCTTACTTTATTTAAGTATTTTTTCGTATTTATTTTTGGACTTTTGCTTGTTCCTGATCTTCTACTGTGGTTTCTAGTAATTGTGGCATGTCATCATACACATACAGTAGGAGAATACTTGCCACAATTTGCACTATTCTTTGACAAATATTAATTAATTTATTTATTTATTAATATGAACAGGCCTAATGGTTTACCTTAACCATTACAAAAAGTGACATTTTTTCTTTCTTTTCAACAGTGGGGTTTGCCAGAGAGCTCAAACAACTTAATTTGTCTGATGTACACTTACACCAAGACACGTCTTGGAAGGAAAATGAGCAAACTATTTTAAATCAGTCACAATGACTGCTAAACTGCCGTACTGACATTTTTGGCATTTCGGTACAAAACACATATACACACTAATGTCATAACATTTAGCACACTCTTTTTCTTTGGGGGAAATTGCTATCTTAATTAATGAATGTGATTACAGGAAGCCTACAGATACTGTATGTCACATCCATATTACCAAGATATGAAATTGTCATGTAACTGTACATCCTGGTAATTAACACTCCATGCATTCATGCTGTGAAAAAAAATGTTAAAAGAGTTGAGTGTGCAGGAACATATATGTGTATGTGTGTAAGTATTTGTGCATGCTTGCTTGCATTCAGTGTGCACACAGCTGTGTAAAGAAAACAAGAAAGATGTTTGATTGACTAGAGGAGAGCAGCCAAATAGCCAAGTGTTCAGGAAGTGGACTCCATTTTGCTAGTCTGTCAGGGGAAAATAGCAGCTAAATGCTTCGGAGGGAACCAATTTTTGCAATCATACTTAAGGCGGTGGTAAAGGAAACTGCTCCTGCATCCATGCTGATGAAACAGTGTTCATAACATCAGCATGATACTCTGTGTCTTCAGCTTCTGATGTTCAGAAAGAGTGAATGGGAAACCATTACAGCTCCTCCACCCACTCTCACACACAGAAACTCAAACAGACTCACATTCAAACAGATTTGTATGTTGTAAATATAGATGAAAACAAATTGATGCTTCTATTATAATGCAACTATAAAATGTATCATTGCTCATTGCAAGTATTACGGTCAATTTTATAATGTCAAATAGCACAATATGACAGTCATCATACAATGTAGTTCAATTTGTAGTTCATTTGTGTTATCTCACACTGGTCTCTCTCATGACCAAATGCTCAGTGCAGTCATTCCAGTAAATTTCATGGTCTACAATAGTGTAATGGTGGCTGATAAAGCTAATGATCATGGAGATTTAACTTAATATTAAACAATAATCGATATAATCTTATTTATATTTCCTACTGTGGTCCATTATTGTAAAACACAAAACAAATGAAAAATACAGCAACAAATCAGAAAACACATCAGCAATTTCAACTTTGTAGCAAGAATAAAGAACAATGTGTTCTTTTTTTTTTTTTTGATGTAGAATTTTTGCACTCACAGGAATATAACGATGTGTAAAATATATTGAAAAGCTTATATACATATAGTATACAATGCACAATAGAGATATACAATTATATCAACCTAAAACCAAAACTTTTATGAGGTCAAACAACTCACAAACCAAAACACTGACAGTGAAGTCTGTTTGTTTATGTACACAATTTCATCAAAATTTTTTAATGACTGAAAGGTCAGATGGGCATTAAATTTAAATGAAACCTATCAAACTCAAACCAGTTTATTCCTGTGAACTGCAAGTAAACAAACCAGTGAATACATTTATACTCAGGCTCTTGGTTTTACCACATGATTCCACTCAGGGGGTAACCATTCAAAATGACATTCATCACTGAAACAGCTAGGATGAAGATACATTAAAAAAACAATTTGTATTAATTCTTACAGATTTTCTCACAATTATGTCACAACCATTCCTCATTCACTAAAAATGCATTACCTATTTCAGCTTCCAGTGCCAGAGAGCAAGATCCAATGTGGTACCTCCGTAATGTAAAGTCAATGAATTGCTCATAAAGCCAGTAAATGTGTTTGGATAAGAAATAAACTACCAATTTTTGTTGAAGTGACTTCATAGATTCATACAATATGACACTGTTTACCAGCAATCCAAGTGGAAATAATAATCATAATTTATCTGTTGATGATCTATTGTGCTATTTAAGAACCACTACCTATCATTCATACTGTATGATTGCTTAAAATATCAAATTTAGGGTTGATTGTACTTATAGGTTATTAACCTATAATGTATTAACCTATGTTAAATAGGTCATGTATTAACCTATGTTAAAGCAGACAGAATATCCACTCTCTGTCTCACCATGGTCACATGTGGAACAGTCTTCAAACATTTCTGTACATTTCCATGTTCATATTGAAATATGACTATTACAGGCAATGTTTATAAATAAGCTTTCAGTCCTTAACTAACCTGCTGTTATTTGTTCTGTTCCAATAAACTATACCTTGATAATATATACACTGCTGAAAGTGGTTTATCGTGTCCTCGTGTCTAATATACAAGGCATTCACATGTCCAGTTATTGCAGACATTTTTCTGTTCACTGCAGCTCCTTTCAATCCTTCTGGCTTTGCCAGATAGAGAAAAGCAACATTCAGATTTTCTTTTGTCACATTCACCTAGGTAAACACAATGAGAACTAGTCATTTACATCAAGGATTTTGGACGACAGGCAAGAACAGGATTGTTTTCGCACACTATCGAATGAAGTGTGAATGCGTGGTGCATACAGATGTGAATGGTGAGGCTGCACACAAGTCATTAGCTGGAGCAGCGCAGTGAAGAGGTGGACTAAATTGCTCAGTTAATGGCCTTCTAACACACTCTAAATGGACCATTATAAGAGATTTCAAATGGATCTCTCAACCTCAGTTTTTTTTACATACTTAAAATATGTGCAGTTCACGGAATAATGAGATTGGTTTTGACTTTAGAAGCTGTACAACATATAAGAAATATTTCATGTAAAAGATCTTGTGTTTTGTAGAAACCATACACATAACGAATAACTACAGAACATACAAAATGTGTTTCTGTCTGTCACATGTGATCACCTAACAGGTAGTGGAATGCATTCAGAGTTGTTCATGTCTCAGGACTACTGGGGAGAAACAAGGTAGAGTTTATCACAGGTCACAATACACACAGTCTGGATCAGCGGCAATTTAGTGGTCATTTCACCTAGCAGCATGTTACGGGATGTTGGAGGAAATCCACATGGTCATGTAAAATCTAGCATACAGTAGACCTGTAGCAATCTCAAAATCAAACCAGAGACTGTGGAGCTGTGAAGCAATAATGCTTCCCTTCAGTAAACATATTGCTTAATTTTGGATGACATCACACTAATTGTCACCAGAATGAAGACTGGGAACTCTCAACCTACAGTAGCACCTCACAAAAGGTTCTTCCTTATGCTATCAGAGGGAGATTTTCCTTTACCACTCTCTCCTCTGGATTGGGACAAAAAAGCTTATTAATAATTTCTACTGTTAGAAAAACTACAGAAGTGAAGTGAAATTGAACAGTATTAAAAGATTGACACAACACTCAGCTGTTCAATAGAAAAAGAGTCTAAAACAGCGATCTACTACACCAAAAACACCCATTCTCAAACTCAGCCTCAAGCATGCTTGAGGTCTCCAAAGCACAAATAATACACAACTCTGTCCCAATGAATACCGAAAAGAGTATAAAGGTGGCAGGAAATAAGAGAGAAAGGAAGAGGAATAGAGTGAAAAGAAGAGAGAAGAGAGACGCTTACATTCGTGCTAATTAAACTGGATTGCTTCAATTTGTGACTCAGAGAGGTAATTCATAGAAAAATTAGGAATCAGCTTTGCAGCAGCATAATTGTGTGTGTTTGTGTGTATATGTGGAGATGGGGTATGCCTTTGGTTAAGTGTGTGCTGTCAGTTAGTGAAGAAGATACTTACAGTATGTGGGTGTGGTGTCTTTGACAAGGTTCTCCTCCATTGCAATGCTATTGAGCTCTTTCTGTCTCTCTGACTCGCCCTATTCCCTACATTCTCTCTCAGATTGTGAGTTTATGTTACAGATATTTGTGAGCTGTGTCAGACATTTAACTACCCTTTATTGATCCCCAGCTTCGATCTGGCAAAAGCACTTCTAAATGGATTGTAATGGAGCTGCACTTTTAAGACCGGCTGCTCTCCAACTTTGGTTTGTTTAATTAATTAATTTATTTATTTTTGGTATTTCTTTATATGTTTACAGATTCTGTTTGTTAATGGTCATGGCAAATGCCTTTCCATTAAAAGTAATAGCAAGTTATTCTAGTCATGGATAGGTTTTTGAGCTTGAATTGACACTACTAAAAAAATCTTTATTATGGTGGACATATAAGTGTTAAAGTCAATTACTACAGCATCACTGAAACACTGTACTCTCTGGATTAATGTGTGCAAATACTATTGTGAAATCTTCAACACACCTGTGATAAAGTTATCAAAATTTTATCCACTGCATATTGACTTTGCCTCACCTGTAGACCTATACCTAAGAACTGCAGCTAAAGTGATAATCCCAGGGCTCTTGTTCTCATTCACAATGTACTGTAATCATAACGACAATCATTTCAATACATTATATAGTGTGACTTTTAGGATATTGTTGTAGAAGAGTAATGATTTCCATTCCCACTCCAGTCACACAGAGGATGGGTTTCCTTCTGAGTCTGGTTCTTCAACAAGGTAATTTTATTCATTTCATTTTTTTTTTCTACCACTTATCCGAACTTCTCGGGTCACGGGGAGCCTGTGCCTATCTCAGGCGTCAGCGGGCATCGAGGCAGGATACACACTGGACGGAGTGCCAACCCATCACAGGGCACACACAAACTCTCATTCACACACTCACACACACACTCACACACTACGGACAATTTTCCAGAGATGCCAATCAACCTACCATGCATGTCTTTGGACCAGGGGAGGAAACCGGAGTACCCGGAGGAAACCCCCGAGGCAAGGGGAGAACATGCAAACTCCACACACACAAGGTGGAGGCGGGAATCGAACCCCCAACCCTGGACGTGTGAGGCAAACGTGCTAACCACTAAGCCACCGTGCCCAGTAATTTTATCATGCTGCTAATTTACATATGTAGTTCTGTTATGCTTTGTTGTGACAGTGTCAATAAAGTTGAACTTTCTTGAAGTTAAGAAGTGCAGTAAAAGACTATATAAAACAATTAAAATCTATTTAAATAAACCTCTAAGATGTAAAACCTATTTAAATAAACATCTAATCTATTTAATTAAACATCTAACCCTAGCCCTGTGCCACTACTCTTCAATCATGTAATCAATCAATGGATTTAATCAAATCTATTGTTACATTCAAGACTACATTTGAGTAGCTGTACAGTATGGTCCACATGACAAAGAAATAAATCCTGTATCCACTGCATATAATACCATCTATGCTGTCTATACAGGGCAGAAACTCTTAACGGGCTTGGTGAAATGTTGACAGATTAGCTGTGAAACCTCTTAGATGGGAAACGTATCCTGGCTTCTCCAGGAATTCCATTACCATTGCCGCTATGTGTGGTTTTTCACAGTTCTATCAGCTGCTCCTTTAATTTCTTCTAATGTATTCCAATGCCAATCCTAAACCAAAACAGAGGCTGACAAAACTGAAAATGACATTGTGAAAAAACACACCTATTCTTATTTCCAGCAGTAAATACTGAGTGATGATAAGAGTGTGTGCTGCTTATAGAGGTCTAATTTGCATGGTGGAGTGAAATTAATTGTCCCCCTGGCATTTCCCAGGTGCTGCGGTGCTGTTAATGCAGCTGCGTTAAAGCCGTGCATCACTAATGCATTGCGGAAACAGTAGTAATTCTCAACACTACTCGATGTTTTATTTGCAACTATTTCTCTCCTTCTCAGAGATAATTTAAACACAAAACAGATGGGTTTCACTCTGTCACTCAGTTTTTTGCTCTGTGTGTGTCCATTTTTCTAACTAGACATAGCATATCATGGAGTCTCTTCCATGAGCCATAGCTCTTTCATGTTGCTTAAGGACAGATGGCCTTCCTAGCATGCTCATGTTAATCTGAACAGTATATGAAATAAAATTGTGTAACAAATATTCTTTTGTACATGTCTACAAAATCCATCTTGTAAGACATGTGATATGTAAAAATATCTGGGTCCGTATTCGTGTAAATTCTATGAGTTCCTCCTAGTGACGAAATTCTAAGAAATCATTAGAAATGTGGGTGTTTACCTTTAAAATTAAAGAGAAGATCCTAGTAAAGATTATTCTTTATTCAGTTATTTGTACATTTAATCATAAAGCATCTTAACCCTTAAAAAGAGCTCATAAGTCAAAAAGGACTTTTAAGGGACTGATCATAAAAGAGATAACATATCCGAAACACAGCCGAAATGCCATAGCGGCTGATATAATTTAGTGCTATGACATTTCAGTAGTTAACAAAGAAGTTTCATTCCAATGCACTTACTGTATAGCATTAATTTAAAATAATTTGAAAGTTTGTCATGTGTGAAGAGAAAAGCCTAAAATCATCCATAAATAACTAAAACCATTCTGCTATATGCCCTATGGCACCATTAGGGGACAAAAGACCTTATAGCCTCAGGTCATCATGCTAACAGAATGACAATATCTCAATGTCAATCCAGCAATCTAACAAGGCTCTTAACCCCACATTGCTCCAGGCGAACACTCGCACAGCCCTTTATTGTTCATTGCTTTAGGCAAAAGTGTCAGATAAATTACTCCATGTAAATGTAAAATAATAGGCAAGGAAAGAATTCCAAATCAGGAGAACAATCAATGTTGATTATTCCCACATCCAAGTCCTTAAAGGTTAGTTTTTAACATTTGACTGTGCCATGTGAAATACCCAGTGATAGGTTCATATCAAAACTTGATCAAACATGGACTCTCCCAGAGTACAACACCTCAACAAGGATTATCTGATCATTTCTGGTCTTTCATAGGCATGGAAAGGTAGCTGGTTATTTTTTACTTCTAATACTATAAAATTGTGACAGTAAAAAAAGATTTTTTTAAAAGTGCATTGTGATCTATTCCTGGACGGAACACTCAAAACTCTTTTTACCAGAGGACAAAAATAGAGTATCTGTCTGTTTTGGTGTTCTTCTTCAACACTGAATTACTGTCATGTCATACTTCACAGTGATTATATTTTCTTAATGTAGCTTCATAAGTATATCTGTTTTACTTAGCCTACTTTGGGCAATAAAAGATAAAAAAAAAGCCACCAAAAACGTTTTCACACAAATGTATATATCTTCAAAGGAAATGGTCATATCAAACCAATGTCTGCTCTCAGAGATGCCCCAAGTGTGTGTTCATAAGCATGCAACTAGCATCTAACACTTTCAGTGTAATAAACTTAAGTGTATGGTTATCCCAGCATCGGTAAAACATCTCTAACAGTGTCCCGATTCATTTTATATCAGACTAATAGCAATAAAATAATTTATTTCTTTAAACTTTGAGGAAGTAAATAGAAGTAAACAGAGTATTATCAAATATAAATATGTTTTTAATAAAAAGTCCTAGATGACTACTGGATACACAACTTGCACCCCCACCCTATCCCTAACAACACCCCTCTACAACAACCCCTTCTCTATTATTATCAATAATAATCATTATCAACTACATGTTTATACCTATTGTTTTTCTCATCCTGCTGATTTTCACAATCATGTAAATGCATTTTCAATTCTCCCCAATGTTTCGTAGTTTGTCATCTCGCTTCATAAATTGGTTAATGATGCTTCAAGCATTTAGTGTCCAAGATTACTGTTGTGTTTTAGCACAGTGTAAGATTATCTTAAATTTTATAAAATATAAAATCATGCAGGTTATTAAAAAAAGTTTTTATTTCAAAATTGTGGTTGAACTGTATTCTTTTAATCCAGGTGTTCACAAACTTTTGAAAAGGATCCCTTTAACATGAAAAACACCTCAATACAGATTTATTACATGAACATGAATTGTTCATCTGCCAAATGCTCCAAATGTAATAATCAAATATTTGGTGCAAAAATAGTTATTTAGTGGAACCACATCGTTTTACATTGTTTGTACATATTTTCTCCTTAAAATGGTCATTATATTGAAGTTTATTAATCCGCATATTCATTTTTGAGCTAAGAGTCAAGTGATCAGTCATATAACTGTAACAGGCTAATAACTCTAAGACTACGATTCCAATGAGTACTTTTTTAGCTTATGAAACGAATGTAACTGTTGTTTGTGTATTATTATATCACTGACGTTTCAAAACTGACAAGAAATAGAGAATGAGCTCCTTATGTACAGTATATATCAAAGACCTATGTATTTTAATCACTTTTGTGCTAAGAACTATACTGTTAGCACCCGAGAATGAAAAAAATCTCCTAAATCACCTTAATATCACCATGTGAGGCAATTCAGTCATTCAGCACAATCCCTAGTTTTCACCAAATGTTATACTGAGTCAATTAAGCTATATTATTTCTGAATAGTCAGTAATTATGCACTCTTTTCATCGATGCACTTCCTTGTTCACAAACGAGCTTTCTCCAACCTCTTCAAACTGTTATGGAACATGTGACCTAAATAAGGGATATGAAAGCCAAGTAGAGGAATTAGAAATTAAAGAAGACTCAAAGCAAAGAGAAAGGTTAATCCCTTTCAGGAGGGTTTGTAAAAACAGTGGAGTATTTAAGGGAAAAAATGTTACACATTCACTCATTATGATATTCATAAGAAGCAGCAAAGGAGCAGTTGAATATGTCAGTCATGTACAGTTAGTAGAGTAAATCGTTATATTCTGCAAGAAAATTAAGACAGCACAATAAGGAGATGTTGCTAACAAGTGTAAACTACTGTAAATATAGTGCATTAAAATGACATGCAAAAATGTATATAAAACAATAAAAAAATGTATACAAAACAAAAGCATCCTTATTTGCACTCACTCGGAATCAAACAGACTGTGTACTGCTCAGTGCTATTTGATGTATCTGTCTTGTATTGTAGTGTTTAGTAGTGTATTGCTTTTCTACACTGTTTTCACAATGTTGCACACATGCAATTTATGTGAATACATGGATTTTACTTTTTAGCCCGTGGCTCTGTGTCTTTACGTAGCGTCAGAGTCCTAGAGAAATTTCTATTCAAAGCATCCAATAAAGTTCATAGTATAGAAAATGATGATGGATCATTATCAAGACATCATCTGCAGTTACATTCTCATGTTAGACAATATAGTTCGCACTATATGAATATGAATAAGCCAGTGGACTGCAGCGTCACACTGGCCCCTGGTCTCACCGCAGTTTCTTTATGCTTGAGTAAGCAAAACTTGTATAAACTTTTATGCTTTCTTTGTCTCCTTACAAGGCATGAACTTCATCTGATTTTAAAACAAATCCAAATGCTGGATGGTTTAAAACACAGCTGTTTATTGGTTTTGTTTGTCTATGACTAATTTGAGTTAGTCTATTAGATTAGATAAGCATCAAGTCCAGAAGTCAAATTTGACTTAGCAAGTCAGATAGATAATTGTAACAGTAAATATTGGTTATTCATGCATATGACCAGTAAACTTGAGACTTGAATGATGTTTTCAGGCAAAACAGTAGTGGTCATTTTTATATACATCAAACAAACATGCAATAAAATATGCTGTTATTAAATTTCAGTTATCTAAAAACCAGTTAAAAATAACTTTATTCAAGAAATTCAACACCATGTTCAGTGGAGAAAAAGAAGTTTGAGACCATGTTACAGTCTAACTTGAGAAAGACAGCTGTGGTGCAGTGAACGAACACAGAAAGTATTACTATTACCTGAGATACTTTATTTGGAAAGATCCCATATAAAGAGTACTAATTTGTGTGTTCAATCTGCCGAATCGCGGTGGCTCAGTGGGCAGAATTTCTGCCACACAGCTCCACAGTCCCTTAACTGAGCCGGAAAGCGCATTACTTTCTCTGCATGTTCACTTTGTGTCTATGTGATTTCCTCCAACCTCCTAAAATCATGCCAATACATGGACAGGCTAATATGTAATAAGGTGTGCACATGGTGTCCTGTGATGGATAATTAAAGTCAAATGTCAAGTAAAATGATGATTTAAGATGGTTTTGTAAAAGTAAATTAAAGTACAACAAACACAATAGCTTTGAAAAAAATAAGTTTCATCACGAATGTGTGTTTTGTTCAAGTGTAAAGAAAACCTATGGACTGTGTTCAACAGCTGTTAGTATCAGAAGTAAGCCAGACTTATTAATTATTTTAATTTCGAGAGCATGTACAATTATTCTGAGATACTATAGCATCTATAATGAGCTCATTATTATGAGTCAGTAAATGGTTTTGTTTTGAATATTTACTTATAACAGGAATGTTAACAAATGTATATTCTCGCAATAAAGACTTAAAAACACTTATGGGCTTCGATGAAGAGTCCTTCCAGGAAACTCAGAAACTTTAACTATCACTAAAAATACATTTTCTTTGTGTTTATTACTTTGATTTACAAACGCAAATATCTGTCCTGAATGCTTTTCTGCTTTGTTATATCACATAATTAACATATTTGCCCAGTCACCACTGCGTACTTGGCATGTATTAATGTGTAAATCATTTTTGTATAATTAAAGTGAATAATATATTAATCAAGTCAAAGACGCAAAAGTGACAATATTTTGCTCATTTAAAGGCAAATCTCTGTAGATTAAATCAGTTTGGACTTGAAAATCAGTTTGAAATTTTTTGGAACTGTTGCCAAATTTACACATGGATGTACACACACACATTTAATAAATCAATGGTTAGTATCCATGAAATATGTTTTCCATATTATACTCTCTATTAATTACTTTCTAGCACACTTAAGGAACAATATTAGATTTTCAGGACATTCAGGAAAAGTCTGGAAAAAAAAAATCAAACATTGTAATGCTTGAGTTGTGGCCAGTCTTAATGGCATACTAAAGTCTTCTTATGGTTAACGATGTTATTGCAAGTAATCAGTGAGCCAATGCCCATCTAAAAAAGCTATAAAACGCATTTTGCTCCATTGAGAGCCATAATAGATCACACTTGGATCAGTTCTCCTTCAAACATTTTTTGCCAAAGATTTTAGGGCCCAATTTTTAGACCTATTTTAGACCAATTATTGCATAAAATAATGAGATAGAGATGAAACAAGTGTGCATCCGTGCCAAAATTAAACAGACACACACACACACACACACACACACACACACACACACACACACACACACACATTGCTCACTGTTCCTTAAATAAACTGGTAGTCAGTCTGTGTCATCATGTATCACTTTGCTGACAGTCTGTCATCTCTAGGTATGTCATCTCTATTATTTTTAAGATGATTGCTCTCTCTCCTTATCACAGTGCAACATCATTTTATTTAAGTGTTGTTTTTGGTGCTAAAATGAGACACAAATATGTGAAATGCTCCTGACATCAGGTAATGAAAAACAGGAGCAAAACAATCCATTTACTTTTCAGTAAATGCAGAAGCTGCTCTACATACTGTACAGCTGCATAGGAATCACACTGAAGATAGAAGATCTTCTCACTCTTGGAGCTGACGTCAGACATCACGATGGTGCGTGACGTACATTGGGGAGCAGGTGAGATCCTGACAGACTTAGGGTGCTATACTGCTTGGATCTCACTCAGCTTTGAATACTTACAGAGCGCAAAGATGATAAAGGTGCATGAATCCATAAATTAATTAGATAGATAGATAGATAGATAGATAGATAGATAGATAGATAGATAGATAGATAGATAGATAGATAGATAGATAGATAGATAGATAGATAGATAGATAGATAGATAGATAGATAGATAGATAGATAGATAGATAGATAGATAGATAGATAGATAGATAGATAGATAGAATCCTGACCTGATTTTCCACTGCTTAATGACAGATGGCAGTTAAATAGATGGTTGCTTAACATCAGTGACAACAACTCAAGACTAATTTGTTTTATCTCAGTAATTAATACAATGCCCTCACTTTGTCAGCATTAATCACACTGGCTTGGTAGCATCAAACACACTGCACATTGTAAATCTATTGCATGTCTGCTACATACCACTTTTTAATGCAACAGCACTATACTGTTATGTTTCTATATTCACTATAATAAAATGTTTCTCAAATGTCAAAAATGCCTTTAATAAATGTTCTTCATTAAATCTGAAGTTTCTGAGCCATCAACTGCATCCTCTCTAATGTATTCCTTAACTAAACATACAGGTGGGTTACATCATCACATGTCTGCTGCTATGTTTTAATGGGATCGGATGATTAGAGATCAACTCTGCATTTAATCTACACTGTGTGTGTGTGTGTGTGTGTGTGTGTGTGTGTGTGTGTGTGTGTGTGTGTGTGTGTGTGTGTGTGTGTGTGTGTGTGTGTGTGTGTGTGTTTGTGTGTGTGTGTGTGTGTGTGTGTGTGTGTGTGTGTGTGTGTGTGTGTGTGTTTGTGTGTGTGTGTGTGTGTGTGTGTGTGTGTGTGTGTAAGAACAAGCTCCAGATGGAGTCAGAACTTTCAAGTGGGGTTAAAGACGAAACACTGGAAAAAACATTCAACCAAATCATTTCAACATCAAAGGCTTTTGTTAAATAGAACTTCAAAGGCTTGATGCTTGAGTATAGAGTTTTTCCTCTGAGAATAATGAGCATAAAGCCAACAAAAAGTCTACATGGAATTTTTCATAGAGAACTAATTGCACTGATTGGGAGATGTCTGCTCACTTTTGACATTTCACATGTACACCATGCACAAAATGTTTAAAAGCAATTGTGTAGCATCTGGGGGTGGGATTCGGCCACCAATCAACTGTCACCCTCACAAACAACAATCGAAACTGTATTATACATGCCATAGTGTCACAACATCTCCCAGCAATACCACTCCCTGTCAACAGGGGTCACTTTCTCCTGAACACTAGATCAGTTAGTCATTCACATCTGGCAACACTTCCTGTTTCTAGCAAATATAAACACTATATCACAGTAACACAGTATGTTGGTGTAGGATCTGCCTTGACTACCTTGAAGATCTTTGACTCTTGACATTTTTAACATATTAACCTCATGCGTATGGGTCCTACTTCTCTTTCCGAGACTTCTTCATTACACATAGATAGACTGTGAGACTGATGCTGCTAGAATTAAAGCTAAAATGATTTGAAATGACCTGCAAGAAAGCTCTAACCTTAATGACCGGTACATTTGATTAGCTGTTAAGCAGTAGAAAGCCCCCACTATGGAGATTCTCTGACTCTTTTTACTTGCAACATTAATAAAGTATCTATTGGTCTTACCTGCACCAGGTTCCATCCCTCTAACGATTCTGCAATAATAGACGTCACTGATGGACACACACCTCCGAAGATCATTAAATGTTTGGGACCATAGCAGATTGCGTCGAAGAAGGCCCTTAATCCCTTTGCATTGTCACACTGAAACGGAGGGGGAAGAAAGATAGGATGAGTCAGGATGAAAATGGCAAAAATATGTCACCAGTCAAAATGATTAGTGATGATTTCTTCTTTTTTGATCTGAACAGTTGGTTGGAACGTGCACTAATCCTTGTTGTCGGTTGTTGTTTTGCTCATCACTCAGCAGAGTTATACTGACTAACATTATTTGTACAAAGGAAATTAATATGAGCACCAACATATAATACCTGCATTTGCATATGGTTGTTAATTGTGGAAGATTGCATGAGAAAACAGCAGAATATGTAAATCAAAAGATCTCTGTGTATTTTGTTTTTTTAATGTGTCAAACACAATGTTCTGTCCAAGAGAACCAACTCACTGCTGCAGTGTGCAGCCCTTTTTCACGTCACCATAGCAACACACCATGGCTCCGAAGAAATGCTTGAGAAAGGAAAAGATGGAGTAAGGTCTATTGATTGCAATATGACTCTCCTGCCAATTTTGGTCTGATTTAATCTGTTTGTAAAGACATGAAGATTTTGGTAAACCCTTACTAAACACCTACAAAAGGTTGATCATTGTCTGCTGGATATAAGCAAAGACACTTGACACTAAGCTGTAAATTCTGACTTTCAACCTTGCTTTACTTCATTGACATTTGACCACTAAGGACATTGTGTGAGGAAAAAAGTATCATTAATGCAACGCTGGTGTAAACCTGATACACTCACAATTCCCCAGAGAAGAGTTACTTACTAGCTTTCAGGTCCTGTCCTATGCTTGCATGTTATCCAGTCCTATCTCATACCAGGTCATGAACAAGCCTGTTGGTTTCCCAAAATAGTGTTGGGCAGGTGATTTGGAAATTGAACCATTTCAAAACTGTTGTGTATCAGCCAAAATCTGTAGATCAGCTTCACATAGGTCAATAGAAGCACTAGGCTAACTCACTTAACAGCTATAAAATAACAAGCACGCCAACAAACAAGGGTTAAAGGTACGGACAAGCCTTGTTTAATGTAACATGCTAACCAACAACCAGCAATGTAGTACATAGATGTAGCTTTAAAAACATCCTCATGTTGTTTTAACTGACAAATCAAGCAACACAGTGTTAAAACGGTTAAATTACTGATCAGATTTAGGATTTCAGTGAACTTAACTTGTGGACTGTTGTTAATTGAGTTAGCATGTAAATTAGCATGCTAACTGACAATCTAAATAGGCAGTATTCTATTGAGTTTATGCTAATCTGCAGCTGAAACTGAAACCTAACATTAGGGTTGTATGTTCATGTTTGTGTTCATTAATTAGCTAACATTTATAGTGACTAAGTCTACCATGTCAAAAATATTACATTTCTTAATAAATAGCAAAATATTAAATAGCATGTTTGAGTGGGTGTTTTCCTAATTATGTTCACAAAGAAACAGTCACTTAGGAATAATAAATGGTTTATCCTAGCCAACTATTACACATTACACACACTCATTCAAGCCTAAGGGCAATTTGGAGTTACTGAACCACCTACAAACATGTTTTTTTGGAGGTGGAAGGAAACCCACACAAACAGTAGAAAAACATGCAAAACTCCATGCTAACAGTAACCTAAACTCAGATATGTGTCAGGGATCTTGTAGCTATAAGGCTCGGTGTTACCTGCTGTCCCACAGTGCCATCCGGGATTGTCTCAGATTTTGCTTTAAAATACATTTGAAGAAGCATTAAGTTGTATTTAACAGCTCTTCATTCAGATAGAAGCTTACAATACTAAGGTCATGGATTTTCTAGAAAATATTATTATTATTATTATTATTATTATTATTATTATTATTATTATTATTATTATTATTATTATTTATTCAATTTAATTAAATTCAAGTTTATTTGTATAGCACTTTTTACAATTGTCTCAAAGCGGCTTTACAGAACATAAACATAGAACAAAAGGTTATTATAAAGAATGATATAAAGATTAATAGAATACAAAATTAAAGATCAATATTAGTTTAAATGTGTTTAGATGTTTAAATGTGTTTGTATTAGTCCCCAAGTCTGAGGTGACTCAGGCAGCCTTGGAAAGAAAAAACTCCCTTGAATGGAAGGAAGAAACCTTGAGAGGAACCAGATTCAAAGGGGAACCTCATCCTCAATGATAAAAATGACAAAATGCCAAAAATTAAATTTTTTGTAAAAAATGTTTGTAAAATTTTACATATGAAGGACAGCTGGCCCCAGTTTATCTCTCATTCACATGGTCTAAATCCAATGCATTTCTTTACCACTGAGTTTCCCTTATTCATTCCAAAACCAGTACACATGTTTTAAGCCATGCTGATAGCCTGTTACCACTGAACACATGTTCATCTTCACCCACACTAGTCAGGGTGATTTTGTGGTCAAAAATTGAAGTATCATATTTGTGAGAGAATATAAAAAGAAATGATGTGATTAAACACTAGAGAATTTAAATGATGTTGTACATTTTTTATAAATATGTCTGGACTTTTTTTTGTCATTTATTTACACATTGTTACTGCATTCATACTGTAAAAAACCCAATAATGTAAATAAAAAATATTTTCCTTTTCCTAAATCAGTGTTCATTCATACAGTGATGGTCTACAACAAGGTTAGTTAACAAAGAATTCAGCCATTTTTGTGAAATGTTTTTATTTATTTATTTTTATCTTTCCTCTAGACAGAGTAGCAATAGACAACACCAAAAGGCTTTCAAATCAATCAAAAATACGTGGTATGACCCGCATATGGGTCACGTGATTGGTGTCAAAATACTTTTGACCATATAATGCAAAATCCTCGCCTTTGAGTACAGTATGCATAGCAGTAATTATCCCAATGGAAATTTCACAGAAATTCGTCGATTGATTTTCATAGAACTGGTTAGTATTCATGTAAAATTCAGTGACATGCCAAGAACAAGCCCGGTATTACGTATACTTCCTGGCATTAAGCTCCACTAGACTCCAATCAATGAACAAAAGCATGGTGTTCAAAAGCCTTAAAGGATATGCGTACCGATATAGCGCTAGCATTTGCTCTGAAATGAATAGGCTTTTTTGAATGATGTCAAACAATTGTGGTCATTTCCTTGTAAGGTAACACAGCAAGAATCAGACTACCAGGCTTTGCCTATGTTGCCATGGAAATCGGCTTGCAATTTGAGCATAAATGCAGAAGGAGTCAAAGCCAGCATCAATTATATTTAGCCGTAGTTAGAGCTCACCATCATAGCACTATTAAATAAAAGGTGTTTAAAAGTTACTGTGGCAAACAAAATCTAATAATCTCACGGTCGGCAACCCGTTCAGTAATATTTCTACAAAAAGATGACACCAAATTCTGAAACACACTTTGTTAAACTTTACACCACTTTTCAAACTTAACTTTTTGGAAATTTCATTTTAAGACATTGATCACACCTCATTAGCCTTATATGAGCAATAATACTGTCCACAATAATAATATTTTCCACATATAGAATTCCATAACATGGCAAATCACATGAACAAAATTTAACTGCTTATTTAGCTGTTCGGGTCTCGATGGAAATACACATGTAAAAGAACTTGCGGTATTCGTTGACTTATAGAAGAACGAAGGCTACCTATTATTAATGGGACTATTTTCTGTGGACATCATTCACATCATAAAATGGTCCGCCATAAAGTGGCATTGTGGTTACAATGAGTATAATCAAGACTAGCTAACCAAGATGAAATGCTCTGTTAAAGGTGGCGATGGCCACAGCTGCACCTGTCTCCAGTCAATGGCAAATTACTGAACTCAAATAAGCAACCTGAGGCTCAGAGAGAGAGAGAGAGAGAGAGAGAGAGAGAGAGAGAGAGAGAGAGAGAGAGAGAGAGAGAGAGAGAGAGAGAGAGAGGCCAAAAATGGGGAGCAGCCTGTCACACGCAATCTGTTTTTCACACAGGGAGTTTGGTAATGGCATGTACAAAATTAGACTAAACAAAAAGGTCAGCACATGTGACATGCCAAAAGCTGTCTAACAGCAAAAATCTGAATTTCTGATTAAGACTTTTTTCAGAGTGAACTGCAGGGTATAGTGACTAACTGAATAGTATTTTAATCGTATCAATATTTCCAATTGTTCAACATTAAAGGATTCATCTACAGCTTAGCTGTGGTACTGTATTGGTGCAGGAGATTCAGTGATTTCTGGTTGCTAGGTTTCAAACAAGGTATCAAATGTTTACTTCCAGGAATTTGATTGTATAACGGTTAGGAGCTGCTTAATTTCATTGTGAGAATACTAATGAAAATTGTAAAGAGGAATTGTAAAGAGTCCAGCAATCCAGGTGGGTAAACTTAATAGCATGGCGTTATTTTGGTTCAATTCTAACGTGTTTGGTGATGGAAATGATTTAGACGTGCTCTCAAATTTCTTGTATATTAATCATTTATAAATTTGCTTATCTATTTTATTTGCTTATATAATCTGCTTATCCTCAAACCCCATTGTGGTTTTCATTCCAACCTAGCAGAATCTGCCACTGAATCCAGTAGAACCCAGTTTCCAATGGTAATTTGTTGTGGCAAGCGGGACTGGACCGAGGCTAGAAAGATACTTAAAGACTTAACCATCCGAACAGTGGACTCTTCTCTCTGTTGCGGTCAGGGAACATTTCCGCTCCCTGAAGACCAACACAGAGAGAATGAGAAGGAGCTTCTTCCCACAGGCCATTTGAGCCCTTAACCAAGAAAACATCTTGGAGTAAACCTTTGGATTTGTTGCTCAACACCTATGACCCTTACATTCAAAAAACATAACCAATATGTTATTTGGTTTAATGTAATTTTTATGTTGTTTATATGCAATTGATATGTGGTACAAAGTCGTGCAGGACTGTTATGGAGATAAAAATGTAATATGTCGTTAGTATTATAAAAAATGACGAAATATTTCATCTTAAAAAGTTAATAATAAACCTAAAAAATACATAAAAGTGAGTGAAGCATTAATAAATCATAAGATTTGGTATAATTTTGTGAGTTTTTACGTTTTTGTTTTATCATCTCATTAAAAAATTTTACGTTTTTTTATTCTGGAATCTTTCTATTTATGCATTTGGTTGAACTCATTTGGGAATAGATTTGCATATACACATATGCAATTAATTTTTGAGTAAAAATAAAAAAATAATTAAACCATTGTGCTCTCCTGCCATACATGTTGATTAGATAAAAAGGGTCATCACACCGTAAAGTTAACATGGTTGTCTTGTACTGTAAATAAGCTTCTTAGTGAGGACTCAAAGATGACTCATTTCCTTTACAATTGATAATCTTGAGTGAAAAGTATCTGAAAATGAAACATTTGAATCAAATATAATGCACAGTGCCATCACACTGACAGCATAGTACACTACAAAATACCTAGAATAAAGAAAATATGAGCTCAGTAAATTTCATTTCCATCGCTACGCTTACAGACTCCATGAGACCACTCATGCGAACAAATCAACCTTGATTTCTAGAACCCCAAGACACCGGGCTTTCGAATGTTTGTGAGTGAAATCCAACACTGCTTGCTATTGGGATTTTGGCATGGAGATATTCACATGTGTGCAGTGTATGAAACTGAACTGAGTAGCCTTGATGCCCTTTGGTAACATTTGTACAGCAGGCCCCAGAGGCTTTACTGGAGAGGCTGCATTGACTAAGCATCAGTGAGGAGATTCAGACTAAACCTTGTGATATCCAATGAAAACTAAGACTTTACATAGACAGACTGACGTCTGACTATAATGAGGCATTGATCTCCAAGTGCTCAATATATGTCTCCAGACATCTGTTGCCTAAAGTCTCACAATTCACAATTTAATTTTTAAAACAAAACATAAATATACTGAACTCTATGTGCAAGGCTTAAAATAAACACCCATTAAAAATATATATGAAATTTGCCTTTGGTAGATAACTTTTTTTAGACTAATTGCTTTATGTTTAGGGAAATAATAAACAACTCATATGACTTTTTCCTGCACCAAGAGATTTTTGCTAATGTTTAATTTTTTTTTGCTCATGTTTAAGTAAAAACACATCATTTGTGATCGCAGATTCTCCTCTGTTTTATGAACATAGCATACAGTTTATAGACTGAAAATTGCACACTGTATGAACACAATGTCCCGGGAACAATAAAATGTAAAATATTTGTACTACAAACAGTACATACTTACATTAGATTTAATTCTGGGGTGTGAGTTTTAATATTTGGATAGAGAAGATGCTAACCACAAAGGCTAATGAGCTATAAAATTCTTGGTACATTCTGGCATGTTGTTGTTGTTGTTGTTTTTTGTTGTTTTTGTATCTGCCAGATAGTTGGCCCTGATTTTGTGATCACAGCTGGACAGGCTTAAATCAGTGCAGTAGCACCACCAGAACCAGATTATCATCAGATTGCTAAGGATTTACAAACGATGAGAACCATATATCCCATGATCAGTCCAAATTGGCTGTGAAAGTGCCAAACAGTTCCCTTCAAACAACATATCTTTATAAGAGGTCAGAGATGGTTAACAGCTTTTACCGCTGTGCAGTGAGAATGGCCATGAAGATAAATATAATCATGCTAGATATGATATGATTATATTAAATCTCAGTAGAAAACATTAGAAAGGAAAACTATTAAAAGACAAGTCAAAGTTCACTGTGGGAATGCACTAAAGGATACCTGGCGGAAACACACCATCACAAACTCCCCACTCGCTCAGTGCTTTCTGCACAATAAAGGCTACTTTCGTCTGTTGAAATCAGCACAGGTGACCACAACTGGGAAACAAACCACTGACAGGACAGAGACATTATGCAGAAACACACAGTATGATCAGTATAGTCATATAAAAATGGGATGGAGAATACAGTTTGTAGTAGCTTCATAATTAGTTGATACATGGAGGAATGAGAGAATATGAGGAATGGGCTGAGGAAAGCAAGGTCATTATCAAGTTAATTATTTGTTGGCCCGAGGTCCTCCATTCTCCCCAGGATGCCTCCTCTGGAGAGTCAAGGAGGGATGCAGGGGTAATTACTGCCATTTTGGATAATTGTGGTGATGCAGTGTGTGGTGTAAATTCAGGCTAGGATAACAGGCAGAAATGGGTAAGCAGCACTTCCTAGGATTTATTTGGCCCATTGGAGATTTCCAATGTGGCATGTCTTATAATTCCATCAACCCGACCCTTGACCTGGTGACGTTGCCTCAAGCAAATGTACTCATTTAGTTTTTGTGGCTATGATCACAAATTATATTGCAGCATAAAACAGCTCAGCATTTAATAATCTTCAATCCATCCTCTTACATGAGAAAAATGATTAGCCAGCTAATACATTCATTCATCCATTCTGATCTCATTACCACCAATCCTAGCATTCAGAATATCAAGCAGAGAACAGAGCATGAAAATCAGAGCTGGCCAACGTCAGCTTCCAGACCCTCCTTTGGAAAGGGATTTTCTGTGCTGGAGTGCCAAGGCAGTGCAAACACCTGCATAAACTCCTGGGGACTAGTAAGATGATGCATCAGTTGAATTCTGATCAAGTAAATGCTATCTACTCATTCCTAGCAGATTCCATGTGGAAGGTTATGTTCTGTTGGCACTTCTGATCTCTAGCTGTGTTAGGAAGTATTCACTCACATTACCACTACATTTCTGTCAGAAAACCCCATATCACAGACTCAATCTCCTCAGTGTCTGTATTTTTCCCATTTATTTCTCATTACACCCACTGATATAATGGAGTCCATTAAGCATTTATATATTCAACACAGAAACAAGTACAGCAGATTTTCATTATGAAAATCATATAATTCTATGATAGAAGCATGTTTCTCAAGCATAACCTTGATGCAATTTTAATGTGTATGCTACAGTTCTGGGAGATGCTTGATGCTACTGTGTAAGATGAACTGTTTCACCAGGCTGTTCAGATGCTTTAGCTACACAAATCCTCAAGCCTGCAAACACATAACGTCTGGAGTAATGGGTGCATTCATCAAACTGCTTGCATGGGATACAGGGCAGTGCAATGGGCGGACAGCTGAGTGTCATGACTACATTACGGACTGCAGCCATGGCCACTGAGCCAACTGAAAAGACATTCTCCATCTACATATCTCTATATGATGGACTGTGAAGATTGAACATAGACAACACTAAAATGTTCACTCAATATATCATACAATGTAAAGTTTTACAGTGTGTATTGTAATGAAATAAGGGGACTGACTAGGTTACCATGAGCCACCAAAACAGTTTCAATGTCTTTTCTTGAACTATGCTGAAAGAATGGACATCATTCTTCTAAAAGATGTTTCGTTAGTTGGTGTTTTGATGATAGTGGTAGAAAGAGCTGTCCAGTATTTCGTGCACATCCTAGGTGTTCAATTGGTTTGACTTTGAAGGCCAAAGCGTATGATTTACATAATTTTCATTCTCAAACCATTCAGTGTGCTGTCATTTCCTATCGGTAAGAGCCTCGTTTTCCTGGAAGACACCAATCCCATCAGAAATATTTCATCATAAGCTAAAGGGTATCAGTCAGAAGAACTTTGCATTGATTTGCAGTGATCTTTGTCTCTAAGAGAGAACATGGACTCATAACATGTCAGCAAAATGCCTTCATGCCATAAAACAGCCATATGAAAGAATGTAATGGTAAGATTAGACTTGGATCTAGTGGCAAAGGGTAAAAGTTCAGCCATAAATAATGTTTTTCATGTCTGACCTATCACAAGTGGCCTTTCTATGTACAAGTCATGTTTGTCGATCGGCTACTTCTCTAGACTTGAGACAGTACAAGAATTTTTCTTCACACTTTATGTCAGCGGTTCACATAGGGGTGGTTAACAGATGCAAACCTACAGTGACGAAACCTTGCTCACTGATGCGGTGGAGTGCGAAATTATGCAAAGGCATTGTGGTGTGCACGGCTGGAGAGCCTGTTCAGATGGAGAGCTTTTAGTGCTTCTGGCCAGCTCTGATTGTGTGGCACAAAGCCACCAGAACAGAGATTCATCAGTCTGCACATTTTTACAGCAAGTGGAAGAGCCAACAATGAGCTTGAGCAATCACTCATCAATGGACACAGCATGGAACAAACCACTGGCCAGGTGGCTAGATCGTGTGTGACAGACACCTGCAAATGAAATGCCACATGGCTGTTTTTGTATTTCATTAACTTTCTGCTCTGTGATTACATGAGTGATTTTTGTCAATCCAGAAGAACGTAGTCATATTTAATGTTTACATGTTTATTTGGTTAAAAACCCCAGAGTAGCATTTAGTATCACTGAGCCTCATTTATCAATGTTTTAGTAAAGAAATGTTTGCATAAGCCAAACTGCACTAAAACTTTCCTGGCAGATTTACAAAAGTTTTATGCTACTTTTCTTTGTACACATGTGTATGTTGATCACCATAACATGCAAAACTCATTCCTGACACAGCTGGTTTGCAATTGATTATAAGGGCACCTGCTAGATGTCAGTAAATGTAATAAAAAAAAAAAAGCAATTTCATCTCAACACTACATTCCACATAATATTGCAGTAATCCCTGCCGATTATATGATTTGAAAATGATCACATCATGGTTTACATTAGTTAGTTTTCTTATACACACATTCAGTGGCAGGATTAGAATGCAAACATTTCCAGAATTTAGAGGATTTTCATGCACACCAAATTTCTTATGTAAACACTCGTGAACGATTTACACATAAATCCATTTGTATCAAGCTTGATAAATTATTTGTGACATAAGAACAATGAGGAGATTGTAATTCCTGATTTTAGGAATTAGCGAACATTATTTTAGCAGGTTAGCCAAGAATTGATATTCAGTGCTTGTGTTTTTAAGCAAGGAATAAAACCCAATGTTAGTGTGCTGTTATAGGAAAATAATCAGTGACAGTGTGGTGTGATCATTTTCATTTAATAACATGTCTCAAAGTGTTTTATTTCTCTTATATCACAACAATTTACTAACAAATTAAACGACAATATACATAAATTCATACTTTATAACTATTTGTTGCTACAGTTAGTGTTGAGGGATGTTTGTGAAACAGGTTGGTTTAGAATATAGAAGCTATAAATAGTTGGTCCCTTTTTACATTCTCTTGAAGTTAATGAAAAAAAGAAAATGCCGATTGTCCTTTTACCAAATAAAAAAAGCAAAGTTTGAGAGAACTTCGAGTTACACCTCTGTTACAAAGTGCTGCTACTGGAGGTTCTTGCTAAAAATGCTAAATGAACGTCTTCTCATGGTAAGATTCACCATATCAACAACTGCACACAATTTTTAATCTATTCCTGCAGAATGTTCAAAATTTCCTGTGAATTGTTACTAAAGAAACAATAATGTATTAAAAAGAGCAAATAAATTTAAACCTGAGATTTTACTCAGATATTGTCTGAGCCATGCTGTTATAGAAAATTAACCAAGTTCTGCTACAGCAGCTTCTGGCGATTTCCGAATAAGAATTCAACAGCGATGTTGTATAATGACTTTTAAATGATGTCAGTCTTAGCAAACCATATGAAATACACCCTATTATCATATTAATTACATTCGATGTAAGATACATACAATTTAACAAAATGGGAGAAAAGCGTATCTTTTCGTTTCAAGATTACAGTTAATTGTTACGGTTACCAAACAGAGAGGGAGAGAGAGAGAGAGAGAGAGAGAGAGAGAGAGAGAGAGAGAGAGAGAGAGAGAGAGATGTTAAGTGACCTTACAGCTTGCATGTGGTGATTATGGTGACTTATCTAATAAAGAAATTTTTCTATATGGTTACAAATCTCCTTACAATTTAACACAGATTTTATGCTCATTCTGTATGTTAAAGATCACTACAACTCCACACTACTAAATATTTCCTCCACCCTCTTTTTTCTCACCCCTTCAGCTTCATTTTTTTTTACACACGTGGTCATCTTTGAGCCCTAACCTGATTTGACAAATCAGTGTCCACCCAAAGTCTTTTTGTCTCCCTCTACACACCCTTTCATTGTCTATCTTGTACAAACACATACATTTGGTATAGTAGAATTCCTTTTTGTACCAAAATGGCTGTTTCAAAAGCACACTGAAAACAGGAGAATCTGTTGCAGATGAAGTAGGTCAGAGAGAGTCTGAGTCAAACTCCTCCTATACTGCATCAAAAATGTAGCAGCTCCTTGCATACATAAACCTCACCGGAGTGCCTCACTGTGGAGCAAGTATGTGCGTAATGTGCAGCTTTCACATGCTCTAAACAAAGATCAGACTGGGTCTCCTCAAAAAAACTAAAAAGCAAAGGATATACAATTGTTATAAATTGTTATTTGAGTTCACACAAATAGAGCCACATCCGTTAAATGGAAAATACTGTATTTAAATCTAATATCAGGTTGCACTCTTTAATAGTTCCCAGAATAGGGATGCAACCAAATACAAATGCATTATTCATGATAAACTCGTAGTGTTCTCAACAGATAGTGATGAAGACATGAACAGGTGGTTTCAGGGTTTTTTCTGCATTGGGATTGGGATGCTCTACAGTATGTCATCATGAACATGCAGAGCTGCATGATGCATACAGTATACAGCATCCTTAGCAACTGCATGTTCATGGTTTTGGTGAGTTTTAGCATATGCACAGTTTATATTTTGGATACTGAACCAACGAAGCATTAACAAAAAATATCACAGGGGAACAAAAGTAAAAACTTGGCAAAAATAAAAAAAAAACAGACCCATGCACTCTCTATTCAAGATTATATATCATACACATCTCTAGTCAAGGTTGAAAAACTTTAAGAATTCACAGTCCATGATGCCTCTGCTATCATTTCTAGTTCTATTGTTTCCATGGGCATATTTAATTCTACTACACTTTGAGTTTAAATTCAAATACAGAAGCAACACAAATACCTTGTGCTCAGTTTCCATTGGCTGCTGACAGGACCTAATCGATTTGAATCAGTGACTAGTGTATATTATCATGCTGTCATGTACAAAGTCATGTTGAAAAAAAAAATCAAACATTTGATATACATTCGTTCTGACACTTGCTCTGTCTGGCTTAAATTTCAATCAGGAGGAAAGAAATTGGAATCTGTGTGTGACTGCACCATACATCTCCAGCTGGGGACAGACTCAGACCAGCTGTGAATCAGAGATACAACTGTGATGAAAATGTAGAGTATTAGTAAAAGACAATCACTGAATAGTAGCACTTTGTTGTTGTTGTTTTTTTTGTTGTTTTTTTTTGCTGTTTTTGCTGTGAATGGAATAAGGCAACTGCCATATTGTAGTCATTGTTTTTTAAACAATTAGTCATTCTGCATTTTAGATTCAGATTTCTAAACTTCCTATTATTGCACAGAACAACATTTGCTGTTAATGATGGGGAAAGCAAAAAGATATCGAACTCTCACTTAGCCTACCTGAGCACCAGTGCATTACAATAACCAATATTATTGGAAAATAAAAAAAGCTTAATCACTCAGACAGCTACAGCGCTCCCATATGAAGGAGAGGATTTTGTCTGACATTTCCAAAGTCCTTCAGCTGATGTGAATTTGTATGTATATTTCTTTTGCTTGCGATTCTGTGCAACAGTTGCTGCAACTGTTTGCAGATTATTTGGGTAGGGCAAGTGCAACTGGTATAGCATTTTATTGTTATAGTATCTTTCACAACAGATTGTCTATAAAGAGCATGACAGAGGTGACAGCGGTAAGGAAAATCTCACAAGGATAAAACACACTGAGAATAACCAGAGACAAAAGGAACCCATCTTCCTCTTGTATATGATACCAGATAACAAGATTATAAATCAGATATTTTCCACAATAATATCTAGTCCCAAGTCGAATCAGTATTAAGTGAAAGGGACCACCAGAGTCTTTATGAGAACAACAGGAGGTCTTAGGTACAAGTCTACAGCATACATGTGAGATAATAAAAAACTGAAGCAACAGAGAGCATTTGGTAATAACTGTTTTGGAAAAGTGTAAAACTTAAGGAAATCCATGTGGTGCCTTCTACATCATAGGTCTATTCCTGCCTTTTATTGTATTGTATTGTATTGTATGGATCTACCTGACCAGGTATAAGCTGGTGAATATGAATGTACAGTACAGCATGAATGAGTAAATATCTGCCTGTGTGGTGCTGTAATGTTGACATTACTGTGACAGCCTCTCTGATAATCAGCTGTTCTGTTGCCTTTAACTTGAGCTTTTATGATTAAAATCAAGGACAAGCTGCTTTCTCAAGTCGCTTTGTCCATGGTATTCTCAAAGTCACCTTAGATACATATCGCTATCTCCAGAATGTAACACTGAGCTCAGATGCTTGCTGTTTTAGATGTTTGATCATAGCAAACATGGGTTTAGATTTACCTTAACAGGTCAAAGTTCATTATTTTATTCAATATTGCAACCCCACAGGATTCAACTCCTCCAACAGGATTAAAAATGAGAGCATCGTTTGATCCTTTTCTAAGTAATTGTAAATAACAAAACATCTAGTATTGATTTATGAGGAACTTGTAGAAATAAGGACCCACTTCTCAAGGCCACAGAGACTAAGGGCTTCATTCAGCCAAAACCTTAAGATGGATTCTCTTTAAGACAAATCACAGAGACAGCACAATGTCAGAGGACACTGTCCTATAAACTCTGTAGAAAATATACTCGTAAATTTATAACCAGCCCAGTGAGGGAGATTTGATCAGTGGAATCTCACACCATATACACTATATAGGGTTATACAACCATAAGATTCAGTGCTTCTCATCCTGCTTTAATATAAGTTCTTTAAATAAAGTTATTAGAAACTCTGACTATGAAAATGAGCATTCAGAATATTGCATATTACTATAGCAGTGAATTTTATATATAGTGTGTAGTATGGTTACATTTTGTGTGTAACCTAATTCGATTTCAATAAACTTTTATATGATCTCAAGTTTTAAGGATATTAAATGCATAACATGTAAGTGCCTGAATGTGGACTTCACTCAGTAGCTGATTCCACTGCAACTCACGGTCACCCCAAAACCATACCACCTACAGTTGGTCAGAAGCAACAGAGGGAGTCGGGAATGTAGGATGACGGCTGAATCTCTACAGTGGAAGGAAAAATCCATCCTCCCTCACTGTGTGTGAAGCCACCACCCGCAAGAGCAGGCACGTGTGATCACACCACAGCTTGACAGACAAGCCATTATAAAATGAGGCCAATGCCTTTCCCGTTCTCTCCAGAGTATGTGATGAGGGAAGCTGCTCTCAGTCTCTGAGCTCACTAAGTCGCTGCTACACAGGATTGTGCTTTAGTTACATATCAGACCCACAATGGATTTACATGATCAGTCATACGTTTGGGACAACAATGGTAGCAGCTAAAACTCACTGTAGAAACAATAATAGCATTCCTGCTTTTTAAACCAACCCAACAACTCAGGGGTAAAACTGCAATTCCTTAACATTCTCTGACTGTGCTCACAATTTTAAAAATGCTACGTAAATATCTCCTTACAGGAAGCTACAGTAGAAAGCACGAAAGAAATCAACAGTTACACACATTTAGGTCCATGACATGTGGAAGGATCACCATATTAATCCTGCAGTAATTTGTTATTACTGTATATAATAATAACGTAGCAGACTGAGCACATTAATATGAACCTTGAAGCCAAAACTGTGGTCAGAGCTGCTACACCTACTGAGCAGGCAAGCATTCAGCAGTGCTCTATTATTGAGGGTTAAAAAAAAAGGAGATGTTTTACAGACGCATTGAGAGATATAAAATATTTAGATACAATCCAAGGATGCTTCTGGGTAGCTCTGTGGCCCAGATGGAATTAATTCTGTTTGCATAACTTCACTAACACAATAACTTTCCCTGGGATTGAGAAGTATCATCTAAACTAAAAATACTCTCTCAACACACTTAACATTACAATTGTCTGTTCAAACTGAACAATGAAAAAAGCCTACATACGTTGACTTATTTGTCACTTATTTGCTTTTATCCAAATATGTACTACATACCCAGGGATATGTCACAGATTTCTAGCACTGAGCAAACACTGACTCTGTCTGCTGCCTTCCCATCTCATGAAAACTGAATCTTTTTACTCCAGGAGCTTTGAGTGCACCTTAAGCCAAGGGCTATGAGAAGTCAATACCACTCTTTTGGTTGCTGTTACAACACTGTATACAGCTGTGGATTGCCTAAGGACCAAGTGAGGCTAGAAAAGTTTGAGCACAGAACTTAACCGCTGAGCTACCCTAGCCCTAACTAGCTTAACAAAACAACATTTTCGACTTCGGGTCATGATTATTTTCAGAAAAGATACATGACTTACAAGCTAAAGAAGAAACATCAAGAAGAAACATCAACCAACACTGGATGTGCAATGAAAGTGAGAGAAACCAAATGATCCTAATGCAAAAAGCCACAAAATGAATGTTAGGATCAACATTAGGATCAAATAATCAAATGTCCATGGAAGACTTTAGCCGTCAGACTGTCATGGGTGGCTTGGACTATGCCATGCCTGAACACTAGGGGGACTTTCTGGCAGATGCAATTTTGTCTTGTGCAATGTGTCTTTGTTTTTGTTTTGTTATCAAATTTGTTTGCCCCGCCCCTATACTTTACCTGTTCCCACCTCTGCCCACCTGTTCCTCGTGTCTTCCCAATAACCTTCTCTATTAAATCCTGTGATCTTGCGTCTGTTTTTTGCTGTCTCCTTGTCATTGCGTGGCTTCGGTTTCTTGGATTTGTTCTGTTTTTTGCTTTTGTTTTTGTTGTATCTTATTTATTTTGTAGTATTGTTTAGGTTTTTTTTCTTCCCTCATGTTTCCCTGTGTTTAGTCAGTCTAGTTTCTTTTAATAAAATCCCTGTTACCTGTCATCCCTGCATTTGGGTTTGATTGGCGCCCCTTTTTCTGACAGACACTTCTCGAAGGTTTGTATTCCCATGATTCAGAGTGTATTCCCTCTATTGGATTCCATCTATAGCGTTTCCATGATAGGTTTCCCCCTGACCAGTATAAAGCATTAACTAAAAATTAGAGTAAAGTAAACAGTAGTGAGCATTACTGTTATTCTAGCCATATACAAGTTTACACTACAAAGAAATAGTGTTCTTAAAGTTATATAACATACTGGTGCAAAATGTTTAAAAAAAATTAAAGAAGATTATGTACATTCTAAATATTATGATGAATGATTAAACATCACCAATATTCACAGAAGGCTATATAAGATATCCAGTATGTCAAGAAGTGACTCAGTGTGCCTGGAGGACCAGAGAGGATCCTGACTCAGTCGGTTTGGCATTTCAAATAAAAGTGATCACTTTCATACTTTCACTTTATTCCCTTCCTACAGAAATACAGCCAACTGCCTCCCCACGGGACTTCTTTTCAAAAGCCGCAAATGTTACTGCTTACAAGAGATGTCAGGTGTGCAGGCTTTGCTTGTAGGCCCATGTCTTACCAGTACACCACCACTCTGCACTCAGACCTACAGTACATATAGTTATTCTGCACATGATCATCAACTTCCTGTAGAACAGAGAAGAATCCATTCCAACAACTGCATGTATACAGCAAGGATCTTCCTCCTGTTTGGTAGATCTGCTTTGGCTTGGGAGAGGAGACTACTGGGGTTTCCCCACTCACTGGAATATGATATGAATTAAAGAAACGCATTAACAACTCTGCTCAAAAAGCACACATGCATGCATCACTGCCTGAAGGTACAGTGGGCTAAGTGGAAAAAAGGGCAGACACACAAGCTACCAAAAACTCAAGACACAGAATAAGGCACAGGGAAGAGGGGAAAACAGGCAAAAATGTTTAACACATAACAAACAAGTGAGGGAGACTGAAATAAGGACAAAAAGTTTCCTGACCTTTAGATGAAGATGTGAAATGACAGTATGGGAGCGGTACTATTTGCCTCTTTCATTAATCTGTGCTTTTCTTTCTTGTCTTTTTTTTCCTTCTTTTTTCTTTGTGTATACTGGCTAGAAACTAGAGAAAAGGCTTTTTATAATTATTCATTTAATTTTATATTCCAGCAAAAACTCAAATATTCTCATAGCCAGCAGTCTATCTTTTGTATTCTAGACTCGGAAATGTAAATTTATGAAAGCAATAAAGCCGTGTGTTTTAGTTAAGAGATAGAGTCAAGGTTCTATGTTTTGTACAACGCATATAAGTACAGCATGCATCAGGAAGCCCTGAAGTGAAATAATTCAGGGGAGGACAGCAAGAGAGAGATAAGGGATTGCAGGAGGGAGGCTGAGAGAGAGGTTGAAAGAGATGGCTATATCTAGAGAGTGAGAGAAAGGAAAGGAGGAGAGAATTTAGCGTTGTATGTGCTAAGATGATGATGTGGGAGGAACAGCGTGGGCACTGGCGCAGCCTCATAGGAACAATGTGCATAGAGAGCTGCTGAATGTCTCTCACTTTCGCTTTCTTCCTCTCCCTCTGAATGACTGTGGTTACACCTCCATCATTTTAGGGTTAGAACATATTCACCCTCTATGTGTTTCCCCTTGACCATACAGCAATCATTAAGGTAATCTGATGTAAGTCAAAGACATAAACTACAGCAATCATCATCACCAAATAAGAATAAAGATGAGTGAAAGATGAATAGGGTGGTGGGGGATGGGGTGGAGGGGGTGGGTGGGTATTAATTTAGCCGTCCTGTAGCTTGTTTCATCTTTATGGCAAAAGAATTAACCATAGTACCGCATTTGCTTCATTTATAGCATCTGAGAGAAGCAGAATTAGCCAACATCCTAGTCGTCCAGCTATTGCCATGGCAACAGGATACCTGTTTAAAGCATTAACCGCATGCAAGCCCAAAGTATGCTCAAGTCATAGGCTCAAATCAGGTCACTGGTAAAAGAAGACAAAACCAGATTGTTGGTATTAAACTTATGTGTGTGTGTGTGTGTGTGTGTGTGTGTGTGTGTGTGTGTGTGTGTGTGTGTGTGTGTGTGTGTGTGTGTGTGTGTGTGTGTGTGTGTGTGCGTGCGTGTGTGTTTTCTTTGAGTAAAATCTTATTTTCCTCCTCAAGTCATGCAGTGTTTCCATGGTTACAGTGCAACCAAAGAACATATTCATAGCGTTTTCCAAAATCACAAAGTATCAGATTGTTTGTTAGGGCTTAGGTATGCTGTTCTTCCTTTGGCCTCACAGCACTATACACTGGGAACCCAGTACACAATTACACAATTACAATGGCTGAACTGTTACACACCGCTGGCCCCGGCCAGGCCGGCTCTTCACACATCTTACACACTGCTAAGATGATGCTTTTTTCACTCAGGCGCCCAGCCGTACAAATGGTTGTCCCCTCATGGGCACACACATTGCAAGGAAGAAGGAAATACATTTATTTCTCACCATGAATCATTTATAAGCGTTCAAGTAGACTTTATGAACACAAAAGCACATTTCAGCCCTTTATTCAAGTTGCAGTTGTTGACTTCATGCACATCATGTGAGTATCATGCCATGTAATCAATACTCATTGGTCCACTAACGCTTAACTTTATACTCAAACACACTCGAGAGTAAGTCTGTGTGCCACAATATAGAAACATATAGGGGGTGCGCGATTCTTTTTTTTATTGTAGAAAGTTTGCCAGAAAGGTAAAACAAACAACAACAACAAAAACAACAACAACAAAAAAAAAAATCAGATGTCAGTCAGATATGTTGTACAGGACAAAGAGCACATTCATTATCATGCAGAACATTTACATGGTTCATTCATTCATCTGAAGCCTAATCATGTTTGTTTGTTTGTTTGTTGTTGTTTTAAATTGGTCTGCTAGTTTATTCATATTTTGCGAAATAAAAGAAAATAAATGAAACAAACAAACAAACAAAAAAATAAATAAATACCTTTCTTGTTTAGGCCACACCCACTTTGGGTTTATTTCAATGCAAATTGGGTTTAAATCAATAATACATGTATAAAATGAACACTGATTGGTCTTGTGTCATGAGTTCACACTTCTGAGAGAATAACAGCGTTCCTAGAATTCTCTCACTCTCTCCCACACACACACACACACACACACACACACACACACACACACACACACACACACACACACACACACACACACACACACAGAGCAATCTGTATACACACACTTCCAGTATTAGACTTTGTGTGCTGTTTCTTTTACCCTAGGCCTTACTCTGTTAATCAGGAACTGAATCAGTCTCAGGGGGGTTTTCCTCCTCCTTCGCACACTGCCCACATCCATTGATTTGAACTCTTTCATCATTTCCTCCTTCTGCAAGTTGCTACTTTTACATCTACATGTCTACTTTTGGCTTCATGTCCCTGCTCAAGCCATGGGTCATGTTTCAGATGCTAGTAAGACCATACAGGATTCCTTTATTTATCTTCAGTAACTGTTTCATCTAGGTCAAGGCTGTGATGGATCTTATAATATCCTGGGAACACTCTACATAAGATATAGATGGGATTTCAGTCTAAAATAGGAAATTTGTCCACAACAATATATTATATCACCAGCTGGAAAAGTCATACTGTTTTCCCCAGTTTACAGATACTTATCAGTTACTGTCTAAATATTCGTGTCTGTTTCGGATTAAAATTATATTTAGCATTGTCAGAGCTGCGACTGAACTTTGCCACACATTTTTTTCTGCTCTTCTTAGCTAACTATAAATGAACCATAAATGATCTATTCAAGTCAAACCTCAAAATACATTTCTACCTGAACTCCTTTTATTCAGTCTTGTTAGTTCATGTTCTTGCTCTAATGATTCATCAGTAGCAATCCCTTCAAAATAAATAATAAAATCTGTAATCTTTAATCAACATGCAATATCTTTCACATCGTTCACTCTCACATCCTGCTATAAAGCAAAAATGCTGAGCTGTTTTACTTGTGGAAGAAAAATGCATTGTGATTGAACACCAGCACGAGACTAAGAATAAATCTAAGTTTGAATCTTGGATAGGTCACTAGTTTCCAAAACCAGGGAGTCAGTGCACTATGTGAGCATGATTGTAATAAATAAGTCAGTAGCTGAGACACACAAGCAGAGTGCATTAACAGTTGAGCAAAAAATGTTAAAGTAAAAGCGGCTCAGGCGTTTCCTCCCTGCGGCACGAGCGTGAGCTGCACATTTCAGTCCTGTGATGCACCAGTGTGGAACTGGTCTAGTCTGCCCAGAACAGTGCTTCTCTGATCTCTTTGCTAAGCGAGGTAGCTCATCAGGGCATCGACATTGGCATATGAACACTGAAAACGAAAGTGTACAAGCAACTAATTGTGTGAAATTTAAGCAAAGAATGATCAGCAAATGTTACTCAAGAGTTTGTAGCAAAACGCACAAATGTGGTGAGTCATCCTTGCTGTTAAATATCCCAAGATCTTAGAAAAATGGTTTCTCGAGGATTCTTTGAATAGGTACATGGTATCCGCTTCCAAAAGATTCTTCTGATGTCTGTGTGCAGAACAATACAAACAGGGTTTTCATATCCAGGTTCTCGGGTTTCCTTCCAAAAACACGCCAGTAGGCAAATTAGTGTAAATGAGTGTGATTGTTTTTGTGCATGGTAACTTGCAATGTACTAGCTTCCCAATAGGGTGTCTTCCCCCTAATATGCCAGGTGTTCCTGGGACCGGGTCAGAAGCCATAGTGACTCTGACCAGGATAAAGTGCTTACTGAAGATAATTGATGATGATGATGATGATGATGATGATGATGATGATTATGGTTGTTTTTATGATCTTTAACATAAAATGAAACAGCTTTTTATACACTCATTGTCCTAATATGCAAATATTATTAGCTCTCAGCTTAATCTGTTTTTTTTATCTGAGGGCTTTCTGAGAGAATTGACTGGAAACTGTCATGCTACTGTGTTGTATTTGGACTGTAAAAAGCAGATAAATTGATGCAGAAAGCTTACATGAATCAAGCTAAAAATAATACTGTACTCTGAGTGAAAAGGACTCTAAATGAATGGAGCTGTCCGAGAGAGACTTGGGTAGAGTGAAGATAACAGACTTCAACTCCTCCTCCCCTTAACCTCCTGTGGTCTCCACACATCATCAACTACTGCACACTCTAGGGACAGCTATTGCAACATAGCCCATGGAAACGAGGTAACACCCGTACAGACGTTACAGTTCATTAGATCACAGTAGATGAACCATACTAAGATAAGGTTAGATCTGAGTTGCACTTTTCTAACCTTATAATACAGTGAATGGCTAAGATTTTTTTTTAGTATGAGATATTTCCTGTTTCCTGTTATATTTTGGGCTCTGTGGTAACGAATTACACTGCAGGCTGAAAGCTTAAAACAGATTAAAATGTGAAATGTGGACTTCATCCTTGTTCCCACTGATGGAGCTGCAGCACCGCTGAGATCTTCATTATGCACTTGTACTCAATTGCTAGTGCTGCTGTTTCTGAGGAAAAACCACAAGCCCACAGCAACAGAAGAGGAAGGTTCTAGACACAAAACTCAAAGCACTATCACACACTGAGAGACTGCATGACTAGATATAAATTTGTCTTTTTATCTTTGTGAAAAGGGCATGGTGACTAATTGCCAGTGTTCCTCAGACTCCTGTGGCTTCTTTAATTCTCTCTAACCTTTAGTAGAGCGGCTTTCCCTAGCACATAGCTCACAGCATTTTACCTATCGTTTTACCTTATTCTATGATCATAGAAATCATTTGCTAATTACAGTGATCTCAACCATAAAGAATGACAGCCAGGTTTTAGTGTTATCTCCTAAAAACAAAATTGCAGGAGCTTCTCACCATTTTTCAATGAAGTTAAGTGTCACATTAATGAGAAATTCAATGGAGACAAATGTGAAGACAAATGTTGGCCTCAAAGTTCCGATATCCAAAGATCTTTAAGACACAGTTGTGCTAAGTTAGGGCAATAAATCCTCTTGGCTAGTTAGCAATAATCACAATGCTGTTGATGATATCAGCATAAAAGGTAAAGCTTTGGAACACAACCTGTTTACGCTGAGTGTATAAAAGAGGAGGTGAGACAGCTGAACAGACTAAAGGACTAATGTGATGATGCATCAGTCTTCATTACAAAATACATTTTAAATGTCACTAAAGATCATGTTTATTATAAAGATTCAAAAGTTTGTCAGGTTGAACTTGTAAGTTAATTTAAAAATACTTACTTTTTTTCCTAAACAAGTAGATTTTATGACTGTAGTTATGCCAACCATAGGCTTGACCAGACTGTACAATGCATATAGTTCAGGAACAGACACACAAGTATGGATGTACACACACCAAGGCACTGGGATGAGACAGGAAGAAACACAGAGTGTGGAGGAACATACAGTATCCAAAAGCCCCATGTATGCTGCCAGGCCAACGCAGTCACATGGGCAACCCCGTTTTCCACATGCCCAACCCCCACACACACATACACACTCCTGCCCCTGCCTACTCACTGTTTCTTTTCCTGAAGACATTCACGCCTTCCCTCTCTCTAGTGACAGAGCTGCGACACTGATGCCTAGTGGCACTTCCATCGCCCTGAGTTTCATTCGTTTCTCTGTGATAAAGTCAGAGGAGAGAGTAAGAGTGGCAAAAGAGAAAATGATCGAGGGCTGGGTTGGGTGGGAGTTGCTGTGTAGAGAGAAATAGGAAGGCAAGAAGAGGCAGAACAGAGAAAGAGAAAAGTAGGAGAGAGTGTCAGCTTGTGTCGGCCCTGTATCCCAGTGGGTGGTGTTTTCCTCACTGCTGCTGTGGAAACAACATGTGACAGAAAGATCACATGGAGAGAGGAGAGCGTGTTGGTTACTTTTCAGCTACAGGCTCAAATCCTCCCGTACTGATTCCTCACTCCTCTTACCTGTTCTTATCTTCCACATATTCAGCCCATGCATCATAGATGGATAGCAAATCTTCAGCTTGCGGTGCCTGTTCCTGCCAGAAACTCACGCCTGGGTAAAATTAGAGCAGTGTGTGGGCGCACACGGCAACACGCTCATAACACATCAGTTAAACATCCCTGCAAACCAAAAGTCCGCCTACTCCATATTCAGCAGGTTAAAGACACAGCTCAAATAAAGCTGGGAATTTCATTGACTGATATTATTAGCGAATGAAGTGTGTGTTATTTGTGATCCAGGGTAAAACAGCAAAGAAAAACAGAATCCATGACATAGAAAAAGGCAAAGATACACTTTTTATGCATTTTGTAAATGTGTATTATGATTAGCCATCTTGTAATGGACTTCAGGAAACACGTTCTGGAATGGGGAATAAATTAATCTGTGCTATAGGAGCGTTATAAGAGAACCACAATAAAATATTCCACTTTTTGTGATGTGTGAGCAGGCTCAGGTCCCAGTGCCAAGCCTCTAGCAGCTGCTGGTGGCGTTAATATTTCAATTATGCTCATGAATAAATGAATTAAATAGGTGCTAACATTGTTCAATGGCATTGTACCGGATGACTCCAGCGGCTTGCTAGTGCACTGAACTGGATACTCAAGATGATTAGAGGAACACTGCATTGTGATTTGGCTTTTGGTGTTAAAGGCAAGCCAATGGCACGGCAAAAAAGTAATCAAGAAAAGCATGAGATTATTTGTAGTACAGAGTACAGTTTTATATATAAATAGCTATTTTATTCAAGATTATGGGGGGGGGGGGGATCTAACATTACATTTACTCATATGTATGTAAAGTAAAGTAAAAATGCCTTGTAAACACAGGTAAACTGGCACAACAAACAATATCCGAGTTGCCATTCCATTATAATTACACTTTACCTTATAAAGTATAATCATTAAAACATAAGTTTTAATTTTGCATAACTGAAATAACTGAATAACCATCTAACATCTCTGAAATAACTGAAACCATCTGACATCTCAAGCCTGAAGACGTTTTTTTATATGGTAAATAGCTGTATGTTTCATAGCTCACTAACTACGCAAACACTTTCTGCTGTTAATAGTCAAATATGACTGGTCCCTGGGTTTGACTTAGCCGTTCACATATCCTCAGACATGTTAAAGGTCCTGTGTAGGAAAACTCATTAAGTTCTTATCATCTAAAACTGTAAATGTCATACATGCTAAAGGTTTCTGATTGAAGCTCTGTACATCATCACCCTGTGACCTATTACGCCGGGTTCTTTTCGGACTTTTTTGACACTAATAAAAACAATGACTCTTATAAGAGCTCTTTGGTTGTTGCTCAGGAAAAACACTTAAACATGGTGTATTGATCCCAACAACAAAAGCAGAACACGTTTTGGACAGGAAAAATTGCTTTTTTCTAATGGTCTGTATTCATTCATTCATTCATTCATTTACTACTTTATCATGTTTAGGGCTGTGGTGGATACATAGCCTCATGAGGCAACATACAAGCTGGATGGTTCTACAGTATATCACAGGGCATCACACACACCTTCACACACTCAATCACACCCAGGGCCAATACAGAGTAGACAGTCTGTCTAGCAGCATGTTTTTGGGAGAAACTGGAGAGCCCACAGGAAGTCCACGTGGACCCAGGTGCTGGCCAGAAGAGTGTATATACTGCATAGATGATGATGAATGCCAGGCTTATTCTTAAGTTATTCCTCTTACAACATATTATTCAGTAGCTACTGCAAATTATTCCGTAGCTACAATGTCACTAATAGGAAAAGTATGTCATTACTAAAGTGAAGAATGTAAATCTGTCCCTGCATATGTATCATGGGACTTCAAGTGCTTAATAAAATTCTGAAACCACTTTTGAGGGCTCAAAATCACTCATTAAATGCAGATCCTCTCCTTTTGCCTGTAGCCTTTGCTGAATTGCTGGCTTTTCAGGGCAGCCTCTCCTGTCAGAACTCATTTAATGCTCTTTCACAGGCATCCAGACCTTTCCACAGCCTGACAAAGGTGACATTTACATTTGCCCTCTATCAAGGAAAGAGAAACACGGGTCTGGATCCCTCTAGACCTATGTTGGATCCCATAGAGATCTCACTCAATAAGGTTAGAGAAATGTCCAGCCCTGCAAATCTCCTATCAACTATTGCTGAATTACTAGTGGATCTGTGTGCTTCGAGTTGATGTTTTTTTTTTTCCTCAACTGCTAAGTGTGAACAAACACTGTGCACTTCAGTGTTCAGTGTATTTTTCTCGTCTTTGTCATTGTTGTTTTTCTTGTAAATAAAATAAAAATGCAGGGGGTCAGTTCTTATTGATTTTGGACTTATCAGTGGCTGCTCAACTTATGGGCATTTCCATTTCAAAGAAGCAACAGGAGATAAAACAGCTTGAGGAAAAACATACAGTTTCAACATGCTAGTTTGAAGAACATGGAAAAATTGATAAAGCTCCTCCACTGGTCAGAGTCAACAGAGCACAAGTGGAGAAGCTTTATCAAACATCACAGGGGAACATGTATAAATCTATTTCATATATCTGAATAACTTTGAGCTTGCAAATATGGGAACCGATTATTTACCAAAAAAAAAAAAAGTTTTAAAATACATGTTGCTATGTAATATTCAGAGCTTAATGTTTATTTGATTCAGAGTAAAAACATGATGGTTGTTGAGGCATACTTAAAGCATGTGTAAAATTTTAATCATTACAATGAGTTGAGAAAAAATATTTATACTTATACTATATACTATATTAATATGAATGATTCAAATTAACACCACACAGCTGTTGAATTCTCATATCTGATTGTTCTGAATGCATTGATTTATTTTTCAATGACAGCAGCTTTCATAATGGTTCTGGCTGTAATTCAATCACCAGCTTAGATTAATGCTCTCATTCACAGGGACATGTTATTGTCTCTATATTAACAGCTTATTCACATGAGTGTATAGTGAATGATCAACATGATCTAATGCTAATAATTAAACAAATTAAGGTTTCCAATTAAAAGGTGAAGATTCTGTAAGCAGGAGTTTATTTTACATTTTTGGAAAGTGCCTTGTATGTCAGCGCTTTGTAATAGTAAGTTTTCTGCCAGGGAAGTCATTTCAAGACAGAGTACTTTGCTACTTTCTGGTTTCTCAATATGTTTTTTGTCTTATTTACTTTAAGAGTCATAAAAAATGTAGACCGAAAAGACTATAACTGTTTATTGCTTTGATAACATAAGCAATAGCTTAAAATTTGCTCCACTGATGTTCCACAACATTGCATGTACCTACAAATAGTACAAAAATGCAAAAAAAAATAATCATGATGAGCCTTGCAGTATTTTTCTTTATTAATTAATTTTTAAAAGAAATCTTATGATTGGAAAATTGCTGCGACGCTGTGATATGCTGTTATTGGAAAAGAATCCACTTCTGGGGTAGTGGTGTGATGTGGACTATTTTCTTAATACAGCATGCCCCATTGTTACTTTTTTATAGTTGATTTTGTTCTGTTAGATATACTGTCAGAGATTTTAGGGTTGAGAATCTTATTCACATGCTTGTGAAGGAAGTAATGAGAATTATACTGTATGTTCAATGACTGAATAGTTAAAAAACAACAGAGATGGATTTAGTGGATGATGGATGTACTGTGGAATTGGAGACAGACACAAATAACCTTGTGCAGATAGACATTTTTGATTAGATTTCAACACAGTTTGACATGGTTTCTAATACGTTTGGAAACAGTCAATCTGGCAACCTTGCTTCATGAATAAGCACCTCAACTGCAAGGCTGCATACTTTACACTAATCCTGGACTGACATGAAGAAACACTGATACATGTACATAAACCCAGAGTATAAATCTCAAAGATGGATGGAATTAAAATTGTCAATAATATTGATCACAACACCAATCCATCAATCTAAATGGTTAGCACATTTACATGGGAGATTTCATTCTTTTTTGACCAGATGTACAGTTCCTTTTCCAATCCTGAGTTCCTGATTAATGTGCTTTCAAATAAGGTGCTACAGATTTTGTCATTTAATGGTTATTACCAAAATAGCCTCAACTAAATAAGGTTTCAGGCTAAAGTAGCTGAACCGTGAACCTGGCACAATTTAGTATAATATAATGAGAAAGTTCCTCATGAAAAAAAGAATTTATACAGATTTTGTGATAGAATGCAGACTAAATTAATGCCAGAAGCTGTCATGGCTGTACTGTGTTTAAAAGCCAAATACTGTTGTCCTTATCTAGACATTCTGGACAGAATTTCAGAAAATGAGCTCCCAATATCTCCAGACTTATCGTGTCATTTCTGCTCTTGCATTGGCACAGGAAACAGTGTAAGCCATTTTATTGCACAATTTGTTGCAGGACCTGTGCAATGGCATAGACATGAGTAAGCGTTTAGGTTATAAGATTAGGTATGAGGAGCAAACTGTATTTCTCAAGCAGATGGTCAGAATTAAAGACAAATTATATGGAGCAATGAAAGAACAAGCACTTATTTAAAATGTTATATTGAATTAGAATAACAAACTCTCAGGTCCAGTCTACCAGCAGCACCATAATCAGATATGTTTTATATAACAGTCATGTGAAACTGATGTCTTTTATCATATCCTAGGAGATCTGTGATCATTACAAATAAGAGAATAACCTATTAAAGATGTATTATTATTATTAGTAGCAGTAGTAGTATCATTATTATTATTATTAGTGAAAAAAGAGAAAGATGCTAACATTAAAGTTTTAAAGTACCACATAGTAAAACAATGCAAAATTCACCTGACTAGAATATAGGCCATTAATAAAAACAATTTAGAAGCTACGGTATATGTTTTATTATATTTTATAAATGCATGCTTGTTTCAGTAGAATTTTCCAGCCCACATTGCCTTGGTCCATTTATATCCTATAAAAAAATCTTGAATTTAAAGTGTACACAACTAAGGGTGCTAAATCAAAGTTCAGGAAATATGTGCAGGGTTTGTTTAATTCAACAGTTATATACTGGCAGTTAACTTGTATTAAAAGAAGGTTAATTTAATGTCAAGGTTAGCGTGAGGGGAAGCTTAGCATTTATTTCTTTTCACTTCATTTGTATTAAATTGTTTGTCCCATCTTCAGGAGGCTGTGCACTGGAATCCAAAGGATGCCATATCCATCTGGGTGCAGGAATCCAAGAGTGGGTAGGTAATAGTGTATATATAGAAGAGGGCAGTTAGTGCTTTCCTCCAGGTACACTCAGCTGCCCTGTGACTTATTGCAAAGATGTGAATGGGATTTTAATTTTCTATCTAGTTCTCTATCCAGGTAAAATTTTCTATTTAAAACTGTGGTGATAATTTATTTATTCATGCATTTTACATCAGTAAAAACACTGTGTGAATATTTTTTTTTTCAAATGTGAAACAATAGCACTGGGAGATTTGGAACATAAACAGCACAAAAGAGGGGACTGATATTCTTTGGGACAAGCACCAAGAAACATCAGGCATTTTGCCATTGTCTCATCTTCAGTCATCAAATCAATGTAAACGGAATAGGAATTCAATTAGCAGAGCATTTTGTGAGTAAGAAAATAAACAACAGTTGGACAATGGATGCTCTGAACACTATATGATTTTGCTACAACAGAGGCACAATTCTATCCACAGCCAGACGAACAGTAGGAAGTGGATTACAGCAAGGAAACAAATGATAAGCTGAATGAGACAAGGAAGGATTGTTTAATATCTGGAGGGTATCCTAGGTCTGTAGAGTTGCTAGACCACCCTATCCAGTGAGCTGAAAAAGGCAGAAAAGCAATTTTATGTCTTCATCAATGTGTGAAAACAGATCAAATGCTACACAACAATGTTGTGAGTCAGAATTCCCAAAAGACCAGACCCTGATGCAGTCTTGTGAGCACAGCTGAACTGTATGTGGTGCTAAATAAAGTTTTATTTCATAGATTATACAGACCAGCATTTCTCTGCGGTAATACCTGGGTCAGGAGATCTGAAAACCATAGCCGCAGAGGAATTTTGGATAACTTTTAGTCAAAAAGGAAACACAAGTTTCAAATATTTGGCAGGCAGTGAGGGGTCTGTAGTCAGTAGGGTTCTAGTAACACTTCTGTTACCCACAAAATGATAACATTAAGCTGGATATTGTTTGATTTATTTATTTATTTATTTATTCCTCTAGTGCAGAACTCAAAATGTACACATTCATTGTTACTGTAGTTTAATTCTCAGGATTTGTTGGGGTTTTTTTGCACATTTATGTGTGTGTGTGTGTGTGTGTGTGTGTGTGTGTGTGTGTGTGTGTGTGTGTGTGTGTGTGTGTGTGTGTGTGTGTGTGTGTATACAGTACATGTGTACATGCGTGTGTGTGTGTGTGTGTGTGTGTGTGTGTGTGTGTGTGTGTGTGTGTGTGTGTGTGTGTGTGTGTGTGTGTGTGTGTGTGTGTGGTCAAACTGCAAAACACAAAGAACTCAAAATTACTAAGCAGTATTGCTCACATGACCAAATGCAATTTAGAACTAAATGCAACATATATTGCATGAACATCTTGACAAACAGTATAAAAACAGCAAACGTCTAAACAATACCACACATGTGCATTAGCATTAGCCGTTTAGGCGCTAATTACAAATAGTGAACTAAATAATAACTCAAAAAATATCAATTCACTTAAACAATATAAATCACTCACCATGCTGGGGAATATATAGTTTTGTTATTTTTATTTTTAAACTGGAAATTTTATTCTTGTTCTAACAAAGTTTAGCTAAACAACATGGCTTTTCTCTCGTGTCCTTTTATTTCCCGTTAACTAACCTTTTTTTTTCTCTAAGCAATCCCATGAGCATACTAGCCGTACTAGCGTCCTTAAAGAGGGCTGCACCCAAAAACTTCATTAGGTCAAGATGGACTTTTATTCACTCTATGAGACAGTCATACATTATCGAACGTACAGCTTTGTACAGCTTCATGCTCAATGGCCTATGAGATTGAGCATGATTGAGCATTTAAGGAGAAAGCAAACAAATATGAGGACAAATCCACTATATGAGATTTCTATCTCAAGGGCCGTTACACCACAAAACTCTAAATAAATAATTAAGTTCAGATGCTACAGAATGAAAAGGATTAGTATATAATAAACAAAACTATCTGAACATTAATTTTTGAATGGTATTGTATCAGATTTTATGCATAACAATTTATTTTTATTCTGCAGTATGTAAAAGATACCAAACCATAATCCTTATTCTCAATTATTACTCATTAGCATTTGGCATTGTAGCTTTACATTATGCAGTGTGGTTTAAAATGTTCCACTTCATGTAGATTTAAGAAAACACATATTCATGAACAGCAAAAACAAAGGGATTAATTTAGAAATATTGTGACAAAGGCACCAAGTGCAAGAGAGAGGGAGAAAGAAAGTGGGCTGAGCTAAAGAAATCACAAACCATTATTTCTACACACTGCATATTTTCACATTATTTCTACATAATGCATTGCAATTTTTGCTTTAACCCTTGAAATAGTTATAATATGTTTTTCCGGTTTATACAAGGCTAATTATAGCCATATTACATAAAAATACACTAACAACTCAAAGTAATAATCTTATCCGTCTGGACATTTCACTTCGAGCTGCTGCTGTGATTATAAGCCATTATATGCATGATACAAAAACATTGAATCTTATGCTATGCCAACACTGGAACTCTATACATAAGATGCTATATATTAACACAATAATTACTGTTCATTTCCTTATGACCTGAATACAACTATCGCAGTCAAGAAATCAAAATCACAGTGTTGTTTCTGGTTATTTTCATGGTTTCTTTATTTTGCTGTGTCAAAGAGCTTTCGATTGTCATTACTGACACTAGTTTCTCATTGGGGTCTAGACCTCGATTATTACAAAGCTGCTTTGTGATCATGCATGTTGTTAAAGGCGTTAAACAAACAAAATTTAAGTGAACTGAACTGAATAAGTAATTAATACCTTGTCAATAACTCTCTATAGGGGTTCTTTTACAGGGTTATGAAAAAAAACATCATTCAAAATGACTCACAGACTCTTTTGGGCTGAAGTTACAAGCTGAATGCAATTTGTAGTGATTAACGGTCCACATTATTAGACTCAAAGCCTATAGCGGGGGTTAATAGACAGGCAGACAAATACAAAGACTCATTTATAACTGATAACCAGGTAAACAGGCAAGGGTCAAAACCAGGAAGAACCATGATCACTAGGACCACAGAAACTTGATAACAAAAAGCACGACGAAGACTATGTGACAAATGGAAACAGAAAAACACAGAGCATATATTCAGAAACTAATAAAGGGTAAACAATGAGCAGGGGATCCATATTAGAGAACGCAACAAGACTAAAAAAGAAAAAAGAGCCCATGGTCTTAGTCATGATGGCAACCATGATGCAAATCACAGAGAGCATGATGACACACGATGGGAGGACTGAACACGCTCAAATCTTGCATTGGAAAAAAGCAAACCAAATCCCCTACATCACCCAGGAACCAAAATACTGCCTGATGAAGTATACATTGCCTTCAAGGCCTAATTCTACTTTGCTTGGTTTGTTATTACAACATTTTCTGTAAAGATGTAAAACAATGAAGAATGAAGAAACTGAGTTTAGAAGTTTCCAAATTCAGCACAAAAATAAGTAGTGCCTGGGACAAAACCTAGATTTTGACCTACATATTTAGATACAGAGCTGCCTCGTCAACATTCTGTGTTGAACACTGAAGAGTTCAGTAAAGGTGTTTGTCTCTAAATGACTGACAGCCATTGTCGGTAGCCTTCCAATTTCTAAAACAAATAAATCACGGTGGTGCAACAGACAAGGCTTATCTAAGTTCAAATCCTTCCAATGCCACAGCTGTCCATGGCTGAGAGTTCAGAAAGCAAAATCGGCTGTTCGGTATGGAGGACAGGATGTCATTACTCTCCACCATTCCCCTGGGATGTTATGCTGTTATGCTGTGATGCAGCATGAGCAGCAGTTCAAAAAGATATGGAGATGGGCATCCCATGTCTCAAAGAAAGAGTTAGCAAGTGGGCGAATCCAAAATAGTACAAATAATAACTAGCAATGTTCACGGATAAATGCTGGCCTGTATTACTTTTCAACCTTTCACAAAGAAACGTGATGGAAAAAGCATATTCATTACTCTGTGACTCTTTAAGACACTCACCTTAAAATAGCTTTATGGAATACATGTTTTATATACATGAATACGCTTTTTACATTTTACTCTTTACTTTTGTTTGCCATGATATTCACTGTGGTCTCAGTACAGCAAGCAGCTTTTTCCCTTCTGTCCAGGAATTACACCAGACTTAATATAATTAAAGGACTGACAAGGACAAACTTTACACTTGCCTCTGGAGAAAGACATTTGCTCAATCTCTAATGACAACACCCTTTCCTGTCTAAATCCTACTAAATCTCTAACTTCAGAGCACTCTGGGGAATAAAGCCCGGTCACTTGATTGTGTCACAACATCAAGATGCATGCATTGATTACAAATAAATAAATGGGTTATCCTGATTTTATTTAAACACATCTAATGAAAAAGGCCATCTCTAAACAGACTGAAGTTATCAATGTTTAGTGAAAATTCCAGATGAGTAATTAAAGAAACACTCACGGGAAGTCTAATGAAGGTCAACCATTTCCCCAAGACTAAAGAACATTCACAGACTAATCAGAAGCTAATTAACTTTATCGTTCTTTGAATATAGCAATCTAAGAAAAGACTACGCTATGTGAATATGCTTATAGCAACATGCTTATTAATGCTTATTCAACACCATTTACAATTTCAGATCAATCAGAAACCAACTAACATTTTCTGTTTATTAAAAATTGTATTCAGATAAACTGTATTTGTATAAAATGTCTGAGAAACTCTCTGATGTAAGAGTTCACTGGCCAATGTGAGGCCACACTCAGACAGGCTCCAATTACCCTGTAGCATTTTGGCTACTGAAACAAGAAATCCGGGTGACTAGCTAGCTCTTGCACCTTCCCCAGGCTTTCCCTCAGACCAAAGCTCCTTTTATCTTTTGCTAAAAAAAACAATCACTATGTAGAGTAGATGCTGGTTTTATTTTAATTGCAAACTGATGTTCATGTCCAACAGCTTTTGAAATAATCTCTCATCACATTTGTTGGCTTAACAAAGGGGCAAAAGTATATTCTAAATATAACTTGAACTAGAAGTGGTGCCATGTAATGTTCACAGCAATTATTGTATGAACATGAAATTCTAAGAAAAATAAACAAACTTGTTTTTTAATTCTATTTTATAGAAATGAAGATATATGTAAATGTCTATATATATATATATATATATATATATATATATATATATATATATATATATATATATATATATATATATATATAGCATGTAAGAACCCTGTTCAATGATTATGGAATGTACAGTCAAGCACTGGATCTGTAGAAGATATATTCATATAGAGTGTTTACTCTTAAATCAAGAAATGATTTATGAGAAATGCCTAAGCTGCAACATAATTGTACTTGCGCCGGCTAAAGCCTATGCTTGAACAATAACACACCTGCCCATATTAAACAATGTAAATGAGGGCGCAGGGCAGAGATCCTTTGGGTTAGAGGAGTACTAACAGAGCATTAGACTTCTGACTCAAGGCTATGGCAATGAGTCAGAGAAAGGTCAACAATTAACACCCTACTCCAACATCTACACAGCAAACAATTAGCTGATTCTAGCAGAAAAAACACTGTTTTTTTTTAAGAACTAATATTAATGGATCACTATTGGATAAGGCTTTGTTACACAATTAGGACTATTTGGAGTAATGGAGCTGACGATGTATATTCTGCATATACTGTACCACTGTTCAAATATGATAGTATTTTCAGAAAGAAGGGTAGACAGATGAGTGGATGTGGTAGCTTAGTGGTTAAGGTGCTGTACTACTGACCAGAAGGTCATGAGTTTGAATCCACCAAGCTGCCACTGCTGGGCCCGTGAGCAAGGCCCTTAACCCTCAGTTGCTCAGTTGTATAAATTGTAAGTCACTCTGAATAAGGGTGTCTGCTAAATGCCAAAAGTGTAAATGCAGACACTCAGAATTGTAGATTTATGTTATTTTACTCACTTAATTCCCTAGACCTTGAGGTCAATAGAAAAACATGTACACTTTTTCAGTATAAAAAAGGAGTAAATATTCAAACATTACTGGCAATATGTATGCTACCTTGCTGACAGGTTCGTACTGTTGTTCTTTATTTACAAGACAAAAGGCAGTGTTTGACTTCCTGGTCTTTTAAAGGTCAGATAAACAGCTAAAGATATGCACTGTACCTGTACAAAATAGCCCCGTATGACAAGCCTGTCGTCACAGGGAACACGAAAAAGTATAAAGTGTGATTAAAAGCAGGACATTGATTGGGCTTTTACTGCTAGTCATAAACATGGTTATGGGTCTATAAACAGGCCTGAGTCTGACAAAATATGACATGGCTCGTCACGTGGTAGGGACTAAAAGAGATTAAAATAAATAAAGGAATAAAAGCACAGTAATATTTCTCAGTAAATGTGAGCAAGCAGGTGTTGCTTTATAATTGTTAATGACAGTTTCTGATATGAATTTCTATTATGGTTGTATAAATGGGTTATCATTTTGTCCTTCAACAATACCTGTTGTCATGATTTGCTGGGGAATTGATGCAAGTTCAGGTTGTTTCTTACAGTATGTCAAGCAAACAAAGCTGAGGATTAAGACAGTATTTGTATAAAGTCGAAAAGCACTGGGAAAACAACAGAGACACAAAAAGGGCAAAACCAAACACACAAAATAATAAGTTATGTTCAAATCCCAAGAGAGACAGACTGGCAAACATTAGGTCAGTAATGTCACTAAAAAAGACTGGAGCAAGAATTCGCAAACTACTCCGGTGTTTGTAAAAGGGTGTGACTTTTATTGGATTATAGATTACTCGGGTGATTATGAAAGGGGATGGATTGTTTGGTTCTTCTGACTGTTCATGTGACTGGATGTTGAGTTTTTCAGGGTTACTTGCTGTCTGGTCTGTTTTCTAATTTTTGACCATGAATGGTCGACTATTTTGGATACTTTTAATATTTAATAATATATACTTCTGCTTACACCCACTGTGTAACAGCATTAAATTTCCTGTTCAAAATCTGGTCTAAAACGTAAACAATCTGAAAGATGAGACACACCCCTATACATATTTTTGAGAGGTGTAGTATACAGGTCACATCCCTACATGTACTTCAATTGTGGCAATAAATAAATCTGTATCCTCCGCTTTTGTCTTTCTCTTCCTTTTGCTGAAACAGCTTCCTTTCTCATTTATCACTTAATCTCTATGGGTTCTTTGATCTAAAAGCAAAATAAAGCTTTTTACACCTACAATAATCAATTTTAAAAGACATCACACAGGAAGATAAGTACACCCTGTAGTACTTATCTTCCGGGGGGGGGGGGATCTGGGATTACCATGAGGCCTTGTTATAGTTTTAGTCAAAGTGAGATGCAGTAGAAAAGGGTATAAATTTAGTCTAAGTTAAGTTAAGTTTACGATGCCACCAATCGGTATGTATTAAACATAAGTTACTTATTCAGAAACCACTTTATACTGGTCAAGGTCACAGTGAATCCAGAGCCTATACTGTGAACACTGGGTGTGAGGTAACAATGTGCCCTGCATGAGACAGCAGTGCAACCATGCATGCACATTCACACCTATTTTATCCAATCCAATTATCAGCAATGTTTTGAGAAGCAGGAACAAACAGGAGAAGGGTTGCACAGATATGGGAAGAAGATGCACAGAAACTTGACTCAGTCAGCAACTCCATCTCAGGATTGAACCAGAGAACCTTTAGCTGTGAGGCAGCAATGCTATTAACTATAAACAGGTACCCTGCAATAGAATGGCATCAAATCCACAATGTATTCATGCATCATGCCCAGTGTTCCTGCTTGGGACATCAGTCCATCATAATCATAATCATCAAGAGGACCTATGTGGAAATGTAATATCCAGAAATGTATGGTTTGTTTATGCTGAATACTTTCTGATTGGTGTCAATATGAACTCTCCAGCTGTTGCAGTGACACCCATGCCCAGCTGAGCAAATTCAGACAGACTACAGCTCTACTGAGAGAGGATAAAAGGATAAAGATGGTCTAGAACTGATTACTTACATTTGCCCTGTTAAATCCTGGCAAGCCCATGTTACACTAAATATGCCTGCTCTTCTCTCAGTGTGCATGCTTGTTCTGTGAGCATTTTAATTAGACAAACATGTCCCTTGCATTAATCTAATGACAACCTATTTTGTAGTATATTATACAAGCATATGAAATTTTTAAAGATATTTTACTACAAAAATAATTCCATGAATAAGTCGACTAAGTAGAGCTGTGCACTGCTTACTGACAGGGATGCCAGATATTTGTATTTATCTCTTTCAACTTAAAAACAAAAGTATTTGATTGAGTCATGGAGACAACTGCTGAATATTTTCTTCTTTACTGAGCATTTAAACGCTACATGAACGTAAAAGAAAAGAAGTTATCTGCAGTTATAAGAAGTGATCTGCAATTTTCACCCTCCTCACTTAATTATTAATGTGATGTTTGGCTCCGCTGCATTAAAAACGCATAACACTTGAACCAATAAGAATGAACCACAAAGATAGACATCCCTGGCTTTCTTCCAGTGTTACATACTGTATCTGTTGGAGAAAGATTTTAATACTATAATAGCCAGCACGTTTTGACACATTTACCTCCAATAATTTGTAGGATACTTGGAGGGAAATGCTATACAAAAATAAAAAGCAGTTTGAACAATTGACTTTACTCAACAATTATGTGCAACGGTCTGGTTTATGTGACACAGCAGCCACTATATAAATTTCAAATACACATGAAACAAATAAAAGCTGCTCGCTCTGGATTTCCTATCAGACAGGCAATTTAACATAATTTATATAGCCATGGCATGAGTTTGAAACTGGTACATCCTTTATTATTGTGTGACACTCCGTTTTAATGAAAGAACATTCAAACATTCTTTAACATCTAAGTGATTTACAAGTAAATCTCATAGCTTTACATTGATAATTAGCTCATATTAACACATGCATAGGTTTCTAATACGGTACCTTTTTGAAATTCAAAATTACTTTGGAATTGGTATTTGATGGTCAAACTTTGCAGATTACCAAAATGTTTTTTGTGTTACATATCATGTAAACCGATTCTTGTGGAGTTTTTGTGGATTATAAAGTAGCCTCTTGCACTAAAGCTGCTCTGTGACTAGAAAGCAAAAAAATATATATATCATAACATTAAAGAGGGAACAGAATGGAAGCAAGTGTTAACTGATTTGCTTCGTGACACAAGCCACAACTGTTACTACTTGAGTTTAATGAATATTTAAAGCATTTCACATAATCTGTCATTTAATTTTTACAATGCTTTTGCTAGCTAGGAACCAGGTTTCATGGGTGGGCAAAGCTGCTGTTATCTTTTAGCTATGTTAATCTCTTTCGGGTTATGAGCTGCTTACCATCTTACTAGTAGGGATGTTTCTGAAAAATTAATTAAGTATTTATCAACAATAATGATAACTTACATTTTGTTCCATAGTGATATTAGTACTGGTCTTTACTTATCTTTTTTTTCTATCCTAATCTCAATGAGTTGGCATTAGCTTATGGAACACAGGATAAATGCACTAAACTATTATTGTTGTTGTTGTTGTTGTTGTTGTTGTTGTTGTTATCACTATTGTTTATTATTATTATTATTATTATTATTATTATTATTATTATTATTGTTGTTGTTGTTGTTGTGAGCATTAATAATAATAATAATAATAATAATAATAATAATAATAATAATAATAATAATAATAATAATAATTGGGTTTCATCCCTTTATCGCTAAGACATTTAGATACAGGCGTTGTCTTTACATATACATCCTATATCCTTGAAGGTGTCGATAGGTCGAGCACAGAAAAAACCCACAACAAATGACTGCCATCTTCAGGTGTAACGAAAACTAACCGCCTGTAAGCCAAGCTCTGCTCTGCTGTTTAATAAAGACCGATAAAGACACAAGTAATTGTCCCTATTTCATTAAAATTTGTATTTTTAAAATCTAATCTTGTGATAGATTTTTATTTGAGACCCTCTAAACTGGACTAATAAAATGACCAATGTCGTAGTGTTTACATTTACTCGAATTCAAATTGCGTGAACTAAGAGTACCACAAAATTTAAAAATATCATATGTGCGCAAGAAGTGTCATGGGTCAGGGGTTAATTGCACGTGTTAAAACGGCCAGGTAATATTACACTGTGAAATTTAAAGATTATTAAGTATGTTATATGATGGTTTTTTTGTTGTTGTTGTTGTTTTTTTATCATTATTGTTATTAATTATTTTTTTACACAAACAGGAGCTCCTGTGCGCTACACTTGGTCATGCACAAGTGCTGGGACGGCACCCATCAGGGATCTAAAGCAAAAACAAGCTAAGCATTTTACCTCGGTGTCGTAGATTTTGGTGATGAGTGAAAAGGAGTACTGCTTTGACTCGCGGATGTGCCGGATGGCGAGCTGCACGGCGGGCTCGATGCCTTGGCTGATGCCGCTCATCAGCGCCGACTCGTTCATTGGCATCAGCACCATGATGGGCACGTCCTTGGAGGACCAGGCGGTGTCCGCATTGTGCCGCGTGTAGTCGTTGCACACCTTCGCAGCGGCGGCGGATAGGAGCAGGCATCCGGACAGAAAGACCACAATCTCCCGCCCGCCGCGGCCCCTGCGGCACGGAGCCATGCTGCACCGCGCACGAAGAAGAGCCGACGCGCAAACTACTCACTGGCCGGGCATCGCAGTCTCGAAGACGCTCAGGGCTGATTAGATCTCCCAGGACGGAAATACATTCAAAATCAAAAGATCAGTGAAAGATTTAGGGGTTCCGCAGCAGAGCCACTTAGGCTGAGGAGGTAACGCGCGCGCTTGTGTTTTGCGTGTGTGTGTGTGTGAGCGAACGAGCGCGCGCGTTCGAGAGAGAGAGAGAGAGAGAGAGAGAGAGAGAGAGAGAGAGAGAGAGAGAGAGAGAGAGAATTCCGGCAAACGTTCAACACTGGAGTTCTCAGCTGAGATGCGTAATTTGGTCGCAGTCAAATAAACAAAACACCGTTCAGGTTCCCTTCAGCACCACACCTGTCAATCAATCCGTTTGTCTTCCTTTAAACTGAACCGAATGAGTATACGTACAAACATCCTTATACAAACATAAAACGGGTCGTGTAAAAGCGCTAGGTTGTACTCGCACGAGAGGTTGTTATGGATACAAATTCAGCATCTGAGTATATTCCGGTCCAGTGGAGGAGTGGCATCGCTACATGTCCACGCACAGGTGTGTGTACGAGAGAGAGAGAGAGAGAGAGAGAGAGAGAGAGAGAGAGAGAGAGAGAGAGAGAGAGAGAGAGAGAGAGAGAGAGAGAGCTCAGAAAAGAGACTCCACTTGTGCAATTAATATCAGCAAATGGATCCGTTTGAGAATGTCCGTGCGATTTCGGTGCTGCTCCGAACTATGCTGGTGCTGGTAAAGTGCCCCTGAGAAGCGTATCGCTTGTTTAGTGGGGCACACACACACACACACACACACACACACACACACACACACACACACACACACACACACACACACACACAGTAAAGCTCACACACAATCCTCAAAGATGTGCGACGGTACGCGTCTCCAAACAAAACACGTTTGTGTGCTTATACAGCTTGTCAACGTTTTTTAAAAAAAATCATGTGTGTTAAATATCCTATAAAGATTGCACAGTTAATATAAACTTTAAGTTATTGAAGGTTACATAACACCTTGTGAGCTCACGAGATTTGACAAGTTCATTTACAAAGATTTGTGAGAAACTGCAAAATACTAGTATAAATTTAACAGCGTCGCTGTCCAGGGTTCTGATGCTGTGGCTTATGGTTGTGTTATAATTGTTAGCCTTGTCTTGTATTTTGCTGCATTAAATAAGGAAATACACGAGTACCGATGGCCCTTAATGTTATGTAGATACTGGTGCTTTAATGCAACAGTGTGCAAGTGTCCTTTCTGTTTCAGTTTTCTTTGCGCATACAACTGCTTACCTTTCAAATTCTTCACAATGAATAAATAGCTTTTGCGTATGTGGCATTATTTTCCTAAATCTTATTAAGTAGGCTACATTTGAGTATGTATTGTTTATTGAAAAAGTTCACCCAGAAGTCAGATTTCTTTAATATAAGCAAAACTGGTAAATGTGATACAAGTGTCTCTAACAAATCATATGAATACACATAGTATATACAGTAAGTCCTAATATAAGATAACAGGTGTATATCATATAGAAATTAGCATCTTGTCTTCTAAGTTGTAATTAGGTGTGGGGAAACTAAGGGCCAGTCAATTGCATCAATGCCTTTGACATCCAGAAACTGCCTATACATTCTTTCCACATGAGGCCATAAAATTGCACCAGGACAAACACAGAGCCCACTGAACCCACTGTAAGTTCTGACAATATCTCTGAGGAACAGCAGTTATGGTACCGTTGAAGGATATTCCTTCCTAGACCATCACTGACCCACTGCCAAATCAGTCATGCTGGATGATGCTGAGGGAGCATAATATTTCCCCATTGCATCTCCAGACTCTTTCACGTCTATCACATTTGCTCAGTGTGAACCTGTTCTCATCTGTGAAGAGAACAGGGCACCAATTGCACACCTCCCAAATCTTGTGTTCTTTTGCAAACACCAATTAATCTGCACAGATCTGGGTTGTGAGCACAGGTTCAAAAAGAGGATGTCGGGCCCTCACGCCACCCTCATGGAGTCTGTTTCTGACAGATTGGGTCAGAAACATGCACACCAGTAATCTGCTGGAGGACATTTTATAGCATTGGCAGTGCTTCTCCTGTTCCTCCTCACACAAAGGAGCAGACACCAGTCCTGTTTTGAGTTGTTGCCCTTCTATGGCCCTGTCCAGCTCTCTTGTTGTAATGGCCCTTCTCCTTGTATTTCCCCCATTCTCTGTGCTGGAACTGCTGAAACTGTGCTGGAAGACACACCAAACCTCTGTGTAGTCGTACAGATGGATGTGCCATCCTGGAGGGGCTGCACTTCCTGTGTAACCTGATGTGGTTGCATGTTCTGCCTCATGATGCAAGTAGTGACAAGGACCATAACAAAAGAGATGAGAGAGCAATTGTCTGTGGCTGCACCTGTAAAACCATTCCGGGGTTGTCTTGCTGTTGCCTCTCCAGTGCACTTGTTGAAACTTTTAATTGTAAGCAGGTGAAACTGATTCACAATCACTTTTCTTAACTCGACAGATTAAAGTCCCTGATATTCTCTGAAGTTACATTGAATTGATGTTACTCTGTGATGATTGTGTTCTTTTAAAACGTTAAGCAGCATATACACATACAATCTGACTTGCCTATGATTGAAAAGGATTATTAGGACAGTCTGAGGACATCCTTCAGTACGCCTCTTACTGTATTTCTTCTGAATTGTCAGATATTCAAAGCAGCATAAATAAAACATGAATAAATTAAACATGAATAGATTAAACATGGCCATTTATATTGTCCTATCCAATGTCTTAACACCATCTTAGACTGTGCAATTAGAGTCATCTTTTAAAATTATTACATATCACACTGTAAGAGATTGTCTCAATAAAATATGGGCCAAATTCTTCAACAGGGTGCAGTAGCATGTTCTTCATGTCATATTACATGATTAAGATCCTGAGAGGATGACGGATAGACCTGTGAAAAAGAAAATTGATTATATCCTGCTAATGCCAGCAATCAGCGCAGAAACATTTTTGAAGGTGAGCACGAGGGGCCTTAATCAAAATAGTTGGTCCAGACCAGGATTAGCTGAGTCTTAAGGGGTGGTGAAGACAAGTTGTGTTCAAGCTACACACAATTGTTTCGATTTATTATCAGATTTTTGCACAAAGTTGTATGAAAATATGAATATATACATAAATTTCAATTACAGTAGTGTCAGCTTTTTACTATTTATCTCATCAGATTGTGTAACAGGAAGCATATGTTTTCCCAGGGAAGACACTTTATAACATGACTTTGGCTTGATGAGATTATTTTGGGAAATTGATGACATTAACAATTTAACGTTAACAACATAAAAAAAAAAAAAAAAGATTTAAAAGAAGTGTCTTTAATGCACCAAGTATTTCAATCAGCTACCATCTGGCCAGACAAGTAAATCTGCTCCAGGAAATAAGGCTTCTATTAATGGAACATTAATGCAATAATAACCTGTGAATAAAATGCAGTCCAGTAAGAAGTCTAAGACAGCCATACCACTGTTAGGGAACATTTTCCTTTAAACACATACAAAATGCAAAAACTGTCAGGTACTGAGAATGAAATTATATTAATCTCCCAAAGTACACCCCAGTTTTAGTGTGTATATTTAATGCTCAGACTTAAAAACATCCTGTAAATTGAATAATGTTAGCTTCTGTCAGGCTTAGGAAAAAGTTTGTTCGGGTGTTCATTTGAATAATTGGTTTCTGAATCAGAATGCACAGCCACTAAATCCAATGCTTCATCACCATGCATCTATTAATGAACAGATCTAGCCCTTGCAGGCAAAATGCATTTTTCATTAGCAAAGAGCACACATGTACTCCAAACACATGACATAGAAAGACCCTCAAGGATTGTCTTCCAGTGAACTGTCTAGTTGGATGCTCTTTTATATTCATTTAAATAAGATCTTTTATATTACTAGCTTGGTGCACATAGTCTGCTTTGTTTAATTCTGAATATAGGTTTCTAGAAGATATTCACTATAATTTTTTTGTCCACCTATTTATCCTCTAAAATCTTTATTTTTTTTCCCTATTTATGAGGGATTAGAGTGACATTTTACTTTTATATTATTTTATATTTGGTCACAGCCAAGAAAAGTCTAAACAGAATGAGAGGATAAGTCATTTCTTTAAAAGCTTGAGACAAGCTCTTAAATGTGAATAATTGTTTATCAGTGCAATATTTATTTCATCCAAACTTCCAGAAGCTTCCGCCTGTTCCAGAAGCTAATAATCATAGCATTATTTTCTGTCAATTCTTTTAAACATATTTTAATGCAAGTGCTGAGTGTAACACAGTGACCACAATTAAGAACTGTTGCTGCCTTTAAAATCACACTGTCAACAAATCAATACTTGGAATTACCCTCAGTGTCTGAAAATTAATTTCTAAGCTAAAAGTGAAATAGTAGTGACAACAATAAAGAAACTGTTGGATGGATTAAGCGGATGGAATTATGTCAGTGGAAAGAACTGAAATCTTTCCTCTTCTTAAAGCCTTAACATTTCCTAGATTATATAAGGATTATAGATTTATTTGTTGGATAAAAAAAGGGGTTTTTCATATATAGGTCACCTTTAAGAGTGGCTTAAGAAGGCCTCACTGTAGTACAGATATATTTTTATTTTTCTACTTTTCTCTGTTGCTGCATTATAGAATTATACTAGACATTATAAATTATGATTAATTTCATTAGGATTTATCAAGGATAACATAAAAGTATGCATTAGACAAACCTCAAATAACTGCATAAAGAGATATAGATGTACTGTAAGAGTTTGCTGTACTTATTGAATAAGAATGGTTTAAAGACAGGTGAAGCAGGCTGGACAGGCTGCATACATAATCAAACAGTGATCACTGAGCACTTGACCCCAGCTGTTAAAACAATGATAATACTCGTCAGACAATATATAGTATTATATATAATAAGAAATAGTATGTTACATTTTGGAGTTTTGCTCTCTTAGGGGATTTACTGTAAAAGCAAACATGAAAACCAAATGCAAATGAAACGTGTTTACATTAGTAATATTTGATCACGTAAATAAACACATGAAAATGCAAATCATGTAAAGATGTTACGTCATCTGAACAAATTATGATAAATATAAAATCACATGTCCTATATATCGCAAAGAATACAAGTGGAAATAGAGAATTATTTCTTGTTAAAATATAATAGAAAGAATATAAAGAAATCTAGTCTTATAAATTCACATGTGCAAACAAATGAAATTCTATGAATAAAATCAGGTGAAATAAATTAATTTTGTAAAAATCTGATGTGGAAATTAAAGAATTGTGTATAAAAATCAGGTGCAAATAATAATGTGTAAACATAATTACAATTAAATAAAAAACATGTAATAAAAAACACACAGCATGAGTCCACCTTGACTCTGTTTGGATCAATTCCAAAATTTAAGCAGTTCATCACTGTTTTCAATGACAATTCTGTATAAATCCTATCCCATGTGTATTTTCTCTAAGGAAAAGCATTGCGTTGGTTAAGCATGTAGCATACTCCCACCTTCCCTGTTTCCCCTCTGACTGTTAAATAATGTCTCAATAAAAAACATGAACAGTATGGTTTAGCACCAGACAACTGTCCCAGAAGTGTCCTTCCATCTGTCATACCCATCACCTGCTCAGCTGAACAGCAGAGAACCCGCATAGTCTTCCCTGGGGTTCTGCAGTCTTTCCAGCACTAACAACAAAATTAGGTCTAAAGTTTCCTAGCAATCACTGCAACAGAGATCCCGCGATGCGTCATAGTGCAGTATCTGTGTCTAGGGTTTTCCCCCTGTAGGTCTGTGAGTGACTAGCAGCTCCTGTTCATTAGTGAATGTGCTGCAGGCTTTCACTCTGCCTTACATCACCCCAAATAGAAGGATCGTAACAGCTGGACTGCTTTATCTGCATGTCCTGTAACATTTATGTGTTACTGAAAGACACTGTGTGTACTTGTGAGTGTTTGCTGTAGATGTGAACATACTGTAAGCTATTTTTTACCATATTGTTTTAACACCCTTGGAAGTATAGTATAAGACAATTGTTGCTTAAAGGGTTAATTATGACTCTTTCCCAGACTTATCATCAGTATAAGGCTGAATATACAGTAAGAATGTGAATGACTAAGCAGTCTAGGAGCAATTAAACCCTGGCCCCTAGTGCACTTGCAAAGTGGTTTGTCTTCGAATCACAGACAGTGTAATAGCTTTGGAGCAAGGTCAGGTATCACCCAACTTTGCCATTTAAAACTGAAAAGAAAACAGACCCAGACGTTTCTCATAAAATTTAATCCACATGTTTACAAAAAAGTTCTGTATCATGTACTATTTGAGCTCTACAAGCTTTTTCCACAATCTTTTCTCTACAGCACACACTGCATATGATGCTTTACATGACATGTTAAGGGTAATTTTTGTCCTTTACACACAACTCTTTAGAGTGAACAATTGGGTAATTCACCCTACATGCAGCCAGGCCAAAAGAACACAAATCTCACCATTTGACAGATCCGGGGTGTGGACAATGCCTTCAAAACGAAAATGTATATAGTACACACATATACACACAGCAATAAAATTATACTGAAATATATTATTGAAACCTCCAAACAGTTCATGGCATAAACCTAGTCATTTATTTCCATGACATTGCCTTAGGAGCAAAAGGACATTGTTTAGTTCACCTTGGCTTCCTGTTCAATATTCATTAATTCCCTCTTAACTGTATTATAATAATGCACTCAAAATATCGAATCCATTAGGCAATAACCATTAATCATCATTACTGATGCCTTTATTTGCCATGATAGCTCTCTTTGTCTCCCATGTTAGCAATGTTCGGTGTATTGGATTACAACTGGTTGTGCCTCAATTTGCCAAACAATTTAAACTTCAAACAAACTTTTTACTCAATTTTTAATATTTGTGTTGCATCCCAAATCTACCCATATTGCAGCTTTATACAGAAGCATTGTATTGCATCTACTGTCTGCCTTTTTTCTATTTAATACATAGTTCAATTAAATTCAATAATATAGCAGTATTCTGCCTCCAAGCACTGTGATATAAAAATGTGGAATCGACAAACTGGAAGTCCCATATTCCCTTATGAGACCGCAGAGTGTACTGACCACATGCAGTGGATTGTAAAACCAGCTGGGAAAAATGCTAGAAAGTCAGTTGCACCAGTTCTCACTCACTCACTCATTTTCTACCGCTTTTATCCGAACTACCTCGGGTCACGGGGAGCCTGTGCCTATCTCAGGCATCATCGGTCATCAAGGCAGGATACACCCTGGACGGAGTGCCAACCCATCGCAGGGCACACACACACTCTCATTCACTCACGCATTCACACACTACGGACAATTTTTCCAGAGATGCCAATTAACCTACCATGCATGTCTTTGGACTGGGGGAGGAAACCGGGGTACCCGGAGGAAACCCCCGAGGCACGGGGAGAACATGCAAACTCCGCACAAGGATGCTACCCACTAAGCCACCGTGCCTCCCTAGTTGCACCAGTTATTTTATCTAATGCTATTCTGTTGTCCTATCTATTTGGCATGAACTGTTCTGTGTATTTATAGCCTTGAGTATTTAGGTCATTTATCTCATAGAGCAATTTACATGATCTGAAATAAAATACTTATAGTCCATGGTGTTGTTGGAACACCTTACACTGAAAATTAGCGAATATTACATATAACCTTTACAATCTCAGGCATCTTATCTCCAGCTTCTAGAGGTACATTAGTATGAATTATGCCATGACTTTAATCAGCATCTCTATCTGCCAAGGTCAATTTTTGATAATCATGTAGTCTTTTTTTTAACACTAGAAGTTTTTTCACAATCCTAATGACAGTTACAAATCTTGTAGCAATGTGTTAGCTCTCTATGAGAGACATCCCCCTCCAGGATATTGGGGTATCAGCATTAATTATGGAATGATCTGCAGTCAAAGAGACAAAAGAGCATTTGCTCCTGAAAGGTTAAAAGCCAGTGCATGATTTATAAATGTGGAATGAGTGGGCAGGAGAGCTGAGTGCAAGATTGGCAATTTAAAATATGTCCTTACAGCTTATGATGTGGACTGAAATATCCTGGGGATGCCATGAAATTAATATTGAGATTCTTATCATGTCTTTCTGTCTGTGGCCACACTAAAGTATAACGCAAAACATTCTGTGAATCAAGTGTCACTCCTACTTTATTTTATATTACTGATTCAGGTTGGAAAATGCAGACAATTTGTCCTTCTACATCATTAAGCCAGCTCAGATACACCAATCATCATCATGTCCACACTTTAGCCTAAAAAGGAGTCAGACTACCTGTTGTCAAGAGAACGCAATCAGGAGAGAATGTAAAAGAGTCCGATATTATACTTTAAATGGAGAGCGGCTACAGGACTAACGGAATTTTAGCCATTTAGCTGGTACGACATTTAGAATCAGACAAAAAAAAAGATATTTGTCTAAGATTACAGATTGCCTGGGATAATACCATATTCATTAAAGATAACACAAACCAATTGATTTTAGATTTTCACATGTTAAGTTTTAAGTGCTGGACAAAGAGCTGCATGGTACAAATAATTCAAAAATGATATTTGAGTAAAAGAGGATTGAAATCTGTTTTTTCAAATACAATTTAAAATGCAGGATTAAAAATAGCTCTCATATCACCTAGTTAATTATTTAATATGTACCTTAAATAAGTAAGCCTGATTAATCAGCATGCTCATATTAAATTATTTATTAGGTTTTTATGTTACTATTTGTATATGTGGATAGAGCTCGAGGTGACTTTTGACATACCCTCTCTATATACTGTGTACAAGTATTTAGTGAATACAAGTAGGAATCTAGGTGTAAGAAATGTACATGTACATGATAGTGTATAAAAGCAACTAGCTCTCTCTACATATACAATTTGTATGCATGTAGTAAACTTAGTTAACTTTAACAATTTGACAGTATATTGGATATTAGTATTTTGGTATTATTGGCTTTTTAGTGAGTCAGACCATGTGAAAATTGTGTTAGGTAACCCTACTAAAAAACTAGTAAAAATAATACTACAAACTGTATGAGATTCTCTAGGTCTTGAATGACAAGAAATCTCTAATGCTGATTTAATAATTGCTTAAAACAAGTTGTTAAAGCACAAAGGTTTTGCATTTTTGTTTTGTACACTTGCTCTAGCTTGAAGAAGAGAAGCAAGTCTGTCAATTGTATTCAGCTAAAATGAGCTTCCTTTTATCTTTGTTTGGCTGTAGGATGTTTTGCCATGTAATGTGTTCAAGGCACTGACTAATGATTTATTGGGACTATAGTTATTTGGAGAGAGCGCATTAATAAGACATTCTAAGAAACTCTAAGATTAGGTGAAATGGAAGAATGTATAAATTGAATAAAAATGCTCCAAATACTGAACCTTGGGGAACACCATAGGTCATGACATTTGTCCATTTGTACAAAGTAGTCCCTGCTATGTAAATGTGACTTAAAATCAAAACCAGGTTTCATCATAGGGCAGTGGAAGCTCAAGCATTTAAGACTCTGGATTGTTGATCAGAGGATTGGGGTTCAAGCCCCATCACTGCCAAGCTGCTACTGTTGGGCCCTTAACCCTCTCTGCCCCTGTTTAGCTGTATCATGTCTGACCCTGTGCTCTGACACCGACCTCCAAATGTGGAATAAGTAAAGAATTTCAATGTGCTGTACTGTATATGTGACAAAAATGAAGGCTTCTGTTCTATGTCTATTTAGGAATATTTTACAGTCAGTGCAGGTCAAAGGCTACACTGAGAATTATAACAACTGTTCTATCAAAATCAGTATCTAAACAGATTAAGGACTTTTATAAGAGCAGACTCAGTGCTTCTGTTGGGGCAAAATTCTCACTGAAAGTTATCAAAAAATATAATTAAAGCTCAAAAAGCTTTTCATCTTCCTCAGGGTCATGATGGGACCCCATTATCTGGGGAATACTAAGTGTGAGATATGAACACACCCTTGATGGAATGGCAGTACATCACAGGACACACACACAAGAAACACTGGGAAAACAAAGTGAATGGAGTAGATGTGTTGTAATAAGGGTCGTAAAAAAAGTTTTACGTAAAAAAGTTTCCTTATTCTTTCTTTTAATATTTCATAGCAGTAAACTGCGAGATCTGAATCAGGTCACTCTTTGCAGTGTTGATGACACAGACTCATTACTGGAAATGGAAATACTAATTAACAGTCTGATCGTATTGATTTATTGCATTGCAGAACTAATATGACTTCTAGTGTTATTAGTGAATTTTAAGGGTTTTTTGTGTCTGTATTCAGCTTTTCTGCATTTTAACTCTTGAAATTGAACAGCAGTGGTATTTCTCCATAATGCATTAAATGGTTACAGCTGTAACTGGTCCAGTGACATCAATAACACTAAAGTTATCCAGTGGATTATTACAGATTCAGAGTCTATGTCATAGGGTAGGCATTTTGTTAATGAAAAATGTACTCCAGGGATCATCTATAAATCATTTCTTAACATTTTTTTAAAACCAGTACACTGGTGGTCCATTCCACTGAGTGAATGGAAATCAGACATTTTTAATCAGTGTAAAGAAATGAATTATTTTATCGCCTCAAGTCTAAAATAAAATTAGCTAGGACTAATTTCAGTCTGAGGTATTTTTACCTCTGTTGGGATAGCCTTACACAGAATTTTAGTGTTTGAAGATAACACCTTCAAATTTTAGATGCTTATAAACAATCATATGAGGGTATCACAGAGGACAGGAATCTGTTTGATATCACCATTTACTTTGACTTTCTTTTTTTAACTTTTGTTAGAAAGCTATGTAAAAACAGAAAAGCACTACTATGAACTGTGACATGAGAAAGAAATTCAGTGCTGAACATGGACACCAAAAAACAGACACAAATAGACTTTTTTGGTCTTTGATAAAAACTATACAATTCATCCACTGGTTTGTGTGTCTAGGGAGGTCCAAATCTGAAACTTTGTAGTTAAAACATTGAGTCCAAAGTCTAGAGTATGACCATGAGAGCGTGTGGGTATATTAGAGTATATTAGATCATACATAGTATATTTTTGTAAATTATCACAGTTAAAAGACAATGCTAGAATAGAGCAGTGTGAAAGGATGTGAGGTATCAGTGTGGTATGTTCAGTGTTGTGGAGAAGAGCACACTGTAGCAGGCTTCTGGTAGGAAACCAAGCAGCTCCCCAGGGTTGTTGTGGACACACAGCAGGCTCCACAGGGACACAGAGTCTCACCACCTGAACCCAAACAGTGGGAGTGCCAGCAACCTCAGGCAATTAGCACACCACTGCTGCTTGTTGAACTTCCTTTCTCCACCATGACAGCTATAAATGTTCCGGAACCCCTGGTGTTGGGCCTCATCGATTGCCTCATTGAAAAGGTCAATATCTTGGCATGACAGTGGTGCCCCCTGCCCACAATCCCTTCACGGCCCAGCCACCCACTGAAGGAAGAGACTGATCTAGTGCAGCAAAGCAGACCGACTCTTCTTACAAAAGACTTCTAGTGTGTATTGTGCTTAACCTATTCAATAATGTCTGGATAATCAAGATAATTGGAGGCATGATGTATGCATGAGGAAATGTTTTGCATCAACAAAATAGTTGTGAAGCAAAATTACAAAATTACAAAATGTCTGATATGGACAATATTGTCTAATTTGAAGGAAATATAGAAAACGTATCTTTAGAAAATAGAAATATTTTTGAATTGTAATGTGACATATATACAGTATGTCAGTATCTCTGAGCAAATATAATTATAAACTTTCCACAAATAAGATATTGATAAGGAGGTATGTTGTGAAGTTATAGGCCTGTGAGAGAGCATTATTTCATTTCTCCCCATATTGTGAATCTTCCACTTCCCACCAACTAGCCAGCACTTCCCTATTCACACAACAACTACCAAACAGAGAAGGTGAGGTCTAATACTTTCTTTCTCTGAGACTTACAAAGCCAGCCACCACATATTTTTCAAACTGCATCACAGAGCAGTGTAACACACTCAGAGGAAAGCGCTATATAGCCTCTTCCACATTCATAAGATCATAGACGCCTGCAATTGTCTTGTGTCACTCTAACTGACAGGAGAAAACAAGTATATCATCCCTATCACCCTCACGGCCAATTTTGCTCCCTTGGCTCCCAGCCATAGTTTGCTGTGGTATCATAGGGTTTTAAACTTGCACTCTCCAGACACACTTCTTAGAATTATTAGACCTTTTAGGCTGCATTTTGTGTGGTTTTGTTTTTTTTTTTTGCTTGTTTTTTTTTTTTTTTTTTGTATCATTATTGTAGGCAGTAAAGTCACAATCTTGAATCAAATAAAAAATGTAATAAAAAAAAACACGTCATTACTTGCTATGGCTTTGAGAAAACTAGAGGGGGCTCATAACACTTTACTCCTCATGTCAATAGAGAATGGTCATTTTTATTTAATCTTATGTATGTTCAAAATGTTAAAAATATCATTTAGATGTGCAAAAAAGGTTGGTAGAAGCATGTACTGACACCGATCAGTATTTTGTTTTAAGGATAACATTTTAGAGGTACTAAACATTTTGCCATGAATTATTATTTGAAAAAGAAGGTGGCTCTTCTTAGGTAAAATGTTCATTATTTACCGTTGTTCTTACCCAGGATGGTAATAATTCTGCAGTTCAAAGAATGCTTGAATTAAATACTTGAAAACATGTGCTCTATGCACAAGCTCTTTAGTTTAAACTGAACAGAGAACGATCCTCCATCAAACCACAAAACAGGCCGTTCCGAACGTGTCGACTGAATTTTTCCCCCACTAAAAGCGAAACATGCTTGTTTTGACAGGAAGTGCCAAGAACATTTGTTTTGGCTTGGAAAGATGAGCAGACTCCATACTTTGCCCTGCAAGTGTGATATGCATTCTGACTGTGCTCATCTCCCTGTCACCATGGAAATGATTTCCTCACTTTATTGAGATTTCAAACAGTGATACTATAAATGTCATGTACTGTGCATCATCATTAATATTATAGAGTTTTCATTTGTTGCCTTAAAGTCTTGAATTATAAGGTTAATAATAGTGAAAACAGAAATATTTCTGAAGTCTATACAATGATTCATGCCTGTCTATATTGAATGCTACACTAAAGTAAAAAGGAAGAAATTCAGGAGTTAATATAAAATCAAGGTTAATATCTCAGGATTGTGGTTGAGTTTATTTCCTGAAATATAAAATAATACTCTGCATGCTGTATAATAAAAATTAAATTGTCTGAAGCTGTTTCATAGCAATGTCATAATAAATAAATCCCAGTACAATTCATTGTGTGGCTGATTTATGTCACTTTATTTTATCTATTCAGGCACTGCTGATATCTGCATTGTCTGCAAACACATGCAGATTAAATTCGTCTTCTTATCTCTGCAGCCGTAACATTTATGACCCTCCGATGGCGATACAGGCGAAAGGATCTGGATCTCTCCGTACATTTCTGTTTCTGAATGCTCTTCATTTTGCTGCAGAAAAGTCTATAGCTAAAGCCTTCCTTTCTGCCTTGCTGTATGTGTGCCAGAAACCAGTCCAGATAATCATAGCAATGCAAGCACCCCGAGCATTTATATCTCTTCTGACCACACACAAGTTCAGCTGCTGTTATGCTGTGGATAAACAGGGTCTCTGCATAACTCAGTGCCCCCTGTAGGGAAGCTGAATCATGACAAGGTTACACTAGATTTGATACATCAGACAAGGATGTGTGGAGATACTTTCTTTTGGTGGTTAAGTGTCTTTCCCTGCTACATTGGCTTCCTGTGAGTATCCAGGATTAGGAGAGGTAATGAAAAGTTGAGAGAGGTTGCAATCTATTGGCTTCCCACAACCTGGACACATACTGGAAATGTTCTTCCAATAACCACTGGTTTATTAGACTCCAAAACATTTAACAAATAGTTAAAAAGTTAAAAAAAAACTTATAGTTTTTACTAAAAATACCATTGGTTTGTTACAGGAACTGAAAAGGTATTGTGTTTCTGGAATGACAGAAAAATGGGCTCTCATTCGCTTTGACCTTTAACAAGTCTATAAGCCTCTAATGGTAAATCTATCCAAGATACAGGCTTTTTTGCCCAAGATTGATTGCTGTTTCATTTGCTTTATTACATGCCACAGATTTTCAGTTTCCTAACACATTGACATTATACAGAACGATACAAGCTGCATTGTAAACAGCGTTTGCCACTACATATAGCAATAGCGCAGTGGAAGTCTTCTCCGTTTTAAAGCAAGTAGCTATTATATTATTATAATATTAGTAGCACATTATACTTTGTGTTCTTTACATTTTCCAGGTAATATATTTCATGTTAGATGAATTCTCAGTTATATTCTCTTAACAAGTCTGTTCTCTATTGTAAGTCTATTGTAAATTTAATTCAAGGTTAAGGTTATTCATATGATTTATTAAAGATTATTCAGTTCAAAGCTTACTGGAAACTCAATACCAACCATTCTATATACACCATGCTATTCACATTCAAACTAATATACATGAACCGCATACTACATATGGATTAAACATATATATAATCCATATGTAGTATGCGGTTCATGTATATCATAAACATAGCCTGCCCAACACTGATTAAAAATTAAATCTGACTAGAGTATTGTAATAGGATAATTGCATAAATGTTTTGAAGGAATAAAACTTTCACTCAAAGCATCATATACAGTCTGTTACTAGCAAAGCAATTATACCTTTAGAATGTAATACTTGATCAAGTATTGTGTTAACCAAAGACATGAAAAAATATTACCTGTTTCTGAAGGATTTCTTCTTCCATTTTCCATATTGCATGTCTTTTCTTTTTACCATCTCTCTGGAAGACCTTTCAAGATGTCAAGCTCTAATAAGGCAAAGACAGACATAATCAATAATGGCCAAGACAGTTAGGGACAGACCACTGACTATCAAGAATAAATGAAGTACGCTGAATGATTGCATTATTGTTCTGGGCCAGTCTGCCGGATACAGCCTAATTCTGCACTAAATTACTCTGTTAATGGAGATTCTTTTCTTGCTGAAAAGGCTTTATAGTGAAGCACTGCATAGTCTGTCTGTAAAATCACTCTGCAGTGTTCAGATTAAAGCACGGAAATCTATGTTCCAGTCTTTTGAAAGATGTTTGAAAACCCCAAAATCTATGAAAATTTAAAACTTGAAAGAGGGTGCCTTTATTTAAGCAAGCAGGAAGAGTAAGAAAAGTCAGAAGAAATAGGCTGTGGAATTGAATCTGATAATACAATCACAACCCTTGAGAGCTGTATCACACTTAATGGTGTAGCAGGCATAGAAACACCACAGAACATCATATTGTCAAAAGGCTTTTACTGACATCTACAATCAACATTTGGGAGATGCTTTAATGCAACCCACAGAAGCAGTAGAACAGTAGTAACTGGTTTCTCATTCACTTTGAGAAAGAAAAAGGATAAGCTGTGAAGGGAATGGCTACTTATACTTACTATAAAATAAGAAGTAACAGCAAAAACGAAATAAAAAAACAATTTTTATTAAATAAAAATAGTAATAGTTGGCAATTTATTATTATAATGGAAATTAATCGATGTTACATTACATGTTTACTAGGTTACAGACTTAGTAATACCATCAACCTAAAAAAACTGTTTGTTTTTTTTATAAATACAAATAAAACAAACAGGGAATAAAAATAAAATAAAAAATAGTTTGTGTTTCAGTAAAAGGTAGGTCTTCACCTCTCCTTGAAGATGGCTAAGGACTCTGCTGTTCGGTCATCTCGGGAAGGTTCATTTCACCATCTCTGTGCCAGAACAAAAAGGAGTCTTGTTGTATGCGTACCTCTTACCCAGAGAGACGGTAGGACTTGTCGAGCAGTGATATGGGAAAATATAAAGAAACCAATGGCTTTCTTTAAATGAATTGTGTTTTGAGGTGACTTGTTCTTTTTCCTGTAATCAGATTACTTCAGTGCGTAAACAAACTCACCGTCAATGTTTATAAAGCTGGATTACTGAAGACAAGTACTGTAGTCTATCAGAGATGCTGTCCTGCTTGTGATTACAATCCCTGAGGTTGACAACAAAGAATGTAAAAACAAGGAGAATGGTTGTTGATTTTTAAGTGGCCACAGAAAAATAAAGCATTTATTTCCAATAATGATCAAACCATAAACTCAGCTTGGAATCTTGGGCACAACAATGTCAATTATATTAAGATAAATACACTAATATAGAAAATAATACTATAAAACACAATACTTTGCTCCTTGTTGCTGTTGAATTGTTTTGTCTCTTTGCTGCTATGGCAACTAGAAATTTTGAGTAGAAGTCCAATTGTTTACTTGATTTAATGACTGGGAAAAATGTCTTGTTTACAGCAAACACGTGTGGCATTTATATTCTGATATTGCATGTTAAGGTGAAGAAATGTAATTAATGAGGAAAAGTATGAGTGATTCACATGTTTTGACACTAAAGGTGAAGAATCTGCCATACAGAGGAACTGCGTATATAAAAAGGCATACTGCATGCATATTCACATAAGTCAAACAAGACGTGTATACAGTATGTCTTTCCGCAGGCCAAAGAAAATAAGGTAAATCAGTGTTATCAGTGATAGAACATAGACGGGTCCCTAAGTCGCCTCCAGTTCTCATCATTTGAAAGAGGAGAGAGGTTTGGGGTGTGCACAGATACTGTTACACAACACATGGCACGTAGGCGAGCAAGCTGCCTCAATATCAAAGCTCCCAAATGGATCATTCTGAGGTGTGAGCTGTGTTTAACACAAAGATCATTTCCATTTCTAACTGTCGTTTTCTTAGACTACGAACTGATGCATTATGTGTATAATCCCATTTAGCGTCACTCAGACACCTTAACATTAACATGGACACTTATGTTCTTTGAGACATTGAAGTCCACCAACACTTCCTCAGATTTAGTACAACACCAAAGACAGAGGCTGAGTTCTGTTTACATGATCGAGGAAGAAGAGCTCCTTGACCCCCTCTGCTGAAAGTCCCGCAGTGTGTACTGTAACAGATCAACAATGGGGGGCTGCTTATCCCAACACCACCACCCAAGTGTGAGGCGGATGGCATCGAACAAAGGAGACCCACACAGTGTGTGAGATACCAGCAGACACACGTCATGAATGAGTCATGAGGAAGGACTGCAGGGCACAAGCTGCACATGTTTCAACCTCGAAGACTCGGTTGCAAATGAGGACACAAGCCACATACAACCACACCAAAACTGTACTAAAAATAGTAAAGGAGAGGAATTAGATTTTTAAAAAAAAGAAAAGAAAGAAAAGAAAAGAGTATTGGGGTTTTCATGTATTTGCCTTTCCTTACATATCTGAAGAATAGCCATGATAAAATTTGAACTGGCAGTAAACTTCGGGAGAAAATGTCAGCATAATCCCAACATAGTATAGTCTATCCTCATGGTCAATTTACAAGAGAAACATGTAAATGAGTGTAAGAGGTTTCTCTAAAATATGCTGTGGATGGAAAGATTAATGTTCCGTTGTTTCTAGAAAACATTTGCATGATGCATGTTCTCAGACAAAAATGGAGCAATTCAAGATTTTTTTAATATTCAAATTATTTTACTTTCATGTTAAAGTCAAAAAACAAAACTGTTGACCATGTTAATACAGTACAGAAATTATAGAAATTTATGGAATTAAATGCTTAATTTCAGATATGTTAAGGTCACTTAATTAACTGCATCCATCACCTGAATTTTACCCCTGCTACATATCAATTAGACTTATATATATATATATATATATATATATATATATATATATATATATATATATATATATATATATATATATATACACACATACACACGTATATATGTATATATAATTATGTGTTATATATGTATATATATGTATATATATAATTATTTTTTAAATTTCAAATTATTTCAAATCCTACCTTGATGAAAGGTTACAATAAAGAAACCTGAACTATGGAAGTGAAGCTCGTCATTTCTTTTATCTAGCTTCCACTGTGATGGTGGTTCACATAAATGTTCACAAACAAAATCAAAAGCCCACAACAAAAACAGCTATACTGGATAGTAGCTAAATCAGTAGCTACCTTAGTATCAGACATTGTGGGTTTGTTTAATACATTATATATTTCAACTGAATGAATCATACAACAATGTAATATTTGTTAATGTAGAGTTAAATGAATTTCATTTTGAACAGATCATAACATGATGTGAACCCAAACAGATCATAAGGATTCATCTCAGCATTATAGGCATCCCATTACCGGTCGGATTTCTTCTCACGGTCTGATGAATCCTGTGCAGTGTCCTGAGATTTGATTGACAGCACAAGGTCTCTCAGTGCTCCAGTGAAAATCCACAGATAAACAAACTGACAACCACCTGTTTATCCCTGGAAGTTTTATGAACATCTGTGTAGTATCTCAAAGGTCACTGGTCAGTCTGTATAAACAGTTCCTGATGTTTAATTCTGCAAGCTCCTAATGTGTGCATCTCATTCATTTAATCCAAATTAGGCACATGATTAAACCTCAGCAACATATTAATCAACTTTCTATGTCTCAACAACTGAATCATTTTATAACCAGCTAAGGCCCCATAACTTCGATAAAACTATAAATAAGAAAAGAAACGGCTGGCTGATGAACAACATCTGTTAATATAGCAGTAAACCACAGTAATAAATGTTCACCATATACTGACCAATCATAGTCTCGTATTGCTTAATTCGTTAACATGCATCTAAACTTAATCCATATACTTCACACCCATCATCGAATTAGCACAGTGATCACTCAGTAGAAAAGTATTTAGCCATATGTATACAGTTTTTTTTAAATTTGCTTTTGGATTTAAAATTCACCAGTTGTTCAGCAGATCAGTAAATGCTTTGATATAATTAAAGCCATCAATCTGAACTTTAGCAATCTGGAATGTTTAAACCAGCTTCATGTGATCTGTGTTCTCTCAAACACTGAAGATGAACACAAGAAAAATGGAGGAGTTGGCACCACCAAGCGGTTTGTATTGAGTATTGCCTCAGTATTGAGTATTCAACCACTGCAGATGTTCAATCCTCTAACCAGCCAAAAAAAAAAATTATCAAGTGACCTAGCTGCCAAAAACAAGCAAATGATAGACAATATGACTTAAAATCGGTTTACAGTACCCACATAGTGCATTTTTAATAACCAGAAGTTATCTGTATCTATACCAGTTTACTGGTCCAAACATTCATCTAATTATATTGAATGAATAATAAAATATTCATATAATCTGTATTTGGACAAAAAAGGACCCAGAAGGCAATCAGTATTCCCCTGAAAACACTACAAAAACCCAGAGGTAGAAATGCCAGCTCTGCCAGCATGTGGCAAAAGTATATGCACAGCAAATGCAGTACAAAGCATGGTCTTTTGTCCAATGCGGTTTTTCCGATGATTTTTTGTTGTGTTCTGCAGGATCCCAGTTCTGTGGCACACTATTAGCTAGACCTAGATCAGCTAGATGAGCCCTGCTTAATTACACTGGGTATGAGGAAGAAATGCACCTTAAACAAGCCACCAGTTTTACATACACATATTTACAAACTCTATATTTACCAATTCAATATTAGGATTTTAGGAGGTGTGGGGAAACTGATGGCCCTAAACTAAACCCACACAGCCACACGGAGATCATGAAAATGAAACCAATCTTAACCACTGCTCCATCAATGTATCAACATATTTGCTTTAAAAAAAATATTTAAACATATCGAATGCATATTGGCTAGCAACAATGAGTATTTGATTTGAGGAAAAGTAAGATCTATTGCACTGAAGTAAGAAAAATCAATCCAAGAACTTCAAAATGAGAGATCCAAAACACTTGAAACTAGGCAGTGATCGGCATACTGAAATAAGTCATTGCTCCAAATCCATCAAAGCTGCCGCAGTTTTAAAGGTGTTTCATTAAATTATAAATAAAAGAAAGAATCTTCACATCCTTATATCAAAATGAAGAGGATGGTACAGCAGAGAATCCATGAATCTGCCTCAGTCAGATTCACTTTCAAGCTCTGGAGCTTTATAGGAAATGGTGTAAGATTTCACTATTAAATACGTGTCCTCTCCTGAAAGAACCACTGCTGGTGGGTCGAGCCACTGCATGGACGGAGAGCAGGACCAGGACTGTTGTTGTCCACCTTCTGAATGGCCTCGACACACTTCTGAGTCTGGACGTGGTACAAAGTCCCATCCTGTTAAAACAGAAACAAAGAATTCTAGCTGTAAAACCTACCACTGCTTCACTATACACTTCATCTAAAATAAGAAAAAATAACAAAGATGGTGAACACAGTAAAATGCCAGTATTTTAAAATCTTATTACATATTTGATTATCCAACACAATAATTTGGATTCTACTGGTGGTAGTGAGAAAAGAACAGAATAATCAAAGATAATCAATAAACAGCAATAATGTTTTTTGTACTGTATGATGCAGATGTGAAATGTAGAGAATATGTAGGAAGGTGCGACTGTAGCAGCCAGATAAAACCCATGTAAAAAATGTTTTGACTATATGATATACAGCTAAAAGATGGAGGTCCTGACCCTCACACTCATATGTGTACACAATTGTATAAGATGTCTGCTATAGCATTACAATTCCACTTTACTGGAACTAAGAGTCTCAAACCTGTGCACATAGTGAGGCAAACGAAGACCTTTGGGGCGAACTGAAATGCTGACTGCACCCCAGGCCTCCTTACCCAACATCAGTGCCTGACCTCACTAATGTTCTTATGGCTGAAAGGGGAACTCCTCACAGCCATGCTCCGAAATCTAATGAAAACCGGCTGAACTATTAAATGACATTTCTCCATTTTGTGACATTTCTGTTTTGTTTTGGGGAAATCTTTATGTTTGTATTTTTAAAGTACAACAATTCATTACACATTAGCATAAATAGAGGTTTGTTGATTTTAAATGAGACGCCCTGCAGGGTTTGCCAACGGCATCTCGTTCGATCAATTACAGAATAACAGAGCTGAATGTCAGTGTTTTTGCTCTTTCTCTTTGAGAGCATTCCAAGGCCTCAGGCCTGCTCAAACATGGGCACTGGCACAATCCGGAGTTACACCCTTCCCCTTATAAATCCAACAAACTCTGGTCTCCTTTAGCACTTACAGTCACACTGAGATCACTGGATTTCACTCCACACAACATTGAGAAAGTGTTTAAACTTTTGAGTTTATAAACCACGTCGGATTAAACATGTTCTCGTGATCAGCATCCTGTCACATCCGGCCAGCTGTAATGCTATTTATCAGCATATGGTCAGCAAAACTGATCTAAGCATTCTGATGGCAATGAGTTTCCTAACTATATTCCCAAATGTCTTTTCTAAATATTCACTGCGGATTCAGAAATGCCAAGCTGCTCATTACTGTGACCGTATATAAATAATCAAATGCTTGCTGAAGCTAATTCTAGTACCACACGACTCCTGCTGCTTTTCAAATTTCTTTTTTTATGCCACAGGACTGATGGCTAGTGAGTCAAGTCTCACCTCTCTGAACACAAACTTCTGGTCTTCAGGGATGGGTTGCTGTGGTTTTCGGCATAGATTAATGCTGAGGAAGGTGGAGATGGGATCGGCCACGGCACAGCCTGCGGGCTCCCTTGTGTTGTAACGGATCTCGTTGTATGAAGAATGCTCAAAGAACTAGCCACAGACAGAACAGAAACATTACGATTCACTGACACCAAATTCATCTATTAACCGCCAGAACCACAAGGTTTATTTAACTGTTACAAATAAGAGTGACAAAGAAGAGAATCAGTAAATTGCAGAAAGATGAAGATTTACAGTGGAAGGTAATTCTGTTCATATTTCCAAAAGCTTCCTACTTGGTTTTGGCCCATGCCATGGCATTGATACAGAATGATCCTGTTGCCCGCCACGTTATGGTCACTGGGTGGATTGTAGTCAAAGCAATAGCCAGACATCCCTCGATTCTTTAGCTAGAAGAACAGTAAGATGAAAAAAAGGTAAGAGAGCATTAAAAGCAAACTAAAATGAGATACATCCTTGGCTATGTTACCATTCCAAACATGCCAGGTCGATCCTCTGGGACATGGATGTCTGGATAGACATTCTCCAGGAACCATTTAAAGTCCTTACAGCCAAGACGCATCCTTAGCTTCTTCCTTTCTGTCACATCGCCAAAGGCCTCCTAGTTTTGTGTGACGAAAAGTACAAAAGTCACTAAAAATGTGATATGAACATAGTATGCAAGTTATATTAAAGTCTTGCCTAAAAAGGAAAATTAACCTATTCACATAAAGACTTCATGAGTTTTAAGCAATCAAGGTGTTTATTGTGGAGTTCGTATTGTTACCCAATAATTACCCGATAGTGACTAATGGTATCTGTGCATTTCTCTGTATTTTGTATTTAACTAGCTTAGGCTGTCTGCTTGCCCTTGGTGTGTATAATCATGCCTAGTGTGCTTGACAGGCTCGAGAACAAAATACACCGATTAGATAATAAAATACACAGATTGGAAGCAATCAGAACAATAGTTTTCTTTTGCTAGCTAAAGTTAGTTATGTCTAAAGCTTGTTTATATCGATCAGTATCAGACATGCCAGAAACCCTGGGACAAATTGACCCACAGCAGGCCAAGGTGAGCCAGCAGAGAATACACTGTTAAAGCAGAGTAAAAAGAAGGTTTTACTTGTTAATCTGGAATGCTGAAATTCAGTTTCTCCTCAGTTAATTATAGAGTCATGAAAGTCATTCTAAAGAGTTTGTCAGTATACCACCGATGTCATTATTGTTTAGGTTTCAAGAATGCCATACTAAAGAATTTATCTTTTTTTTTTTTTTAGATCATTTTACAATTAGCAGACACCCTTATCCTGTGATTTACATTTTATACAACTGAGCAATTAAGGGTTAAGGGCCTTGCCCAAGGGCCCAGCAGTGGCAGCTTGGTTGACCTGGGATTTCAACTCAAAACCTTCTGATTGATAGTCCAACACCTTAACCACTAGGCTACCACATCTCACATTCTTACAAGCCAAATTGAGACAAGGAAGTAATGCTGTGGTCAAAGGTTAAAAAAAACAATGATAAACAAACTACATAGTTCTATCCAACGCTCAATCCATATTCTTAATAGATTATCCTACTATGGGTTTTGGAAGGCCTGGAGCCTATCCAAGGGTACTCAGGGCAAAGGACAGGGGACAAGGTAGGGCACAATTACAAACACAGACTGAGTTGTTAGGACAATTTAAAGATGCTACAACGTGTATTTGGAGTAGGAGAGAAAACCGAAGTAGACGGAAGAAACCTCTGAAGCATTCAAACACTGTGCATACTGTAGAGAGCTGGGAATCAAACCCACAATCCAAGAGGAAAATGGTTAACTGCTAAGAAACTGTGCCCCCAATTACATCATTTAAAATAATTATTGAAAACTGCTTAAGGTCAATAGTCAAAAAATCCTCAGGTCTCCACATTGAACCTTTAAGCTAGACACTTTGGTCCAAGCCGACCCTAAAACAAATAGTAGAAAAAAGTTGTTTTTTTATTCTGCTGACAGAACATATCACCACTACAAAACCCAAATTTACTAGCAATTTACACACACAGAGGGATAGGTTGAGTAAAATCATAAGAAGTAAACCTGCTATAAAGGCCACCTGTGCGTTTTCTCCACACATATTGTGCAGTTCATCCATTTTCAGAAGCAGAATAGCTAAAGAAAGTTCATTTTCAAAACAGCTAACATTGTGTCTTACATTGTGTTTTACCCAGATAGATGGTTGTGCAGGAATACTCCTGCAGAATACGTATTCAAACTAAAATGTATTTCATGGAGGGGAATATGGTGTTCCGTGCCATTTCAGATGCATAAAAACCACACTTAAAGAAATCATTTCAAGCATTTTATACATTTAAATTGTTACGCATGTGATTTACTGCAAAACACTGTACATGGCTGTAAAAGACCTTTTATACAAAAATATGGAGCTGAGTAGACGAAAAATTCACCAACGTCTCCGACTGAGCTTTGTCAGCATGTAAATAATCAGGTAACAGAGAATTAGATAATTAGAAACACAAACTGACACTTTTTTTTACAGTGTCTAATTTGCCAAGGAACACTACAGGGGAATCCTGCAAACCTGGGGGTGTGTGATGAACATTGTTATGGGATGTGTGAAATTCGTTCTCAGCCAGGGTCTCAGACATGTGTGTGTTTTTGCGTTAAAAAACATGTTCAACATATAGTGCCAACATGGCCTTAGAAAAAGAATAATGACTAAAGGAAGCAAGGTTATGTTGGGAAATATAGGTTCATCTGAGCTGTTTGTACTGCATGCAGTTTAGGAAGTAAACAAGAAAAACATCATCTAGGCTTTCTGGTAAACATTCATGCAAACTGGAGGAGGAAGATGAAGCAGTGACTTTTAAAAGGGTATGTGGAAAGTGGGAAAAAGATCAGCGTCAGAAGGAAAAGACTGACAGTAATATAGCTTCATGAGAGAAAACCCTGATAGACAGCTATTTTAACAAATTTGCAATCTGTACATTTCATTTACATAAATCTTTTTTAGCACTCTTTTATATAAACTGACTAACAAATGAAGAATAAAAGCAAAAAGTGATATTTCAAGCATAGGACAATATAAGTAATACTACCGTAATAGATATTCTCTTGTATACCAACCTCCTGAATTAAGATTTACCTTTAAAATTCAGTTCATGACAACAATCACAACAATGGCAGAAAGTTAGAAGCTTGTCTGTGGGTTTAACAACACTATAGATTAAAACACAATTTAGGTAGAAGAATGTTAAAAGGTAAAAATAAAAACCTGACATACAGGGAAGATTTAGCGCTAATGTGCCTTATATGTGATCCTTACTGCCCTTTTGCATCTGCACAGTCACAAATCAAGCATAAAATGCAGTATTGCTGTGGCTCAATGCCAGTCAGACAAAAATAGAGCAACTGGATTTTTCTAGTATCGTAATACTGTCTATATTAACATCAACTATTTAATACAATGGCATTAAACACATGTCCTTAATGATGGACCACACACTCTATGCTTGAGCTGTTATTTCATAATGCAAAAAAAACTCATGAAAAACATTTGAAGAGATTCTGCATTTGTTATGTAGATCAGTTTAAACCTCCCAAAGGCATACCACCTGTAATTAATAGCTTTGCAAATATTTTCTAAAAAGAAGATAGTTTACAAAACTGAGAAATCAAAAGTGATTTCTGTGTAGCCACCACAGTTATACACTTGGTAAATGAAGACTTCCACAGCACACAGGGATTGCATGAAAGTACATAAAGTGAAGTTTAACCTTTAAAAGACATTTAAGAGACAAGTACAATATCACTCATAAAATTCCAGTATAATGTCTTAGTCTGTGACTGCATTAAAGCGCAAAAGATTGCATGTCTCAGTAGTAAAAGGATCCAGAGATGAAGCTGTATTGCTCTATAATTCTTAAAGATGTCATCTGGAAAAGAGAAATCGGAATCCATAATACTGAATACTGAAGTATGCTGAAAACAAAACAAGCTGAGATTCATTACTATGAGCACTATCTTTCAAAAGTAGCTGATCCAAGCATCTACAAAAAAAAAAAAAAATTCAGCCAGGACAATATATTCAAACAACCAAGGATGTGTTTTTAAAGCCATAGACGTTTAAACACCTACACAGTGCCACGTTATCACTTCTTAGATATGAGGAATAATCACAATGTGGCCTCGCCTTCATACTATAAGGAAGTGCCTTTAGAGGCGTGAGAGCTCGTTTGTGTGAATGTGTATGCTCAGCACACATTCCTGCCACCTCAGACGCTGCGTAGTGCTGAGCTATGGCCCACAGAGGAGCACTGCACACGCTGTTTGCAGGCGACAGCTGTTGGAAGCAGAACCCAGTTGGAGCTATTTAGTAGCACTGAGTAGTGATGGATGACTTCCCCTACTGATGAGAAGATGATTCATCAGAGTGCAATGGCCAAACGACCAGCTGGGTGCCTGGGTACCATAAAAGCAGATGCGTAATAATTTATAATTTTGACTGGGCCTTTTTTTTAAGCAGTTTGCTAGAAGCACACTGAATCAAGCAGTTGAGTTGTATACCAAATAAATCAGATGATTCAAATTTGTCAGCAAATACAGATTTTTAAAAAGGTATGATGCAATCTAATACTAAGTACCAGTACTAAAGCTGACCTGCAATTCTCCCTGGATGGATGGTACTCCAGACAATCATACAGCACCAATTACACACTCATTCACTCTGCAGACTGTGGGAGGAAACCAGAGAACCCAGAGGAAACCCATGTAAAAACATGGGGAGAACATACAAAACCGTAACCAGTGCTCAAGATCGAACCAGAGACCATGGAGTTAAACATTTGCATCGTTTGCATTGCATTGTTTGCAAATTGCTGCGATGTTGTATGAATAAAAAACGCTTTTGTGTCTACACCCATCCAGAATTGTATTCTTTTTATATAACAACAGCATAGGCTGTAGTTTTTTCCATATTTATGGACTATACAGTACAAATTTTTCCTGGCACGTCATCTTTCTTTAAGCACAGACACTACTCAAGGGCAAATCAAAGACATATGCGCTGCCAGAGTCATGCCACTTCTCACCTTTGTAAACGTACACTGAGCTCAGAGAATGTCACCTCAGAACTGCAGTGAACTCAGTGCTGTCTGTCACTCAATATGTTCACAGCTTGCGTGAATATGCGTGGGGCTAAGCCAAGCATCTGTATCTTATTTCTCAGAGACCTTGTAATCAATCAGGGTCTGTTTACGCTGTTGTTGAGCTGTCATTTGGAGGACGCGAATGTGATAAATGGGCCCGAGGAAACTGAGAGGAAACAAAGGGATGACAAGCCACAATAAGGACATGCAAACACAAAGGACAGTAAGCGTACCAGGCGAGCGTGGGGGTTGCGGTGGTAGTACAGATCCTTGTAGTTGTCCATCCAGACCTCTGCTGCTCGCACGCTGTTGGCCAGAGCCTTGCTCCGCGAATAGGGAGCCTTTTTAGGGAAGACATGGCCCACATGGGAGCATGGATGAACCTCTAAACTCCCTCCACACTGCCAGATCTGGGAAAAGCAATTAGAGTAAAAGAAATTGAATTAAACTGTAAAAAAAAAAAAAGAGAGAGAGATATGTAAAATATGTTTAATCAAAAATACACTTTATTGCCAAGTGTATTTTTGCCAAATGTGAATGTCCAATCTTAGCTGCAAATGGCTGGTGTGGCTGCAGGTTTTCATTCCAATAGAGCAGGAGCCATACCTGACCTAACCTAACCCTGTTTAATCAGTCGATCTTGGCTTTGTAGACAAAAGGCATGGCTTCTGCTTGATTAAAATGAAAAAGTGAACCCACATCCTTTACGGATAAGATCAGAAACGACTTATCTAGAATGCTGTAGCATACTGTACATTTCCCTTCACATGAACTAACAGACCTAAACCTGGTGCATCACTGTGCACAAAACAAGGTCCATGGAGACATAGTTTTGACAAAGAGCATTGGGTCTGTTTCTCAGCAGCACAAATAAATTTTGAACCAACTTACTTGCCCGTTTCTACCAGTGTGCTATTTTCTCAAAACTTCCACAACCTCAGACGTCACCCCAATGAACTTTTCTGTGATAAATTGGAAGCCTGGCTGTGGAAACGCTGTGGAAACTTCTTGTTAACCTCAGTGCCCAACCTCACTTATGCTTCTGTTTCTAAATGGGATAATACCCATAGCTACGGTCCAGTTTGGAGACATCCCAGAAGTGTGAAAGTTGTTATAGCAGTAGCTAGCTAGCTGGATAAATAGATAGAGCCATGCTCACTCTGAATGAGAACTCCAGGTTCTCTCCTCCCCACACCTCCATCCCTGTGTCATATGTACCCAGGTACTGAAAGTATTTCTTGCTGACTGCAAATAGGCCTCCAGCCATGGTTGGAGATCTGGAAGGAAATCATTAAACTCATTACTATATTCAAAATAAATAATTCATTATATTATTCACTACCTGTTGTCAATACACAAATACAAAGAAAATTAGCTGTGGTAATATTTACACTAAATATAAGTAGCACTGTTTACACTAAGGGCGTAAAGTAATTCCATTAAGTGTATATACAGTAGTGCTCCAAATGTCCTTATCTACTGTATATCCTGATTTTAACTGCAGTGGCATGGTTTAAACCGGACATGTCTTTCTTTTTCTCCTTCTTTCTCTGTCTCTTTCTCTCTCCACCGAGAGGTAGATTTACCAGTCTTACCAGCAACATCAAGATCATAGCTACAGCACAAACTACCACACTTTGGAATGCACTGCTAAAATAAAATATCACACCTAGCAGGCAGAGCGACTTTACAACATGTTAGTTGAGTGTAAAGAATGACAATTGTATTATTTACAAACGTTCTCTTAAACTGCTTATTAAATATTAACCTTCTGCTAGAAGTTTTCTACAGAATTTCGCACCTGATGACATCAGTAGGTGATCGTCTGCGTTTCTGCTCATATTCAGGAACAGAGTGCCATGTGAAAACAAGTCGCCAATCAAAGCCACCAATCTGAGGCTCTCCTGAGTTGCCCAGATACTGGAACGTGTTCCAGTCAATCACATCTATTACAGGACAGACAACAGCACTAGGTTCCTCCTTTATTCTGCACAACAGAGAGACAGGGGCATGGAGATTAGTACACTGATTGGTCAATTGGTTGAACAGATAGAGAGAATGATGAAAGATGAAAGGATAGATGAATGATTTTTTAGTTGAATGGATGCATACATGGATCAATATATACTTGCTTGGATGGATAGATGAACAGAATGATACAGTAAATGGATAAAGACTGTATGGATCTTTCTTTTTTCTTTTGATTGAATGTATGGATGGATGGATGTCATGATGGATGGATATCTTACCTGTGTAGCAGGGGCTCCAGCCAGCCCTCATGACACTCACAGTGACAATCAAGGAAAGTCAGCACATCCCCTGTGGCTATGGAAGCACCCAGGAGCCGTGCCCTGACCAGCCCCTCTCTCTTCCTTGCTCGGATCAGACGTACTTTCCTCAGATCAGCTATGTACTTCTCCAGAGGCTCCTTCAAATGCTCTAATGGATCGCATAGAATAATTAACACAAGAAAACCAAGTACTCCTATTTCAGGTCCAAAGTGTGATTCAAAACTCGACAGGATGAAATAAATATAGTGTAGGTGTTCCTCCATACCTCTGTCACTGTAATCATCTACAAGAATGACCTCGTTTAGTAGAATGTCAGGTGAGGTTTCCAGCACACTGTGCACCGTGCGCAGTAAAGTAGACCAGGCCTCATTGTAAAAGGCAATCACTACTGATGTTGTGGGTAAACTCCGGTAGTCGTACTTCAGGTTTTTGCACCTGAAGATGACAGGAAACCAATATGGTAAGAGATTATTTTTGATTCCGCAACATTTTATTATTAATTTTCAAATCCAAACAATAAATGACAATAACGCTATTTAAACACAATTTTTTTTAACTTTAAAATAAAAAATGAAAAAGTAACAGTTTATAATCACTATTATCAACATATTCAAACTTACTTCTGTATATACCACAATTTTCAGCACTAACAATGATATGGTAGTGTGTGTGATGTTGGATGCTGGTGTATATATACACACACATCATGAACTTGTGATTATATAGTGAAGAACAAATATTTAAAAATTAAAAATAATAAAAAGTTAAATGTAAGCTGTAATAAATCGCCGTAATTTAACATAGCCGGTGAATTTAAATAGGAAGATTCTAGGAAGTGATGTATTTACTTTTTAAAAACCATGGGACAAATCAACATCTTATGAACACAAAACACACAAAAAGTTATGAAGGTTTTTCCTTAGAGACAATTTCCAAAGATGTAAATATACCAGGAGCATCTATACAACAAATTTTTGCAAATATAAAAGACTTTTAAGCCCCCAGACATTTCATTGTTCAAGAAGGAAGCACAAATTAACTTCCAAGGATGGATGAACTTTGGTCCAGAAGGTTCCAATGTTTAAGGTCACAACAAAAGAAACTAAAGTGAAAATACCAGTCAAGCATAAGTCAAAAGTCAGACGTTTACAGCACTCTACCCAGAAAAGCCAGGATGAAAACTTATGAGAAGTCTTTTAATCTGAAACATATCATCCCACTGTGAAGCATGAGGGTGGCAGAATCGTATGTGGTAAAGATTTTGCTGAAAAAGGAGAGAGAGAGAGAGAGAGAGAGAGAGAGAGAGAGAGAGAGAGAGAGAGAGAGAGAGAAGCTGATTATTAGATGATTAGAAACACTTAAGCAGATAGTTTAGAGAGAGAGAGAGACTGACAGACAGAGAGAGAGACAGAGAGAGAGAGATAGAGTGACTGACAGACAGACAGACAGACAGACAGAGAGAGAGAGAGAGAGAGAGAGAGAGAGAGAGAGAGAGAGAGAGAGAAGCTGATTATTAGATGATTAGAAACACTTAAGCAGATAGTTTAAACATGGCCACAACAAGTAGTACAATGTTCCTAATCATGCCAAAGTTGTAACAGAATTGCTTAATAAGAGCAAAGTGAAAGTAAAATGAGCAGAAAAAGACGATAGCAAAGCTAACCAAAGAAATTTGCATGTTGTTTAAAAAAATTAATTTGCACGTTATTAACACAAGAACTATGCATGATTTATGAATAGTACGATGTGTTTGAATGTCTTTAAACTGAATGTGCAAAATTTTGTAATCAACTCTTACTTACAGTGGATTCCATCTTTCGTCTAATCTGCGGTGGAGGGAGATCTTGTCGCTAACATAAATGTTGATTTGGTGTTTCTGGAGACTTTCTTCTTCTTTTCTCTTCTCCTCTCCAGTCAGCTCCAGTCTGACCGCTTTCCCCAACTCGCCCAGCGCATCCACGTCTAAAGCTGGTTTCTCATACACAGGTCTGCGCAGGAGCTCATTGTCCAGCTCAGGGTTTAGATCAGATACAACTTCTCTCCGATTCGCACGACTCACATCGGATCTTCTGTGAAATAAGAAATATCCGAACACTGAAACACACATGAAGAACAACAGCAACTTGGGGCGACTCTTGCGCCCAAATAGTGCCATCGTGACGCTGATTGGATTGTTTTGTAGTTCTTAAATGTTGTTTAAATTCTATGTACAAGTTTTGGATTGTTCAGTTTGTCAGTGAAACGTTATGAATTTGATTCGAGATCATATAAAGTGACATTTCCACAAGGAAGAAGAGCAGATGAGTGGAAATGGAAACACTTGTGGATCATGAAAGCGCATTTCAGGGCAATTTACCCATTAGATACCAAGAATAGAATGAAACCAATGGGGAAAAAATCCTAATAATAATAATCCAGGTGACATAGCAGAAGCTTCTGAAGAGTTCCAGTGTAAAGTTCAAGATCCATGAAGCGTTTCCTGTTGCTGTAACTTCTTCACGCCATTCTGAAGCTCCTTCAGCTTCCTCAGTGTTTCTCTCTCCTTAATCATACAGGTATTACTGATCTCCTGTGTTCACACTGCTGAAAAAGTGTTCACTTTGCTTTCCATGAAGTTTAGCCAGGAGGAGGTGGAGAAGGAAGAGGAGGAGGAGGAGGAAGCAAGCGAGACGACGTCAATTCATTTTTATGTAGAATTGTATTAAATCGATGCGATATTTCCCTGCGTATTTTTTCCTGACCGCGGACAGCAGCTAGTGTCGCTTTTTTCTGTAAATAAAATGATTCTCGACTCCGTAGAGAAAGTTTTGCAAGCACAATCGTGTATTTCCGGACGTGAGCTGGCAGCAATGTTACGCCGAATCACGTGATCAAACTTAACTGTTTTCTTACGAGCGAGGTTAAAGTCTCAGACATGCATAGAGCTAAAAAAAAATAATAATAATAAAATAAGGTCTATTTTAGGCACCAATGTGCATTATTCTTCTTATATCCTAAAAATTTTGCTATTAAATTTTATTTGTTTGTTTGTTTGTTTATCTATCTATCTATCTATCTATTTGTTTATCTATCTATCTATCTATCTATCTATCTATTTATTTATTTATTTATTTATTTATTTATTTATTTATTTTCTTTTAAACATTTGTTAAAGAATGACACCATACTTGAAAAAAAAATATGAATGACTCAATTATCTGATATCAGTCCACTGCTATGCTCATTTTCTTGTACTCATAAATAAAAAATGCTCTAATATCATGTGACACTACAATGCAAAAACCTGGTCTACATTGTGTACACCCGATGACATGAAATGACAGAAATCTGGACACTTTAACAGTTTATGATGACAATCACAGCAAATCAGACTGCAAACTGAGGAACTACAGCATGTTCATACAATTCAAATAACTTCATTAATCAACTTATGACCTTAAACATGTATTTTTAATATAGAAAACTATGGAGGCCAAACCCAACTGCACAGATTCATATTAAGTTACATGTAACGTGACTCAGGGGACAAGGTACACATCACACACACTCACACACCCATTCACACACTATGGGCAATACAGAGATACCAACCAGCCTACAGCACATGTCTGAAAGAGGAAACCCCCAATGCACAGGGAGAACATGCAGGGTACCACAATCACAGGACAGAGGCGAGAATCTCCCAACCCTATATATATACTGTATTTAACATCATTGATGGAATGAGAAGCACCATGAAGAAACCACTTGTAGAAAAACAGTCATGGAGGAATGCAAAAAAGATTTACTCTATCATCCTTTTTGTATTTTTCTTCCCAAAAATGCCTTTGCATGAGAAATTAGACATCTAAGTAAACAGCAAATTAAAGGATGGCACAAGCAATTTGTTAACATTATAACTTTTCTGTTTAACATGATTGGCATTCAGAGGACATCAGTAGCTCCAGTAATAACAGATAACAGAATTGAAACACAAGTCATCAAGTCAGGAATGCTGCTACCTATTTACCATTGTGTGTGTGTGTGTGTGTGTGTGTGTGTGTGTGTGTGTGTGTGTGTGTGTGTGTGTGTGTGTGTGTGTGTTTAATGGTTTGCCTCAAATCATTCTTACTAAGTCATCAATTAGACCCTGTAATATAATGCATTGCTCAACACTAATAGCCTGTTGTCAAGCTGCTGATTGATATTAGACGACCAGCCGTCACTGGTAACAGGAGTGATTTTTTATACTTACCCTGGGCCTGAAAATGTGCTGCTGTGGGACTTTTCTATTATTCCTGATGAAGATGCTGTTTAGACAGAAAGGTCCCATGTTGTTGTGATCCATGTGGGCTAGACTGAATGACAGGAGATGACTGGAACTGATGGTTATCTGTCCCATTAGTATAGGAGTTTCAGGCACATCATTCATGCAAACCATGTCAGCACATGGTGCGTTCACTTACAGCTTAATGTCATTTGAGGCATTACAGAGTGCAGTGTTTTACTTTATTTGCCTAAAAATGAATGAACAGCTTTTAAAATGTGACTTGATTGTACATTTTCACCCGAGAAGATGAAATTTATCGGGGGTTCACACTGTTTTGCAGGTCATAGGGCTGAACATTCATTCATTTTCTACCGCTTTATCCGAACTACCTCGGGTCACGGGGAGCCTGTGCCTATCTCAGGCGTCATCGGGCATCAAGGCAGGATACACCCTGGACGGAGTGCCAACCCATCGCAGGGCACACACACACACACACACACTCTCATTCACTCACACAATCACACACTACGGACAATTTTTCCAGAGATGCCAATCAACCTACCATGCATGTCTTTGGACCGGGGGAGGAAACCGGAGTACCCGGAGGAAACCCCCGAGGCACGGGGAGAACATGCAAACTCCGCACACACAAGGCGGAGGCGGGAATCGAACCCCGACCCTGGAGGTGTGAGGTGAACGTGCTACCCACTAAGCCACCGTGCCCCCTAGGGCTGAACATTTATTTGCAAATTGAAAAGGTTCTCTGAAAAGGTTTTGATTGTTTTTTTTTCCTATCAATATGTGGAAACTAGATATCCTTGACATGACAGTGTGGAAGAAATTTCATGTTTATCCATATTAAAATCAATAATTGATGATACTACCACTGAAGAAACAGTACTCTGAGTGCCAAATGGTATGAGAACTCTTATTATAAAAGTAACAAAGGCTGTTGTAATACACAATGCTAGACTGCACACCTAACTGGAGTCTTTTAAAAACTTGCAGAAGATCCAGTGTCATTCAATAATTTAATGCATACCACAAGATGGCACTGCAACAGAGCACAGACAGAGGCAACGCTCAGAAAAATCTTTCTTGTTTTTATGATGTGAAAGTTTGATTCTCATAGTTTCAAAAAGAACATATTTGATCCATTTAAACTGCACTGACCATTGAGTTAACACGGTTGATTCAGTACAATGAACATAATACAATGATTGTACTGTATGGTACAGAGGATAACCGTCACACTTTGTGCTTAATCAGTAGTTTGGAATATCATTCACACCATCATATAAAGGTCCCTTCACACCATGTTTAAACATCAACAAACATAAAAGAAAAGAAAAAAAACAGATTTATCCTCAGAAATAACTGATTAATATCACAAATGTGAAGAGCCGAAACAAGTCCATGATGTAGAGCATTTAAGTCCACAGTATATTGTAATGTCCATGAAATGACTGGAAGAATGACTGGTCCTGTAATTGAGCTATTTCACACTAAAATTATACAGTATTATTCTGACATCTGGATGACTCAAAAGAAAACGACTAACAGCAGTTTTAAATGTTTTCCTTCGGCTAACATTTAAGACTCGTTACATTACACCCAAAGCACAACATTTGAATACATAAATTAAACTGGATGTCTCAACACAGGCAGGTTTTTGTGGACAAGTTCACACATTTGTGCATAAATTCTAGCGAACAATCATCTCACTGCATTTCAGTAAGTTATGAGATCATTCATTACATCACCCTCATTCATAAAAAAAAAAAGATTCACCCCCTCTAGCATCATGTACAGAATGAAATGGAGAGCACCTGTTTTTGCTGTTAAACATTATTTGATTACTATCTGATTAAGGCACAGCAGTTCTCATAAACTGATTTGATTTCAGAAATATTCTTTGTACTAAATCTGTAGACAAGTTAAAGTATAGCCTCCACAATCAGCCCTTAATTTGAAACTTAACTGAGAAAAAATGTAATCTATGATTCATTGTAAATGATTTTGCAGTTGAAATCAGGCACAGTGTGTTGGTGCAGAACACGTTTGTGGAGGTTACTAGAAAATAAACCCACAACATAATGAAAAGACGTTAACAGGGCTGTGTACAAGAACAAATATCAACATGCTTGCAAGCAAGGGCTAGAATGTCGTGACTAGAAAATATAAAGAGTACAGCAAGCTAAACAGGTTCTTGCCACTCCCTGAAATACTTGTCTTCTAAAAAAAACTTTTATGAATATAAAAGCTTAGTTTTGAGTCACAACTTACAGTTCTGCTGACGTATCAGTACATAGTGCAATCATGTAAACACAAAAGGTGTTCCAACACAACGATATTTCCTTCCCCATATTGCTACAAAAAGGAATTTTGGTACAGTATTGCACCATTATTGATCATGTACATGTCATACAATGAAAACAGAAACTTGATCACCTTTGGTTTTCAAAGGCACTGTACAGAGCCTAGTCTACTCATCAACAAGCCAAAGGCCTTGCACGTTTCTGTCAATGAACAATTTAGAATATATTTCTTTCTGAGCCACTGAAATAGTTCCTTCCTAGTCCCGTAATTAGTTTTAGCACATCTTCATTGCGCTTAAATCCAGTCAGTCCTGACCAATAGGATTTACAGTCTCCCAGAGCAACATAAAATGTATATAACTTTAGACAAGTTACTGATTTGAGGCTTAGACTTCATATAAAATGCACAACTTGAATTTGACATACTGTCAAAATCCCAATCATTCAAACTTCCAGCGCTGGTTTATGTCTTCGTTAGAGCATTTTTGCATTTGCACATCGGTCCGACCCTCTGCTGTACGGTATGCAGTTATGCACTTGTTTGAAAGAGGGTGATAGATACTTCCATTCTGAAAAGACAAAATAATAGTTTAGCTATAGTTTAGAAAGCACAAAAGTTTATCCGGAGTATGTGATGTGGTATGGGAGGCGACACTCACATCTCTGATCTCCCAGACGATGGTGGGAGGAACTTGCTCGCCGTCTCGGGGGCAGTGTTTCATGCCTATGTGGTTCTGGCCATTCGAATACTCCGCACACAGCTCAGTTACTGAGTTATAGCGGATTTCCTTATATGAGGTGTACTCAAAATACTTGCAAAGAAAGCGACACGAGGGAATATTATTGTTGATTAGCACAATAATTGCTTAAAATTCTTAAAGTGGTAATGCCTTCCAGAAATCTAATATTACTAAATTAACTAAATCACTAAATAACTAACTAATAATGATAAAAAGATTCAATATGACAACACATAAAAATATAACCAACAAAAAAGTATAATAAATACTACAATGCTAATAATGGAAAAGTATATAAACAATCAGTACAATGGGATGAAAGTTAATTAGTATACCTTTCTTTCTAAAAACAGTCCAATCATGTTTATGGTAAAATATTAAAAATTTAATCTGTACAGATAAAATAACTTTTGAATCAATTAATGAAATCAATAAAGTCGCCTTAAAGTAATTTTCATTTCTTGTATATTTTCTCTGCCATTTAAGTGCGAGGGAAAATGAAGGCGAAGTTAATAATTAGCAAGTAAACATGTACTTTCTCCTAAAGATAACATTCAAGGGCAAGGCATAGCTTTACAGTTAAACACACAGTTTGCAGAACCACAGCCCTGTACTGTTTGGTAATGTTCCTACTCTGAGACTTCCGATTTAATGACTAGGTTTAATTAAAGCATGGAGTCAAAACTTCCTACAAGCTCAGATTTAGACACACTAATCCCTAAAGAAAAAAAGTCCAATTACTGTATCAGATGACCACATAATGACAGGAAAGGTAATTAATTACCAAGAGACACAATTCACTCACCCAGTCCTACTCGGTCAAACCCAAACGTATTTACCCAGACAATATGAGGCTTTCTGCACAAGGAATCTCATTCATCTTTTATGCAATGCTAGTCTTTGTGAACATGTAGCTAAGGTAGATTTGCACTCACACATAGTGCTTTTTCTCAGAGACATCTGATGCACAGCATTAATGAATAATCAGTGATATCCGTCCTAGACGCTCGTCATTAATTATACATTCATACAAACAATTCACTTATTCAACTTTGGGAATTAAACAGGATGACATGCTTAACCATGGATTCCTGTTCAGCTGTGATATGATACATGATACCTGCGTTTGGTTTTATGACCTAACTGTACAGAAAACACCTCAGGGCCACGTTCAGGTTTTGCGATTGTTCAATCATGAATAGCAAACTTTTTGTGTTTATTTTATTAGGTGTTTTTCTTTTAGTAAGGAGATAGGCGTGCTAAATACCTGATTCCCTCCTTGTCCATGACAGCCGAACAACGACAGGTGAGCCCCTGTGGGATTGTGATCTGGAGCGTTGTAGTCCAGACACTCAGAGGGAATCCCACCACTACGGACCTGTACAGGAAATACGGACAGAATATTAGAGGAGTGACAGAAAGGAATAGGAGATAATCCAATAAACATAAAGTCTCTACGCTAACCATAAACCTAATCTGAAGTCATAAAATTTTATCCATCCATCTATTTCCTATACTGCTTAGTCAATGCAGGGTCATAGGGAGCCTAAAACCTATCCCAGTAGACCCAGTGCATGATTGGGGTGACACCATGAACAGGGTAAGAATCCTGCACACACACTCACATTCACACACTACAAACTATTTAAAGACGTCGATTAGTGTAATTATTTTTTGAATGCTGAACTTTTTCAATTTCTCTATAATTAAAAGTGCACTCATTAAACTGCACTTTTTAAAAAAATTCAAATTCAATTAAATTCAACTTACAGCTCCATGCCAGTCAGGTCTGTCCTCAGGTACATGCAGATCTGGGTAGATGTTCTTTAGATACCAATCAAACGTCCTGCACTTCAGCCGCTCTCGTAAGAGAATCCTGTCTGAAATGTCCCCGTATGTCACCTATAAGAAGAAAAGTGTTTATAAGTTAGTTGTTAGATGTAGCACAGAAAAATAAAAGCCATGAACCCACTATTTAAGAAACAAAACGAACTTATTACTATTATTCTCTAGAGTTTAATTTGTTTCCTGTAAAATGATGATGACGTGGCCCTAGCCTTACAAGTCATTCAGAGTATATAAACCCAAGTCACACACACAGCTAACCTGTAAGATTAGTCAAATAACTTCACACCCATAACGGTCACAAAAGTAAAGCTAGAGTGTTTGCCTTTTACTAACATTACACATGATTTACTTTCCACGTAATACATTTAAACAGCTGCATTCAGTGATCAACTGCCAATGTACATTAGAGGTGTAATGTACTGTTTGAAACACATGGCCTACTTTCTTTATCAATATCCAACGGTACATTAAGAAGCTCAATCAACAGTAGAACAAAAATGGCACAAATAAAACTCTAGTCTGCACCTTACGAGCAGGAGGGTTGCGGTTATAGAAAAGGTCCTTGTAAGAATCCATCCAGACCTCAGCAGCTCGTACTGTGTTCTGGAGAAACTTTGGCCTGGCATATGGTGCCTTCTTAGGGAAAACATGACCCACATGGGAACAGGGGTGAATCTCCAGTGAGCCTCCACACTGCCAAACCTGGAAATAATGTTACAAGTAACAGAAAGAATCAGAGTTTTCCCTAGTGCTTCAGAATTATTATTATTATACCGTTTTGTTAACCTATTAACAATTATCAATTAAACATTTTCTCCTTCAGGTCTCTTGAACTCCAGTGTATTGTGTTTCCACATGCATTAAACATTAATTACATGTATGCTTCATCAATCTTGATTTTTACCTACATGCCAGAAGCAATCCTATATGTATGAGTGCAATTAATTGTGAATGGTCCAGACCACAAAACTATCATGCCAACCAAGCAACTAAAAACAAGAGAACAGCTAATAAGATCTTACCCTGAAGGAAAGCTCCAGATTCTCTCCTCCCCACACCTCCATGCCTGTGTCATAAGTACCCAGATATTGAAAGTAGGACTTGCTTACGGCAAACAGACCTCCGGCCATGGTGGGAGATCTGTGAAGAGTGCGGGACATTGGCACGGATATCCATGAGCACTTCTATACAATTGTCTAGTAAGCAGAGGTAGACACTAGACAAGGTTCCCAGCACAGGCAAATGTCCTGTCTATGCTATTAGTGGTTTATTCATAGTAGTGGAGTGTTCTGCTGCTTTTACTTGTCTGGTGGTCTATTTAATGAATTTATGAATTGTCCACACGTGGTAATCGTGGGTTATTTTACATTCACTGACTTATCTGTTTTCATCCAGCAACAAAGCAAGTCAAACTCTGACCTGTAGAGAGGCCAAATGAACACTGACCTAATGGGGTCTATTCGGGATTTCCGTATTTTGCGGTCCGCCTCAGGCACACTGTGCCACTGGAATGTCAGCCGCCAGTCAAAACCACCCACCATGGGCTCATCAGTCTGCATGTAAAACTCAAATGTGTTCCAGTCAATGGTGTCAATCACTGGACAGATAACAGTGTCTTGTTTCTCAGCAATCCTGAAAAAAAAAACATAAAACCAGGCTGCAGGTAAACTTCCTCGGGATTCGCGAATAAAAGTCATTATCACTGTATATTTAAGCTATTCTAGTAAAATCATGATGTTATTTTTCCACTATGTTGTTTTTTTTACAACTTACATTAGTAATTCTCCATGAGCTCATGTGATTGCATATACCTTTCCAGAAGAGGCTCAATCCATCCAGACACGCACTCACAGTGGCAGTCCAGAAATGTGAGTACATCTCCTGTGGCGTAGGTGGCACCGATAAGCCGAGCTCGGACCAGTCCTTCTCTCTTATTTGTGCGGATGAGGCGCACACGCTCCAGGTTGCTAATGTACTCCTCCAATTGGGATTTCAGATAGCCTGCAGTTTCCACCATGAGAGAATAAGCGTTTGTGGTGCATCTCTATCACTGGGTTTAATCAGTTAACAGTTTTCTACTACAGCAGCAAACACGTAATCCATCAGCAGTAAATCTTTGTTAACAGTCCTGCATAGATTAGACAGTATAATATTTAATCCTTCAAGAAATACGCCAGAGTTTTTCAAGCTGATCTCAGTCCACTACTACTGTTAAATTTTTATGACTTACAACACATTTATAATCAAGTGCACCTGGGTCATGGTCATATTGTAGACACCAGTCTATTTACATCTTCTGTTCTTGACAAAAAGTGTCACATTTGCTTCCAGAATTCGCTGATATTTACCTATATTTCAGGTGCCAGTTGATGCCAAACAACCCCAAAGCATAACCGATTCACCCTCATGATTAATAGCTGGCAACGTGTTTCTTTCATCAACTGTTGCTCTTTTTTTTTTCTTCAAAAATACCTTTGGTGATTGTGGACAAAGTTTTCCTGTTTTGCTTCATTAGTCCATAGTATTTACTTACAAAAACTCGCTGGATTATCGAAATATTGTTTTCCATATGTCAAACATTAACTACTGTAATTAGGTTGCAGGTAAGTTTTCTTCTGATGACTCTTCCTTGCGGATCAGAATTGTTCACGCAATACTTCACAGCAGAATGGTGCACCCACAGTGTCAACTAAAACTTTTCACAGGTCCTTGGTGTCACATGGAGGTTTTGTATTTCTAGCCAGCATATTATTATTTCTATGCAAAAGTTTTCTTGGTCTTTCACATTTTGCGTTGTCTTCCAAATCCATTAACTTTATATCACTTTGGAAGTTGAATTTCTACCACTATTCCCAGCTACCGTCTGTACAGACTCAAATACACATGACCTCAATCCTGCACGACTAACTGCAGGTTAGCATTTGTTGTGTTTTTAAAAAAATTTTTACTTTCATTTGTCCGTGATCTATGCCCAAACATGGCATTTGACTCAGTGAAAGGAAAAAATGTGTTCATGTGTTCCTTTATCTGTTGTATTTAACATTTTAACATTTTACTACGGCAGAGTTTTTCAACCTGATCTCAGTCCACTACTTCTGTTAAATTTTTATGACTTACAACACATTTATAATCAAGTATATTATACTATAGTATTATAGTGTATTAAAGTATAACCACTCTCTCTTATTCACACTCTCTTATAGCTGATATACTTTGTCGTCGATCTAAATGACAGGTCACTAACAACCTGAGGAATGAGTGGTTGAAGAAATTACTCAGAAGGTATTTTAAGGCTTAAACAGGGAGTTCACCATCTGCTTTTTGTTGTCAAGGTAAATTCAAAGTAGGCCTTATGTCTATTGTCACACTAATCCCATAATGGGTTTAGTGTGACAATAGACATAAGGCCTACTTTGTTTCCAAAAAAGGCTACGCCATCCATATACATGCCATGTTTACGTTTTCATTTCTTACATGTGAATGGCAAGAAAAAATATATAAATCCATCCAACTTATACTCTAAACATTTTATATTGTGATAATAATTCAGATCATAATTTATCACAATGTAATTAAAAGCATAGCTTAGTAGAGCAATTGTGCCATTTTGGCAGCTTGCGGGAGACACAGAAAAGAAATGGTCTCCTTATTAGATCAGCTAAGATTCAAACTACAGGAAGTTGCATAATGTCTAAAATGGCAGGCTTGAATTCAACCCAAGATGAATTAGCATTTAGGTAATCACTTGGCGGTGACTAGAGTCACTCTCTCTTATTCACACAGGCAACCTTTCCATCTCACCTCGGTCACTCAAGTCATCAACGAGAATGATATCTTTCAGCAGTACAGCAGGTGTGGTCTCCAAGACACTATGGATGGTTCTTAGCAGGGTGGACCAGGCCTCGTTATAGAAGGCGATGACCACAGATGTGGTTGGAAGGTGACGGATGTTATACGTCTTGCTTTTACATCTGTCGATATGCAGTCATTAACAATTAGTGCATGTTGTAAAGAAACATTACCTTTTTGTAAGAAACATTACAAAGAAAAGAGAAAGAAATGTAAAACCGGCATGGCACATACAAATGATAGAAAAGTGTATTTAAACACAATAAACATAACAATCCACTACTAAAATGTCCAATACAATTAAATAGATTTAGTAAAAAAAAATTTCTCCTGTTTATCTGAAGAGTGTTACCGTTTGTCTGTAACAGGCGTTTAGATTTTTATTTTTTTTCACTATTTTAAATTCCATTACGATATTCAAGTCTGTAACCTGAAAATATTTTGGTGTGGAAATGATGATTACGCTACAGATGTTATGTCTAAAGAACCGTGGCAAGAGTTCTTTAAGGAAACATAAAACACTGGAGGATATATTCAAGACACAGAGTAACCAAGACCAACAGACTTCATCATACAGTCAGGATTCCAGGATTTTTTTTGTCTTGGGATATTTAGGTTTTAAAAAAACAGTGCATAAAATTAAAAAAAATTCTGTGCAAAGGAATAACAGCGGTGCACAAAGTAAATGACTCTTAGCACATCTGGTAAAAATGCCAGAGCTGTTTTCATAAGAGTCTGGGGAACAGAAGCCAGTGTGAGAGAAGAGGAAAGAAAGCAATGGTTAAGAGAATACGACATCAGTATGCTTGACTAAATAGAAGGTGACAGCTTGTGTTTTTTAGACATCAATGGGTTTAGTCCAAAACACTACCACAAAAGCTTCAATAAGAAGCCCTGAATCAGAAGCAGTACATTTTTATCTTTAAATATCACTCAACATGACAAGTGACAAAAAAGTCATCAATTGGGAAATAAATGGGGCAACGGGGCAATAAGTGGGGGCGATAACTGACATGGAAACTAGCAGTGATACGTGAAGAAGATAACTTCACCGCAACAAAGACGGGGAAAAGGGAGATTTTAATTTTATATCCCTACCTCTTATCAAAGTACGTTTTAAAAATGTATGGAGAAGTTTTAAAGTGCCAAAATCAGAAAAATTCAGACTCTGAGTAAGCACTGAGTAAACCAACACGACTGATTTGTGCTAATGGATAGGGAATGTGTGTGTGTGTGTGTGTGTGGGCAGGATGGTAATTTTAACTTCCATCTCTCTAATGAGGTCTGGGTTTTATTAGAAAAATGCAACATGACAGAACGTAAAACCACACAGTGACTAAACTAGCCTCACCAGGAAGTCTGGCAAAGAGAAGCGCACACGTGGAAAGTTCCTGAATCACAATCGGAGATAACACGATGAAAACTGTAACCAGGTCACAGTGACTGCTTTTTCAAAAACAATTCATTTCATTCATGTTAAGGCAGCAATCTGTAGCTGTCTTTAAATGCACTCAACCATGAGGCAGGGAACCAGATCAATGAAACATCACAAATGACCTGATTTCTTGCTTAGTGAACACTCCAGTCCTGCGAAACATAATCTCTACTGCATCTGTGGTGTATGTGTTATTGCTACAAACAAGGATTTAGCTAGCAAAGCTTTAGCCATTAAAACAGAACAATAAAAGCAGTGACTCAAAACTAACTGCATCCACAGTGACGTCTACTACATAAGTGATAATATGAAATCGTTTTGGTGTCACAATATCAAGCAAAAATATTAACAGACATGTACAATGTGTCATTGTTTAAAACTCTGCTAGTTACTGTTGTTTAAGAGAAACAAAATGCCTCAGGTCATGCTGTTAATCGAAGATAGTTGATCGAAGGTTTGGCAAAAAAAATTTATACAAAGTGGGGGAAGGTCAACTCACTCGTGCATCCTGTTATCTTCAATATGGCGATGGAGGGATATCTTGTCGCTGACGTAGATGTTGATGGCGTAGCGCTCGATGCTGTCCTCCTCTTGCTTTTTCTCCTCAGAGTTAAGGTTGAGTCGGGTGGCTCTGCCCCACTCTCCATGTGCATTCGAGTCAGGAGGATTCTTCACGTAAATGGGCCGCTTCAGAGTCTCTGCATCCACTTCTTCCACCGTAAAGGGAACCCTGGACTCAATATTGCGTTTGCTGCCATTTTCAGCCGGAGCTGTGTTGGAAGAGCGGAACACAAAGAGGTAGAAGAGCCACAGAACGGAGAGGAAGAAGCCGGCTTTCGTCAGAAGAACCAGGTGTTTTGACCAGCGCACCCTCATCATCCTGACTGCTGGCGGCACCCACAGCTGCCAATCAAAGAACACTGCTCACTACGATATGAATAATAAATGTAATTATTCGTTAGGCTTGGTGCAAATCTTACACTGAACATATATAAATCGTTTGATTATACTTCCACTTACATGCATTGCATATCCACATTGTTTTTTATGGTAACTATGCCAAGTAGTTCAAGTGACATTTTGCTACATAGCTAGCTACCAACATTGAGAGTTCACTATAATGGTTAAGCATATTGGAAATATACAGAGTTATTTCTAAATAAATTCAGAAAACAGTACAACATATGCTGAAACAAAAAGACTGTAGGAAGCCATGTGTGTTGCAGCTTTGGTTAAAATAAGATTGTCTCACTTGCTTTTATGTTCATTTCACAAACATTTTACTTGGTTGTCAAATTTTGTTTCCATCAAGAAGCTCTGATTTGTGTTCATAGGGTTCCTAAATCAAAATTTTAATTAGATTTGTGACCTGTAGTAAAATCTGTCTGTATTTGTGTTTTCTTTCCTGACATTCCAAGTGCTAGAAAAATCTTTCCTGCTGACATGACAAAAAAATCTGATTTGAGCAGCAAGTCTGAGCAAAGTTTTAATGATGCTTTGATGATTAGACCACACATGGTTTAGACATTAAAAAAAAATAAACTCCAAATAATCCATGTCATAATGAGATAACTCCAAACTGTGCTCAGCAATACTCCCACAATTTTGAACTGTTCTGATGACTGATAAATAAACCTTGCAATCAGTGAAACTGACAGTGACACCTGGCAGAGATGGTAACGGCTGCGTTTGAACAGAATCTATCATCAGCTTCAGAGGTTGCCAGTGTAATCACTTAATTGTCAGGCATTAATTTTTTAACAGGCAGGGATTTGGATTTGAATGAACAGCAGAACTGGCAGACGGTTGATGCAACACCATCCTCTAGTCCCTGCTGCTCTATTCTTAAACCACATCTGCTAAGTCACCAGCTGATGCAATACAGTGACAGCTACAGCATTTCCAAATTGAGACTGAGTCAAGAGACAAGACAGAAGCAGAAGAGATAAGGCTACTTGTGATGACGGTGGAGATCTGAAGGAGGATTAGGTTAGGTTTGCATGATTTTTGTAACTATGAGGAGGATGTTGCTTCTGAATGAAAAATGAATGATGGAACAACCGAGCCAAATACCAAAGTAAATCTCTGCTAAGCATCACCGAGACAAAGCGATCGCTAATGGGATAGTTATTATTCCCCTCTCTATTAAGAAGTATTAAGCTTTAATATATTGACTACATTATGCTGAATACAATGAGTGTCTTGTGACTGTGGTATGACTGAAAATTAAATTAAATTAACTGGCCTGTAGTAGATTATTATAATATGCTTTATTCTCATCGTACAATTTACTACTCACAAACTATCTGACAAACCAGAGGTGTGAGCATATCTGGTGACAAGGATGCAGTTATACCATTGATGTAATTCTAGACAAGATAGATAGAAGATAATTAGATACATTGCTTTAAATCTCATCTAAGTACATGAGTACATTCATGGTCATGAGTGCAATTAATAGTTTGTTTTTGTTGTTCAGTCTAAGAACTAGGTCACTTTCTTCCCTAAAGCGCCATATTCCTATTCCATCCCTAGTGCCATTGGACAACCATAAAAAGAAGAAAAACATTTTTGCATGATTCCAGAAAATCCCAGCTTATTGGGACACATAATCTTTAAACAGGCTATTGTTTGTGTGTTAATAACAGTGTATTTATACATTTATATCATGCTTGGGTAACTAGTATTCATTTCCAATTCAGGAACAAATAAGTTGGCATTTGGACGAGTATGTATTCAATAGCACTGTTGAAAATACAACTCGAAGCTGATTCGCCGGACGGTTTTGATTTATTTTCCACTTCAGCAGCTCTGACAGTAGTGTCAGTAGTAATAAGGTAATGAATGCTATAACTTAAGTGATAACAGGAGTTAATGTGTCTTGTAGATGTTTCACAGCATTCAATGTAACTATAAATGATTATTTAAAAAAAAAAGAAGTGGTCATTCCTTAAAAAAATAAGAAGCGTAATTGTTTGTAACGTGTACTTGGATGTAAAAACATCTCAGTCCATGATTTTGTTTTCTAAACCAAGGTCTCCATCTGGATCAGATGCTCCGAGTGTTTACCGGCTATGTGAAGTTTTACATGTTCTGCTTAGCTGTTAGCTTTGCAATATTGCCCCTAGGTGTGAATGTGTGTGTGTTTGTGTGTTTGTGTGTATGTGTGTGTGTGTGTGTGTGTGTGTGTGTGTGTGTGTGTGTGTGTGTGTGTGTGTGTGTGTGTGTGTGTGTGTGTGTGTGTGTGTGTGTGTGTGTGTGTGTGTGTGTGTGTGTGTGTGTGTGTGTGTGTGTGTGTGTGTGTGTGTGTGTGTGTGGTGCCTTGTGACTTAGTGTCATCTCATCCAAAGTGTATACCAGTGAATATTAGGCTGATCCCACCAGGATCATGCAGTTGCTTAAAATGGATGGAAGAACAAGAAAATTAAGAATGTTATTAAGAAAGAAGAAATTATTAAGAAAATTAAGAAATTATTGAATGTTATGGAAAACTGCACATAACATATTTAGACAAAAAAAACTACACACATAATGAGTTTGTATTGAAATACTTGCATTGTATTCATAGACAGAAATATTTATTCAATCACTCACAAAGAAAGCAACATGAAGGAATTTTAAAAGCTTGAGTTATTGAGTCTCATTTTGATGATGTGGACCTGAATGCTGCAACTGAAGAGTTTCAAAAGAATAACTGGTGTTAAAATGAAACTAGAAGTAAAGAAGGAAGGATACAACACGTCGTTTCGGTGGAAGGGAAAGTAGGAGGAAGAGGAGGAAGAGGAGGAGGACAGAAAAAGTTTTACAAGAACGACAGGAGGTCCTGCTTCAGCTTTGTCATGTACGCTAGCTAACTTTTCTTTTCCTGGCACAAAGCTCATACATAGAAGCATACGGGACTAAATTATGTTTAGCAAAGTACAAAAAGTCTGCAGTGTTGTTCTGTAAGTCATAAACAGTCCTACCGGTTCTCGGCATGTCGTGTTTCCTGGATCACAGCAGCAGAAACGCTCGCAAAACTTCTCAAAACAAATGCTGTAGTTTTAGCAAGCTAAGCTGTTTGAGTGTAGAGTTATAACCAACAGCACATCTTCATGCACAAGTCCATATTCTCAGCAGGACACAATGTGGTTAGTCACTAATCACTGGTCTGAAGTCAGCTCCTTGTGTTCTGGGCTGTTTTAAACTGGTCACGTTACAAGGCTGCTGCCAGGTACAGGATCCCGGAACAAGACCAAGAAGCAGCTGTAACTCATCTACATATAACGTGTGACTTTAACTGACACTTTTCTGAAGCTAGCGCTGTGCCTTAAGCCCTCGAGTTTGACACGCCGTGACGTGACGTGACGCGCTGCCAGGTCACGTGATCATGGACTTTTGATTAACATTCTGTACGGGTTTCTTTTCCTTTGGCCTTAAAAACAGGAAAGCGCAAGTGAGCCGAGTGAACAAGAGTTAAGGACAACTATAATATCGGTAATAGGGATTCAGTCTGAACTGAATACCAAAGCAAGTCATTTACGGACATTGTTATACATTTGATACAGGATTTGGAACCGTTCTGGTGTGCGCGTGGAGCTGCACGTGTTAGCCATGCATCTGTTTACATTGACAGACAGACAGACAGACAGACAGACAGACAGACAGACAGATAGATAGATAGATAGATAGATAGATAGATAGATAGATAGATAGATAGCATTCTTATTGCCAGTCCACAAGAGAATAGCCTTACATGCATCTGTTTATATAGACAGACAGATAGATAGATTGATTGGTTGGTTTGTTGGTTGGTTGATTGATAGATAGCATTCTTATTGACAGTCCACAAGCTAGGATATGCTCAGCCTGGATAATATTGCGATTCATCTTTAGTAACCATTTTATTCTAGTCAGGATGGCAGGGGATACAAAAACATTGGAGCAAGGCTGAAATACACTCTGGATGTGACAACAGTGAGAACCGCACACAAAGAAACAACTAAAAAACATTTGGTAGACCTAGTCCATTAAGTTCAGAGAGGTTGAAAGTAACTGCAGAAAATTCCAGGAGTGAACGACAATGTTACACATTTTTTATGTCATATTAGTCATTTTTGGATCACGTTATCCCATAACAATTTCACATCATATAATTTGCTCTTATAGTAATTAATAACTAGTATGCATTAAAAATAACTCATCTGCCTTGTAAAAATAAAAACTTATTTGGTTCACGCTGTTGAAAGGCCACATGGCGTGTGTGCATGAGAACTGACATTTTAGAGTAAGTAAACACAAAGACATGAATCAGTTTGCTATGTGGCAGTAAGTTGAGAGGAAATGCTACCAAAACTGATAATCGTTTTGACTCTTCTTTGTTTACTTTTGATGCCATTCTTAGTTCTGTATAGGTTTACAATGACATTATCTATAATCAATTAAATAAATATGAGCAAAAAAACTGACCACAACTGATTTATATTTTTATGGTTGGTTTTCAGTCATCATAAGACCCAAGCTCTGGCTGAATATAGCGTATTTAATGGTGCATTCCGAATAACAGAAAACCACATCAGGTTCCACAACCTTTCAGGCAAGAACAGGAATGTGAGTCTATATTGTGGAGAAATGTAACAAAATGAAACACACACGGGTGTTTTGCCACCATGATCTGCCAGCGGTTTAATTCTTCTTCATATATATTTTAGAAGTACTAGAAACTCTATTGGAGTGACCAACAGGTCTTCCAGAGGATCACTATTAATATTAATAATAACATTTACCACGTCTCTTTCACACCTCACTCCTAATATTTTTAATTGGGATAGGCTGTAGTGTCTGTGAAGGTCATTCCATATGATTTATATCATCTTTAACCTCATTCAGTGTCTCATTGTGCCCTGTGGGTTGGGGAGGAGTCATACTGAAAGGAACCACTCCTGCCAGGCTAGAAATGTTACACCATAAAATAATAGTGATCAGGCAGAAGAATTTGGAACTGGGTTTTCTTTGGAGTGAACTAGACTTTTCATGTTAAGGAAACAAGTGGACCCAAAGAATTATTTTTATCCCTTTAATTTGTCACCGGTCAGTGCATGGTTATTTTCTTTTAATACTCTTCAAACCGAAATCTTTTTTGCATAACAGTTATTTTTCTAAAGTAAATGAACACAAATTCATATTTAATTCACAGCTTGTAATATGTAATAAGGTATGTAATAAATTCCAAAATAAGCCATCATTTGATATTTTGTTGTATTCGTGGACTGTCTGCTTTACAAATTCTCCACCTACTTTGTTTATAGTTGGAGGAACCAACCTTTTCCTACATATCCTGCTAATGCCGGATACTGTCTGGTATCTACGGAGCATGACAATATTCAAACACAGAGTTTGCCAAACACCTGTGACACTTGGCATTTCCCCAACTTTGGTGATCTTTGCCTCTCTTTCTTCTCCTTGGCCAAGCCAACTGACGTCTCTTTTTCTCTTCCAGGATTCTTGTTGCAAGTGCTAGAGTTCTATTTCCTTGATAAGATCTCAAGCAACCTTTAAAAGGCAGGTGTTTATGTCACATCTCTTACATTACTGCCATTACTGTCTCGATGCACAAACCTAATCAGCCTCTGAAGCCTTTATCATAGTCCTTGAGTATTCTTGAATGGAATTTCTAGGTGTTCAAAAACAATTAGTTATAAATTAGAGCTATAAATCACTTATGAGTCTTTACATAATAATGGATATATAGACATAAGTGAATTAACATTTTAAACAGATACAGTATATATATAAAAAAAATGCATTCTAATCTGTTCTTAAGAGAACCATAATTTATTATTATTATTATGTGTTATTTAAGGACAATAATGATTGATTGATAATAAAAAATAAATTATCTTTCTTAAATAAACTAACCACCCAGGCCACAGCAGATCAGATTTAGTCTAATGATTAAGAGTGTGCTGTCACCTAGTGGTAATAATCCAATCAACAAATGGTGCATTTTAATTTAATGCTGCATTAAATCATGTTCACAGACACAGAATCACAATTGTTGTTTTCATCGATGCATGAAACCATACACCTGCATTTTATTCATTGATTGTTTTCATTTAATTTATTTCATATTTCATTGGAATTCCCAGGAGGTCACATTGCCTTAATTGAAATCGATCCTGCTCCACTACAGGGAATAATATAAAGAGTGGTGACATTGCAAACACAAGCATTTCATAAAGTCACAGGACAAGCCCATGTTACCCTTCTTTTTGGGAGTTGGCACAACTGCAGATTGTTTACAATTTTATTTTACAGTATATTGCATATAAAGCAGTTTAAGTATTTGTGGTCAACCATCCAGTGTGACGGGGAGTGTGGAAAAGAGGTGAAGAGTCGAGTGCAGGTGTGTTGGACTGGGTGGAGAAAAGTGTCAGGAGTGTTGTGTGACAGAAGAGTGTCAGCAAGAATCACAGGAAAGGTGAACGTCAGTAGTGACACCAGCTATGCTGTATGGGTTAGAGACTGTAGCAGTGAGGAAAAGACATGAGGCAGAGATGGAGGTAGCAGAAATGAGGATGTTGAGGTTCTCATTAGGAGTGATGAGGATGGACAGGATTAGGAACAAGCACATCAGAAGGACAGTTGGGGTCAGAGAGGCTAGATTGAGATGGTTTGGACATGTACAAAGGAGGTAAATGGTTGTATTGGTAGAAGGATTTTGAAGATAGAGCTGCCAGGTAAGAGGTCAAGAGGAAGTCCAAAGAGGAGATATATGGATGTGTTAAATGAGGACATGAATTTGATCGGAGCGAGAGTAAACAATGCTGAGGATAAAGTTAGGTGGAAACAGATGATTCTATGTGGTGATCCCTAATAGGAAAAGTCAAAATCAGAAGAAGATTTTGCATATAAAGAAAGTAATAAGAGCTGATTTACAGGCAATATTATGTTTTTATGCACATACCCCACATACAATAACACCATTTTTAAGGCTCATCAGTTCAACCATATCTACAGGTAATAACAAACTTGACCATGATAACCATTTGTCTTTTTGCTTTGTCCAATATTCTGAATCCAAATACGAACACAGGACACCACGATATTCACATCTATCAACTGGATTGTTATGCGGAAGCGAAGGCAGAAGCCGAAGTAGCAGTAAACACAGTTTAATAAAAAACAAAAGGCAAAGCCAAAACAAATACCTGCGGCTAACGCAGGGATAACCTGGTGGTGCGCTCCGAGGGCGTGGCCCACTATGTCCTGAACTGACGAGAGGCAGTCCGTGAAAGAAAGTAAACGTGAGCGGTTTGGAGAAGTGCAGAACTGGGCTGGAAACGGGGTAAGTAATCCACTCGACGTAACTCCGGAAGCAATACCGATAATAAAGGACGGGGAGGATGTGTGACGGGAGTGATTATACAGGCGGTGAAATGAGTGTGTAGATGAGTGTCAGGTGTGTGTGGTTAGTATGCTGGCGAGGAGCTCCTAGTGGGCCGGGGCACGCACGGGAGACGTGGCAGGGTGCTCCCTGACACCACCCCCTCCCCCAGGGGCGGCACCTGACACCCCAAAGCCGCGACGAGGCCTGCCGCCGGCACGGGGTTCCGGTCGGCCAGGGTGCGCGGCGTAGAGGTCCGCCAGCAGCGCAGGGTCCAGCACGTCCTGATGGGCCACCCAGGCACGCTCCTCAGGTCCGTACCCCTCCCAGTCTACCAGATATTCAAGGTTACCCCGGCGCCAACGGGGGAGTCCAAGATGTCATGAACAGCGTAGACCCGGGGTGGTCTACGACGTCCGGCTGGGCGGGCGCTGCAGGGTCATCTGGGGGGAGAGACACAGGCGAACACAGGGCTTGAGTAGAGACACATGAAAGGTGGGGTGAATGCGGTACCTGGGTGGTAGATCCAGACGGTACGCCACGTCGCTGATCTGACCGGCCACCTTGAATGGCCCGATGAACCGAGGGCTCAGCTTGCGACAGGGTAACCTCAGCCTGAGGTCCCTCGTAGATAGCCACACCAGATCCCCTGGGTGGTAACGTGGCGCCTCCAGTCGCAGAGCATCGGCAAGCCGGCGGGTCTCGCGGAACCAGTAGTCCACAGAGGGCACGTCGCACGGCTCGTCGGACCATGGGAACAGAGGAGGCTGGAATCCCAACACACACTGAAAGGGGGTGAGGCCCGTAGAATCTTGGTGGAGCGAGTTTTGGGCGTACTCGGCCCACGGCAGGAAACAGCACCAGTCCTCCTGGCTCTGGCCGCAGTAGGTCCGAAGATACTGGCTTAGCTCTTGGATCTTCCGCTCCGCCTGGCCATTGGACTGGGGGTGATAGCCAGACGAGAGGTTCACTGAAACCCCCAGGAGCTGGAAGAAGGCCCGCCAGACCCGTGATGTGAACTGGGGCCCACGATCAGACACGATCTTCGACATGGCGCAGGTGGGGCAGCCTCGGACATAGTGGGTCACCTCCTGGACCATGCTCGGCCACCAGTAATGGGTCTGCACGAGCTGGACTGTCCGTTTCCCCCCGGGTGGCCTGATCCTGGTCCTTCGTGAACCGACTGGATGAGCCCACGCTGACAGGGGGTGGGGATGTAGACACATCCCTCAGGGCAGCCCTCTGGAGCGGGCTCATGGCTCCTGGCCTCCCGGATCTCCTGGTCGAGGTCCCAGAGGATCGGACCCAGAATGAGTGCAGGAGGAAGGATGGGTTCGGGGTCACTGGGCTCCTCGGGTCCGAACATCTGGGAGAGGGCGTCAGCCTTTTGTGCTCCGGCCTGGTAGGTGATGTGGAAGAGGAACCGGGTGAAGAAGAGGGCCCAGCGAGCCTGTCTGGGGTTGAGCCTCCGGGCCTCCCGCAGGTACTGCAGGTTCTTGTGGTCGGTGACCACTGTAAACGGGTGCTCTGCCCTCTCTAGCCAGTGTCTCCACTCCTCTAGGGCTAGTTTGATGGCCAGGAGCTCCCGGTTGCCGATGTCGTAGTTACGTTCTTGTGAGAGTAGAAGGCGCTGGGGTGGAGCCATCACGGGGTTCCTGACCACTGCGAGAGAGCGGCGCCGACGCCGGTTGAGGAGGCATCCACCTCCACCACAAACGGCCTCCGAGGATCCGGATGGCGCAGGACTGGAGCCTGACAGAAGCGCTAGCGGAGCTCGGAAAAGGCCTCCTGGGCCTCTGGGGTCCATCTCAGGGTTTTCACCTTCATCGGAGAAGAGACGTGAGGGGAGCAGTGACTTGCTCCAGGTCAGCATGTACATCGAGATGCACCCACCGCGGTTTACTCCCGAACGTGGGAAGGTGGCGTTTATCATCTCCCTCCTCTCCGGAAGAGTGCTGGCCTGGGCGCAGTCGCTGTGGGAGGCTTCCAGCCCCATAACGACCACCTACGCCACGTTCACCGTGCACATCAGGGAGGTGTCCTGGCAGCTGGGAGATGCCCGTCCTGCAGTGAGTACCATCAAGCTCCCTGCCGACATCTCGCCTCTATCAAAGCTCGCCATAACCCTCATAACCCCCGCTCTCTCTATCTCTGTATGTGCTCTGGTCGACGTCTGACTGGTGGACGTCCACTGGGCCGGGGTTGGGGGAAGCACTGCGCACCAATCATCACGCTGCAGGTGGGATTGGTTCATCAGGAGGAGATCCGATTCTTAGTGCTGGAGAGCTCCACTGTCAGCGTGATCCTAGGGAGGCCGTGGCTACAACAACACGCCCCGAGGTGTTCCTGGGACCCCTGCGACATCCTTGAGTGGAGCCCTCACTGTAAGGAACACTGCCTCACACAGCTGCCATCCAGAAACCACAGGGCCACTGTGGGTGCCACTCGGGTGGAGGAAGCCACAGGCCCCTCACGGGTACAGGTCCCAGAGTGCTACCAGGAGTTCCAGGTGTTTTGCTCATGGGCAGCCACTCACCTCCCCCCTCACCGGCCCTGGGACTGCAGCATCGACCTGGATCCTTTATTCTGTTATGTGGAAGCGGAGGCGGAAGCTGAAGTAGCAGTAAACATAGTTTAATAAAACACAAAAGGCAAAGCCAAAACAAATACCTGCGGCCAACGCAGGGATAATCCGGTGGTGCGCTCCGAGGGCACGGCCCACTATGTCCTGAACTGACGAGAGGCAGTCCGTGAAAGAAAGTAAACGTGCGCGGTTTGGAGAAGTGCGGCACTGGGCTGGAAATGGGGTAAGTAATCCACTCGACGTAACTCTGGAAGCAATACCGATAATAAAGGACGGGGAGAATGTGTGACGGGAGTGATTATATAGGCGGTGAAATGAGTGTGTAGATGAGTGTCAGGTGTGTGTGGTTAGTATGCTGGCGAGGAGCTCCTAGTGGTGGGGTGCACACGGGAGACGTAGCAGGGTGCTCCCTGACATGGATCAGCGAAATAAATCCCAAATCAACATTTGTGCTAAGATTTAATTTTCCATTTGCACTCTTCTTATATTACAGCTTGTTTAGTTCTCAAACCTGATTGGTTAGAAGCTGTTGATTAATGTTATATTGATTATCAGCAGCTAAGACAATCAATGCTATGCTATTAATGTGAATTTATAATTTGTATAGTAGATACACAGTTACTCGTACGTGGATACTTTGGATATTCTATGGCTTATAATAAACAGATTATAGTCATAAATGAAAGAGGATTATATAATCATTTATATGATTAAACTTTCTATAAGGACATGTTTATTGAACTTGGAAATAGTGTCCAGTGTCATAACTTAACAATCAGTAAGGTTTGTACCACCGGAAATTCTACAGGTCATACTTTTTGTTTACCTGACAAGCTGTGGGTTTTTTTGGTTCACTGTTTTAAAATGTAAGAAAATGAAAGGGTGGTGAGGGAACGACAGTTTATAGGTGGTATAACGTAAGTGATCACAGGAAGTGAAGTTTCTTCTGGATGTTCCACAACATTAAAAAGATACGGCTGGTTGTATTTTGTGGATTCTTTTTATAATTAATACAATAGAAATGTCAGTTAATACAACTGAAAACAATAGAATAGAAATGTTTATATTACACTACTAATTATCAAGTAATTGTCAAGAAGAGGGTTTGGATAGGTGAATTTTCAGATAATATTGAGCCCTTCATGCCTCATTGGATTTTTCTTGCCACTTACTCACTGACCCTGACACACAATCCCACACATCTGTGCATGATTCCCCAGAAACACTGAGTCATTTGTTTGTGCCTTTAAGTAAGAAAAAATAAGGAAAGGTAAGAAAGACGAATCAGGAAGGACACTGGTGGTTAATTTGGCTGATAAGCTTGAGGAAACTGAATGCAATCCAACTGTATTGAAGTATGAATCTGTTCTGGGCACAGAGCTGAACGACAAACTCATTTAGCTCACTGACAGGGTAGATTTGCAATAACAGCTTTCTGATGATGCCGTTTTGTGCTCCGGCCCGGTAGGTGATGTGGAAGAGGAACCGGGTGAAGAAGAGGGCCCAGCGAGCCTGTCTGGGTTTGAGCCTCCTGGCCTCCTGCAGGTACTGCAGGTTCTTGTGGTCGGTGACCACTGTAAACGGGTGCTCTGCCCTCTCTAGCCAGTGTCTCCACTCCTCTAGGGCTAGTTTGATGGCCAGGAGCTCCCGGTTGCCAATGTCGTAGTTACATTCAGCGGCGGAGAGCTTGTGAGAGTAGAAGGCGCCGGGGTGGAGCCGTCACGGGGTTCCTGACCACTGCGAGAGAGCGGCGCCGACGCCGGTCGAGGAGGCATCCACCTCCACCACAAACGGCCTCCGAGGATCCGGATGGCGCAGCACTGGAGCCTGACAGAAGCGCTAGCGGAGCTCGGAAAAGGCCTCCTGGGCCTCTGGGGTCCATCTCAGGGTTTTCACCTTCATCGGAAAAGAGACGTGACGGGAGCAGTGACTTGCTCCAGGTCAGCCTGTACATCGAGATGCACCCACCACGGTTTCCTCCCGAACGTGGGAAGGTGGGGGAAGCACTGCACACCAATCATCACGCTGCAGGTGGGATTGTTTCATCAGGAGGAGATCCGATTCTTAGTGCTGGAGAGCTCCACTGTCAGCGTGATCCTAGGGAGGCCGTGGCTACAACAACACGCCCCAAGGTGTTCCTGGGACCCCTGCGACATCCTTGAGTGGAGCCCTCACTGTAAGGAACACTGCCTCACACAGCTGCCGTCCAGAAACCACAGGGCCACTGTGGGTGCCACTCGGGTGGAAGAAGCCACAGGCCCCTCACGGGTACAGGTCCCAGAGTGCTACCAGGAGTTCCAGGACGTGTTTTGCTCATGGGCAGCCACTCACCTCCCCCCTCACCGGCCCTGGGACTGCAGCATCGACCTGGTTCCTTTATTCTGTAATGTGGAAGCGGAGGCGGAAGCTGAAGTAGCAGTAAACATAGTTTAATAAAACACAAAAGGCAAAGCCAAAACAAATACCTGCGGCCAACGCAGGGATAATCCGGTGGTGCGCTCCGAGGGCACGGCCCACTATGTCCTGAACTGACGAGAGGCAGTCCGTGAAAGAAAGTAAACGTGCGCGGTTTGGAGAAGTGCGGCACTGGGCTGGAAACGGGGTAAGTAATCCACTCGGCGTAACTCCGGAAGCAATACCGATAATAAAGGATGTGGAGAGTGTGTGACGGGAGTGATTATATAGGCGGTGAAATGAGTGTGTAGATGAGTGTCAGGTGTGTGTGGTTAGTATGCTGGCGAGGAGCTCCTAGTGGGTGGGGCGCACACGGGAGACGTAGCAGGGTGCTCCCTGACATGGATCAGCGAAATAAATCCCAAATCAACATTTGTGCTAAGATTTAATTTTCCATTTGCACTCTTCTTATATTACAGCTTGTTTAGTTCTCAAACCTGATTGGTTAGAAGCTGTTGATTAATGTTATATTGATTATCAGCAGCTAAGACAATCAATGCTATGCTATTAATGTGAATTTTCTATATGTTATAATTTGTATAGTAGATACATAGTTACTCGTACGTGGATACTTTGGATATTCTCTGGCTTATAATAAACAGATTATAGTCATAAATGAAAGAGGATTATATAATCATTTATATGATTAAACTTTCTATAAGGACGTGTTTATTGAACTTGGAAATAGTGTCTAGTGTCATAACTTAACAATCAGTAAGGTTTGTACCACCGGAAATTCTACAGGTCATACTTTTTGTTTACCTGACAAGCTGTGGGTTTTTTTGGTTCACTGTTTTAAAATGTAAGAAAATGAAAGGGTGGTGAGGGAACGACAGTTTATAGGTGGTATAACGTAAGTGATCACAGGAAGTGAAGTTTCTTCTGGATGTTCCACAACATTAAAAAGATACGGCTGGTTGTATTTTGTGGATTCTTTTTATAATTAATACAATAGAAATGTCAGTTAATACAACTGAAAACAATAGAATAGAAATGTTTATATTACACCACTAATAATCAAGTAATTGTCAAGAAGAGGGTTTGGATAGGTGAATTTTCAGATAATATTGAGCCTTTCATGCCTCATTGGATTTTTCTTGCCACTTACTCACTGACCCTGACACACAATCCCACACATCTGTGCATGATTCCCCAGAAACACTCTGAGTCATTTGTTTATGCCTTTAAGTAAGAAAAAATAAGGAAAGGTAAGAAAGACGAATCAGGAAGGACACTGGTGGTTAATTTGGCTGATAAGCTTGAGGAAACTGAATGCCATCCAACTGTACTGAAGTACGAATCTGTTCTGGGCACAGAGCTGAACGACAAACTCATTTAGCTCACTGTGGATTTGACAATAACAGCTTTCTGATGATGCCATTATGAAACTTGGTGACCTTTATGGTTTGGATATTCATTTGTATTGTAATATTTATTACTAGTCTTGGTAAATAGCTAAATAAAGTGATACATAAAGCTTTATTTCTCTCTTAGACACTTTTATGTCACCAGAGTAAAATGAATTTCAAGGGCAATATAATAATGATAATATAAATTAATATGTAATGTAAAATGCCTCCAGTTGCATTTTTGTGCATGGACTATTTCTCAAAGCAAATATAAATATTTCAAGAAATATAAAAACGTAGGGGGGGAAAGTTTAAGATTTAATTAATATTTATTTATATATTTACAGATATTATTTCAAATCTATAATATTTATACAGTATATTTACATTAAAGAACCTTTGAGGTAGAAAATTATTGTTTGGTTAATTAGGGGAAAAAATGTGGATAAAGACTTACGGATCGAAAGGTTCTTTAGGTTGCCAAAAATTGCATTGCGATTGCATCATTCTAAAGAAATTTAATAATAGCATATAGAAATATTAACCAACATTTTTTTAACAGTCCTTACAATGTTATTCTGAGCACAGCTGGAAAACTTTGAATCAGTTATAAACAGTCTACAATGGTGTCTACAATGTATTCACTATGAAAAATTAATTTTTAAAGTGATCATTGTTTGCTTTTCTCTTCAATGTAGCATTATAATACTGTCTGGAGGTTGAGCAAGAGTAAGAATGGGAATTATACAATATAAAATTTCAATTTAATTATATAACATAGTCATAGCTCTGTAGGTTGTACACCCTTTTACTTAGCTTGAATTTCTCATGTATGTAATTGGGCAGTAGTGCTTACTTTTACTACTTATACTGTATATTAACAAAAATACTGTACTGTATACAAAGAAAATGTGGACTTAAGCACTAGAGAAACATTCAGCATCCCAACTTTACTGCAGTACTCTCTGATTGTGCTAATTTCGTAGTGTTTGTGTGTTGCTGACAGGAAGTAAGAAATAGAGAGATCGTTCCATCGCAGTTGGGCCTCTTGAGTCTCTGGCTGCTTGCTCCTGATAACACTGCAGGAATTGTTCTTCATCTTCTCTGCACATCTATAATAGTTGCCACAACCAGTTCCTTCTGTGGTCATATAAGCACATTGTCATGGATCTCACACATCAATCTTGAATTTGATTAAGCAAAAAACACCTACCCAGTTAGTCATTGTGACATACTCAATAAATTATTAATGGATACCTATTAAATAAAGGCAGTACAATTACTTTTCAAGCTAACAAATATCTCTCAGCATTTACAAAAAGGAAGATTTACTCAGCAAATATACTGTTTTGTACCCATCCCGAGTTTTGTACCCATCCCAGACATTGTACCAGCTCCCAACGTCCTCTGTGGGATGAAGCCTTTGGACGTCCATTGAGCCGAGGCCGACTCTAAGAATCCTGAGACATCTCCTGTTAGACTCTGTGACACTAAGGAGATCTGAAGTCCATGATCCTTACACTAATACAACATTTGTTTGACTGTATATTACAATCACACCCCCAGTGTCACCCATATAAGGATGGGTCCCCCTTGAGTCCGGTTCCTCTCAAGGTTTCTTCCTTTACCAATTTAAGGGAGTTTTTCCTTGCCACTGTTGCCTGAGTCACCTCAGACTTGCTCATAGGGGGATAAATACATACAGATTGTGAACTATATATATCTAATAATAATCTTGAATTTTTATTCTGTTAATTCTTTTTCTTTTATTATTCGTTATTTCTTTTATTATTCCTTATGTTTACCTTCTGCTCTATGTTTATGTTCTGTAAAGCTGCTTTGAGACAATGTCTATTGTAAAAAGCACTATACAAATAAACTTGAATTGAATTGAATTGTTTTCCAAAAAAAGTATTTTTTAAAAAAAGGAACAGAGTATAAAGTGAAAGAAATTGCTTTTTGTGACATGAGAAGTGAATGAAAAGGCCAATAATAAGTAAGAGTGAAGTTTTTTCAAACAATCTTAGCAGATACAAATATAAAAATGAATTGTATGTGCACTACTGTTTATTTTATTTTATTAATTTCTTTTTAATAAAAAGCTTGCCAGAAAATTTTACATGGGGTTGGGATTCTGCTGTATGCAATGTTGCAACATACAGATTTTGCAACAGACAGATTTTTACTTTTATGCCTGTAGTAGTCAGATACGAAGCTTGTGGTCATGCACAAGTGATCAGATATAAAGGACAAATAAGGATCAAATTCGTAAATGATTAATTGTTTAATCCATTAATTCATAATTTATTAATAACCCTTCCAGGTCAGAGTACAGAGCAACTAAAATAAATAAAAAGAATAAATCTGCTAAAATTCTCACTTGCACTTCACACTTTGTTTCATTTAAAGTGAAGTGAATAATAAGGAAAATGTCTTTTTTTAGTAATGTTTTTTAGTTGCAGCTAAATTACACTGGTGACTCAAAATAGTACAGTAGAGCAGTTATTCCATGAAGCTCCACACATTGTGAAGTTTGGTGTCAAATCGCTGGATTTCTATTTCCAGATGTTGTGGATTGTGGTCTCTTTATTGCATTTTATGTCCTGTACACCCGGTTAGTAGTCAGTGAGCATAACGTGTAATATCAGTTGCAAGGGAATTTCATGTGTTCTCCTTCGTTTTTTTTTTTTCCACTTCTCGCAGCCCACAGAGAAGAGCAGATGGTGATGTGCACCTTATCAAACTCTGGCTGCCTCTCCAGTTTGGCCTGCAGGGGAACGGATGAAACTACATCTGTCTGCGTCCTTCCCTGCTATGCCTCGTCGCCTTTACTGGACCTCAGCCACAATGTCGTCAAACCATCTTCAAAGTCACTCTGACCCCCAAATCCCTCTCCCTCCCAGTTACGTGACTTTATTTAATTACTACACCAGATAGGTAGAAGTACAGCTTTTCGGTTGCCTTAACATCATGGATCATTTATATTTTTGCTCATTTGGCAGTTTTTTGGGGTTTTTTTTTACAAAAATGAAGGTTAATGCTCTTGCTTAAAGACCCAAATGTTCTAGCTTAGTGGTGAACTAGCAACCTTCCTGTGTTTCTGTTTTAATAAATCACATTTAGCACTCTTTTCTCTTTTCACTCTCAGGGAAAGAATGTTGAATAGGCACACTTTTGAGACTTTCAATGACCTTCTCAGGTGTGGAGAGGTCTTTTAATAAAGTATGTGGGAACTGAGTGTAAAATAATTAATGTTGCAGATAAACTCAATAAATTTAGCCCACATTTAGCCCATAAATGTCAGGCTCATGGAAATTTGATGAATTGTTGGACAATGGTTACATTTCTTTTTTAAAAGACAAAGGATGACAGGACCAACCACTGGATGTATAACTTATGCAGATTTAAAGTGTACTGAGTAACGCCTGGTGCATAAATGATCCAGAGTAAATCCCTGCATTTTATGACGTCTCTGCTGCCATGCATCATGACTGAATGCATCATTAAATGAATCTTTGCTTCAGTTTCAGGTTTTTATTTATACCGATAAAAGGTTTCCCTAATACACTTAACAAGTAACAGTCCTTGTTCAGCTTGATTGGTGCCAAGCCTATTGCACACCAAGCCTATTGCAATCCTAAATTTAATCTAGTGTGCATGATATGCTTGAAATTGTTTATCCTTTGTGCTTTGTGTTTATCCGTTGCCAATTTATCCACTCAAAGAAAAGTAATGGAGGGCAACATTCATTTTGACAAATGAAAAGAACATACTGTCATCACCATTGTACTATGGTTGGATATCATTAGGTCATCAGCATCTGTGTTCTTATACTGCTTCTAAAATATCAATTCTTAACTGACATTACTTTCAAAATAGCAGTCATTCATATTATGCTGTATTCAGAAACCAACAAAAGAGCTTAAATACAATTTAAACAACTTTTGGATTTATTGTTGGGTCTAAAGTCCAGTCGAGTGAAACTCTGACAGAAGAGTTGAGCTTTGTTTTGTGAGTTTAAATGATAACCTTTATGCCATAAATCCACTTCTACAGCTTGGTAACTATGAATAGGAAGAGCAGCAACATGCAGACAATGCAATCTTGTGTTTTTCCATCTGTGTTATTCAACCCTAACCTTGAGGAGGATTATGCACCATTATTACAGGAGCAGACAAGCAGTGTGTGTTTGCTCATGCACGCTCACACACACACACAAACACACACACACACACACACACACACACACACACACACACACACACACACACACACACACACACACACACACACACACACACACAAACACAAACACAAATGCAGGTGCAATATTGTTGACCTTGTCTGTTGCTTTGCAGTAATATTTGTCTTGGCTTACACGAGCAAAAAAGTCCAATTTCACTTCTAATGTATTTACTGTCACCCTGCAAAATGTTTATGAATTTTTATTTAGGACTGCACACATTTTTGTACACACTAAACAAACAAAAGTCCTTTGGAGACTGGTGCTGAGGAGGACGTCCTTCTGATGTGCACAGCGCAGCAGTTCCACTGGCTGCAACACAAGACACGAGCGGGAGTGAGAGGCAGCTCCCATGTCCTGTGTTGCAGCCCCTGGCCCAGCCACAGGTCACCTTCAGCGTCCATGCTACCTGAGAGTGTGTGAGAGAGAGAGAGAGAGAGAGAGAGAGAGAGAGAGAGAGAGAGAGAGAGAGAGAGAGAGAGAGAGAGAGAGAGAAACAGAGATGCTATGGACTCCACATTCATCACGCGAACTTAAAATAGCCCTTGTGTTTCACTTTACATCTGAGACAGGCAGCCCCTCTCCCAAAGCCACTCCAGAAGAAAAAAAACATCATGGCCCAAATTGCCTGAAAGTGAGGTTAATGACATTTTAAGTCACCTTCTAGCAAAAAGACAAAAAATCTCTTGAGAGCTTAATGCCTGAGAAATCGGTCAATGTCGGTGCAGAATATTTTCTATTTTTATCTCAGGTATTTAAATCCCAAAAGATTGTGGCAGACGAATGGCTATCTTTTAGAAAATCCGAATGACATCAGAGATGTCCTTGTTTAGTGTTTTCTGATACTCTACAACTGAGCACTTTATCCCTCTGTACAACAATGTGAAGTCTTCCCTACTGTATAATGCATAAGCTGTCTCTTGCACAGTAAGCTGAAAGACATCATCAGTGAGAACTCAAAGCTCCTTGAGTGTAAATGGGTTCAAACTCCTTCCAAGGCTCCAGGACCAAGCACGATGCGACACCAGGCAGCCCAAGGACATCGAGGTGAACAGAAAGAGGAGTCGATGTTGATAACTTGCACGATGACAAAACGGCGAAATCCGGCCTGGGCTCAATCAGATAGCAGGGAAATTAGAGAGCAGTGGATATGGATGTGCTGTTCTGTACAGCTTTGACATTGTCGGACAGAAAGAAGGGGGTACGTTTTCCATCTGATTTTTGCATTTCTTGCCGATTTTTGCAAGTGACAATAAATTGCAAAAGTCAATAACACTATTCCAAACCTTAAACCTCTGACCTCCGTTAAGAGGTTTAAACAATATGGGACCAAGTAGAATTAAAACGAGAAGGAAGAGGAACTTGTATAATAGAAGTCGTATTTCAGCACATTCACATTAGTTTTGTTTAAAAGAAAATTATGAAACCCTTTAATGCACTTATCCTGTTCCTTATCTGAAAAGCTTTTAATTATCAGTTTGACAGCAAAATAGATAAATGAGCTCTCATTGTGCCTTGCTGCTTGGGCTGCAGGCAATTAATGAGACTTGTAATTACAGTATTGATGCAAGGTAATAAGTAGCCGTTAGACAATCAGGATTACGGGAGGTACTGTACGTGACTGGGATTCTGCTTTCAGTAAAAACCTCACTCCTTGACTGACTGATTATAACAAATGCCCATTGTACATACTACAAAGACACAAGAGGAAACAAGGCCAACAGAAGTAGCCACAATGAACACTTCCGTAAGCCTTTCCCACCTTAAAGCTGGAGCAGAACATGTGGGCTGTGATGTGGAGGTCGGTATGAGGCTGCATTGTACTGTGTCCTCTTTGTTCTCCAGACCCACCACAAATAGAGCCATAGCTCTGCCTGCCACCAGAACAATGCTGCACACTGTTCCATTAGCCTACTGGTACCCCACTGTCCACAATCCTCAGCCCAGACAACATCCTTCCTCTATACCAGCAGCGGCCAATCCGCATATTTAGTGCCAGGAGTGGAATCAGACTGTAAGCGTAGGAGCTCTATGCACTTTATGTGCTTTATGCAGAAGGAAAATCTGAGTGCTCAGCATCTGCCATATTTGAGTAACTTTCCTGATTCCTGTTTGATCAGCACTAATCGTATGTAATTTCATAAGAGAAGCTCACTAAGCTGACACAAGCGGATGCACGATAAAATGGAAAATGTCAAGATTGTAAAAAAGAGAGAAAGAAGTGGAAAAAAAAGCTTAAATAAGTTTAAATGAATGATTTAATGATTTAAACTTGGAATTCCTTATGACTTCCAGTCCATATGAAAAGCCTAGCTCTGACTGGGCCTGAGGAATTCAGCTGCATTTTCTTTCCTAAATCTTGAATCAAAAGCATATATTAATCATGAGATATAAAACAAAAAATGGGGAGGTCATATGCCGTAGTGTCTGTAGAGGGTTGTAGTTACACCAACTTCAGTTAAGCGGCATAAATTTTCTTCAGCTATAATTCAAGAAATGACAAATTAATCTGCTCTTTAGAAATACTTCAGTGTACTTTTTTCCTCTCCAAAATCAGGTTTATTCACAACCCTTTATTTCATAATTTCTCTATTTCTCATCCAAGGCTTGCCTATGCGTAACTACCAAAGACACTTGAATGTCATTGTAAGGTGATCTGAGAGGACAAGGATCTGAGTCTGAGAGCACTATTTACACTGAATAAAAAAACAGCTGAATTTCAGTTTGTGTCTTCAGTTCTCTTTGTCAAGAATAAGTTGTAAGATGAACTATATATATACTTCAAGGATTTTTCAAGGGCTATTTGCATAGGATTTTAGCTTTACTATATTAAACCATTAAGGGTTTTACTTATCACAGGGGTTCTCAAATTCACTTCCTGAAAAACCTATAGTGTAGAATTTAAAGCCTTTTCAGATTGCTTACATCATCAGCTAATTATTAGGTACTTAAAGTAGGTTACATGTGTTGAGGGAAGGGAACTCTGACCTATTTCGTCATACACTGAGGAAAATCAAGAGGACTAGATAAAGTCTGCGCTGTTCGTTTCATTCTGTTTCATGAAGTGGCGCACTCCTTGACATTTACATGGATCACAGTGACATGACAGGAGTGATTGGCTCATTTTTTTCAAATTGGTTTAGAATTTCTGTTATATGTTTCTTATCAAGGACAGAAACACTGATTTTGGCTAATGCAAGGTAGGGACTCTAAAGGACTGTCAACACACTGACACTTCAAATCAGAAAAAAATGAATGGAGCTGTGCAGAAAGCATTTTGAACTGAAACCCTGTGGGGAAAAGACACGACAGGGAATCAAAGAAAAGCTCAGTCTGCAAGCCATTAGATAGCAAAGCCCTATTTCACAGCATGCCATTAGAAAAAAAGGAGGTTCCTTAGGGGTTATTTGGATTGTTTCTGGTTCTAGCTGTTTAGAGAGGTTCTATCTGGAACACTTCATGCTGATTTATCTTTTTTAATATACGACTATAGGTGGGTAAAGGATTAAGGAGACTAATATGAGAGAGATTATATATAGGGATTAGTTTTTAAAAATAAAAGTAAGAGAAATAGCCTGTAAATGAGTACTTATCTTGCAACATGCTTCTATTAACACCAAGTTAACAAACAGATAAGTAAAATGTACTAATTAAACTGAATATACACAAAACAAGATATTAAGATATTAAATTTTAATTAATTTTGTAGATGGGGTGAGGTGTGTTCACGGGTATAACTTTTCTATGTATACATCTTTTGACTATATATATATAATTAAATTAATCAGGGGTTTTAAATCAGGGTCATAGACCTCCCAAAGGACTGAGAAGCATATCCAAGGGATCTGCAATTATTATTATTATTATTATTATTATTTTTTTTTTTTTTTATTTATTTTTTTTCCACTGATTAAAGATATACTATGAACAAATGTATTACAGTATGTTAGCTCGGCTTATTCAATAGAATAATTTATAATGTATAGGTTTAATCCAAACCTTTGAAACCTTGAATACAACACCTTTATAAATAAAGTTAACATAAACCTATTGTGTTCTGTGTGTGGAACGTTCAGTAATTGAAAGGTGTATAACTCCAATGACTAGTCAAAATATTACTGTACACATCTAAATAATATAAATGAAAAAAATCTGCACAGAGCACAGTGGAATTTATTTCACACATAATGGGCTAGCTGAATAGTACAGAATGTTTGAGAGTTACTGTCTTAAATCATTTTAAAGGTAGACAATACTTAGTATAAGTATACTATAAGCATAGAGTATAAATACATATACAGTATACAGCATATTTTACATTTCCAGGTGAAAGATACATATTGAAGGTTATATCATCATTGCAGCAAGGAAATGTAGAGTTTAGTACTATATATTAATAATAATAATAATAATAATAATAATAATAATAATAATAATAATAATAATAATAATAATAATAATAATAATAATAATAATAATAATAATAATAATAATAATAATAATAAATCAACATCAGTCGTCACCATCATTATTATCACTATAAGTATTAGAAAACATGACTAGGGTCCAGAATTATTAGCAGTAATCCAGATGTTGGTTTTTAGTGCACTGCATTTACCTGAAGTGAAGTTGGAGTTGCTCCTCTTGAAGCGCGCTCTGTGTTTTCATATCTGTGTGAACCGCAGGATGGTTTTACTAGATCTGATCTGATCTGATCTGAGATGCTGATGCTCTTTCAGCTTCAAGCCTTCCTTAAACAGCACTGATGCTGACCACATACCGTCTCTGCTTCATGATCTGCTCAGGCACGGAAACAACCGCAAATTGCTGCACGCGCCTTTTTCCTCCTTCGTAGAGAGAGAGTGTGCGTGCGTGTGTGTGTGGGCACTGCCGGTCCAAGCCTTTAAATATCCAGTTTCTCTCTCTCTCTCTCTCTCTCTCTCTCTCTCTCTCTCTCTCTCTCTCTCTCTCTCTCTCTCTCTCTCTCTCTCTCTCTCACACACACACACACACACACACACACACACACACACACACACACACACACACACACACACAGAGGAAAAGTCCGTGCGTTTACTCTCTTGCCCGTATGTGAGACATGACATACAGTAGAGAGATATAGGCTGTGTTCTCTGACGATGTTAACCGAAAAGGAAGTTATTTCCAGCCTCACAACCCATGTAATTGCGTACAAAACACAATTCTCCAAGCAATCAATCTTCATTGTCCCTGGGCGCATAAAACTTTAACCTTCACTCCATTTTATTGCGTGGAGTAAAATTCCCCACTCACCTCCCCAGTCCTCATGCTGCATCTGCTACCTGCAATTTCTCATCCAAACAATATAGCTCTAGTCCTCTTGACCTTGGTGTGCCCTGACATCACCAGTGTAGTGGGATACAGCCTACTGCAGCATTACATCACAAGGTCCAACTAGTAACTAGGACTAAGAGGCAATCATGAAGGTCAACGTTTGATAAAATGGATGGGTGATGTAGTCGTTTATCGCTGCAGCTACACAGCTTTACAAAAAAATCATTGCTTAATAATAGCATGGAGCTTTGAGCATGGAACACGGTGTGAGGTGGCAGTCAACTCTACATGGGATACAAATCCATCGATGGCCATGAGAGTAACCGAAGACAGCCAGTCCACATACAGGCATGTTTCTGATGAAAACCCATGTAGAAAGGGGAAGAGAATGCAGAATTAACCTGAGCTCAAAATTGAACCAGGGATCCTGGATGTTTAATAATAATAATAATAATAATAATAATAATAATAATAATAAGAAGAAGAAGAAGAAGAAGAAGAAGAAGAAGAAGAAGAAGAAGAAGAAGAAGAAAAAGAAGAAGAAGAAGAAGAGGAAGAAGAAAAATAAGATGAGGAGGAGGAAGAAGAAGAAGAAGAAGAAGAAGATGATGATGAAGAAGAAGAAGAAGAAGAAGATGAGGAAGAAAAAGATGAGGAAGAAGAAGAAGAAGAAGAAGAAGATGAAGAAGATGATGAAGAAGAAGATGAGGAAGAAAAAGATGAGGAGGAGGAAGAAGAAGATGATGATGATGATGATGATGATGATGAAGAAGAAGAAGAAAAATAAGATGAGGAAGATGAAGAAGATAATGAAGAAGAAGATGAGGAAGAAAAAGATGAGGAGGAAGAAGAAGATGATGAAGAAGAAGAAGAAGAAGAAGAAGAAGAAGAAGAAGAAGAAGAAGAAAAATAAGATGAGGAAGACGAAGAAGATGATGAAGAAGAAGAAGGAGAGGAAGAAAAAGATGAGGAAGAAGAAGATGATGATGATGATGATGATGATGATGATGATGAAGATGATGAAGAAGAAGAAGAAGAAGAAGAAGAAGAAGAAGAACTAACATCCACATATCCATTTTCTGAACTGCTTATCCTACACAGGACCACAGGGAATCTGGAGTCTATCAGGCCTCAAGGTGTCAGTCCATCACAGGGAACAATCACACAATATCCAAACACTGGTCCAGTTAAGGAAAGGCCAATCAGTCTATTTTGGACTTCAGGATGTCCATGTTACTCTGTGCTAATAAACAGGTTTGAGGGAGAAATTCAACCCACAACTTCAAAGGTGAAAAGCAAACGTGATAAACACAGTCTATACATGACGTGAACAAGGCCTTTTGTTTGTTTGTTTTTAAATATAAATATACTGCTATGCCCAAAGAAACACTGGGGAAAAAAAACCCCCAAAATTTTCAAAATTGAATCAAACTAGCAGCCTAATTTGAACCAACACAACTCTGACCATGCAGTTACTAAGCATAAGTGAAGAAGAACGTAAGCTTATATTAATGAACATGCTCTATTCATACCGTGAACTTCATATATATGACTGCTCATTCACAACATGTGGAAAGTAAAAACCTAAACCTTGCACAACTTTTCTATTGGCCAAAAACGACTTAAATAATATGCTTCTTATTCAAATCTGATTATCTGGTCAATCTAAAAATATTCAATTACTTTCTATATACTCCTATCCTTAAAACCTGTGTTTTCGATAGTCACATATAATAAAGCATTGGTCTGGTACACATTTAAAGGGGTTGTGAAAATAACCTTTATTTTATATCTATTTAACAATCTGTCATGTTTGTGTATCCTATATTGTAGCGTACAAAGTGTATGAATGAGCATCGATTTAAATTTAGGATAGACACTTTTATTTTGAAAAATCTTCCGGAAATTGACCCGGAAGTAAAATTTGCTCTCTGTCGGTAGAAAGCTACGATCCTGGTTTTATGCTTTTGTTTCTTGTTTTTTTATTTTGTGATAAAGTGTTTTTTCGCTGTTAGTTTTAAGACGATGGAAAAAGTGGTCCTCAGTAAAACCGAGGTGTTTTTATCCAAAGCGTCGCTTTTTTATAAGGACATTTGTCAAGAACAGGCGCGTTTCCTCATGTGAGTAGCTTTTTATTTGTGTGTCGACATTCAGACCTTTTATGTGTTATTGCAGCGTTTACATTGTTTTTATTGTTGTAATGAGATTATATTTCGTTAGATGTCAGAGTCAGGCTTCATTAGTGTCCATGTGTATATTCACCTGTACGCGTCCCAAATCGACTACTTACACAACACACTGACCGTTTATACTCTTTTTGTGAATATAAAATACGTACTTTTGGAGTGTGTAGCGTTAGTATGCGAGTACATGGACATACTATTACGTTTCGATTTTTCTATTTAATTAATTTGCTTTTATTTGTTTGAAAGTTAGGCATTTTGAACTCCTCGTGCAAGGAAAATAGAAGAACATCCGGGTACCTTTGGGATGCCGAATTTAACTACTATAAAGCGGGTAGAAGTCGAATTGGGACGCAATGAGTGTCATTAGGTAAATTTACCGTTAGGGGGCGACAGAGATCAATCGTCAACTTTAATGTTCTCCATAAATATTTGCGAAAGCACAACGTCATAAACAAGAGAAATATAGTCACGAACAATAAAATGTTACGTGTAAATAGCATTATAAAATTTGTTAACACAAAATTACTGAGCAGTTTTTAGTTGATTAAAAAAAATCCATTCACAACCAGTGAAAATCTGAAACTTAGCATTTTAATGAAGTCTTTAAAAGTGAATTAGGTAAAAAATAAATAAATAAAATAAAATTCTGTCTGTAATGGTTAAGGGAGTGGGTGTTAATGTTTTTAATGACAGGATTTGTGTGATCCATTCAGACTCATAGCAGCCATCCTTTCTCTGATAGACAACTACTGTGCCCTGGTGTGCAGGGTTGCCAGATTTCATTAAAAGCGCCATCACAACTACAATTTAAACCCTCACAATAAGACTTACTGTATCTCAGACGAAACTATTTAATAAAACCCAGGACCATAAAAAAGGGTAACATTTTAAAATTCGGTTTGCCTTGAAATGGTTCACACACATCTCTGATTGATTGATTCAGAGCTAGTTCAACCCTGGCAACCCTACTGGCTAGATTTAAGGAGGTGCTGATTCACACCTCTCATTGAATTAGTCTACTTTATTATGCAGTCTATTAAATATATCGTTCAATACCCAGATGCAATAAATTGAGAGTTGTATCGAATATCTTACACTGTATCATTGCATCCCTAACAACTGACTAATAATTCAGAAATGAAATCAGCTTACTTGGCCATCCCCAGTTACAATACAGTTACAATACCTCTTGGCAGTATAAATCAAGGATTATAAAGGATACCTGATTTTTTTTTACTGTGCTGCACTTGCACCTCACTGTGCAGAGGAAAAGCAGGCAAAGTTTCTCTCTCTGTCAGATGTCCTGAATACAAACTGTTGTCATTTTCATAGTAGACAGGAATTCAACAATAGTTTTTCTAATTGAAAATTTTTAATAGTTTCTAATTATTGTTGCTGCATAATAAGCTTATGGAGCAATCAACACTTTAAACTTTTTTTTTAGATTATTTTAGTGCACCATTCAAAGGATTTCCTGTAATAAACAGTCACTTGGTGAGAGAGAGAGTAGACTTGTTTTTGTTTAGCTTAGTTCATGTGCTTCTTGTCTCATGTGAAATGTCACTGTGTGTCCTGTGACAACGCCATGCATGCTTCGAGTGTTTGTCTCGCTGTGCATATTACATGCGCTATGCGTGTATTCATTTTACTGAGCTGAGTGGCATTGGCTTGACTTGGCTGTACGTGTCTCACTGGACGCACCATTTCACAGGCGTGTGAGACGACAGCTTTGATGAAAGGCTTTACCACAGGTTTTTTTTTTACTCCGTGCCTTTCTAATTTTAACCATTTAGCCAGTTTGTTTCTGTTTATTCATGGCAGCAGTGTCACTGCAACGTGTGCGGAAAACTTGTACGCACAGTTTGTGACCATCGCTGAGCTCGATTCATCTTTTTCCCCTTTTGCTTTTCCTTCATCTCATGTACGTGAAAGTTAGCTGTGAGGCTCGAGCGATCCGGACAAACTTTCTCATCCATAGATTGTATCTGTCGAGAGAGTGCTCATCATTCCAAGTGCTTTGTTGATAACATCTCTTACAGGCTGGACAGTGCACTTATAAGGAGATGTAGGAGAGGAATTTTAATTAGGCTTTTAGTACAGTGTCCTGTGCCTAAAATTCATCTTGAAATAGAGACATACTAAACAGCTTGACAATGTTTTAAGACATCTGCTTTTAAAAGCATCTGTACTGATCTTTAAAAATCAAATAGTGTTTGTGTGTGTGTGTGTGTGTGTGTGTGTGTGTGTGTGTGTGTGTGTATGTGTGTGTATGTGTGTGTATGTGTGTGTATGTGTGTGTATGTGTGTGTATGTGTGTGTATGTGTATGTATGTGTATGTATGTGTATGTATGTGTATGTGTGTGTATGTATGTGTATGTGTGTGTGTGTGTGTGTGTGTGTGTGTGTGTGTTGCTAAACCTGTCTAAAAATCCCAAAACAAATGAATGCTATTGAATGTTTGAGAAGTTTTACACTAAACATCTCCACATTAAAACACACACACATGAATTCATTGGCTACAATTGAGGTCATCTATGTAAAGAAGTGCATGTAAATGTTATTTATGTTGGAGTTATTTATTATCGTCATTCAGTTATTCACCTAAATATAAAGTGCCACAGCCGGACTGCTCAGAAATAACCCCCATCTTTTCCCGTCTTTTCTCTGTTTCAGGCAGAAACAGCAGATGAATGGTGAGTTGTAAACGCAGTGTATTGTAATTCACACCCACATCCGAAATCCATGCTGAATAGTGGCCTCAAAGCGGCTATAAAATATGTAAAGGGTCACGGAGGGTCAATAAAAAATGGCAACCTGTCTAAAATGAATTCTGACAGCGCTCCATACACACTGAGAGAAATCATCATGTTTACAGCATGAACTGTATGTATAAAAGCCATGTCAATTTATCAATAAAAACCAGGGTGAAACTAGAGTAAAAAATCTGCCTTTTTATATGTTAATCATAAAGCATTTTTAATTTAATGTTTCAATTTTTAAATTAATATAATAATATGAACTATATTAACAAAATTTATAACAATTTTTGATGTGTTCACATTGTGTACAAATGTCTGAGTAAATCTAAAACAATGGGCTAATTACAGGAAAATGTACTTATTTTTAATTCAAATTTAGATCTATTTTTGAATTGAGAATATATAAAGACCTGAATGCCGACAGGTTTAACAATCTAACAGTGAACATCTGCCATTCAAAAGAGTTATATTAGTAAAACGGCCAAACCCCTTCATCCAGTATGTGGAAGAAATGTCTGTCTTACAGCACAACATCATCCGTGTATATCAGCCTCGGAGGACATTTTTATGAGCAAGCTCTCAGAAATGAAAGCAGACAAGAGAGAGAATAAAAGCTAATTGAAGATTATTACATTCGATTTAAGCCTAAGTTGTGTTTAACGGTGTTACTTTATTACACCTGAGTGTAATGAGAGGTTCCGTTTGAAAGATTTCTCAGTTCTTAGTTAACATATTGAAACACATGATGACCATTTGCACGTCGTTTTCAGGTCCTGCACTGCCAGACACGACGCTGTGCCCGTTCTGTTTTCAGTGGCGTCGGCCTGGAGAGTACCGCGTGCGATTACAGCCCAAGTGCAGACCTTCGGTGCGGATCAGAAAGCTGCTCAGGAGGGAAAAGGCCCACAAGAGGCTCAGTTCACAGGAAATCAAACTGCTTCAGAGGTTCAGAAGGGCTTCTTCCATTCTGGTAAGTTTTCATGCACAATATATATTAAATATTCAACTTGAATTCCTCCTGTATATGCAGTGGTCTAGATTTTTAGGAATTGTAGGATCAGGAAACTTTTTACTAGTCCTTTTGGGAATTGTGTGGATGTTGTGTTTACTGTCAGTGGATAGCAGAAAGCGGCTGCTCTTCTACCTTGTGGTAATAGAAAAACCGTAGCATATTACAGCGCTTCTTTTTTTAGAGCAGGGAAAGGAAAATTGGCTCTGCACTCGTTACTATGCCACAACGATGTAAGTATGGAAGATCTGCTAGAGTATTTTGGTTTAATCCTCAGTTCCATGCTGCACTTTCAGATATTTATATCTGAATACTTGAACTCTTAAGACTTGGTACAGTTTGCATTTAAATCTATTCTGCAAAAAATCAACAAAAAACCTTTTAGATATTGCTTTATCTGATTAGAGTAAAAGCTCCGATCTCCGTTGCATCCCAAGGTTATTAAGAGAAGTTATATTTCAAAGGGATCCTTCTCTTTCACTAGCACTCATTTGTGTGTTTGCTTACCCATAATCCCTTCTTGTTATTATTTTGCATGGACAGTCTGACTTCCTGATTTACTGAATTACTTGCTAACTGACCTTTTAGTTTAATTCCTGATTAATTTACTGACTTCATGACTGATTTTCTGGTCAACTAGTTAAATTATCAACCGACTTACTGACACGTTCGCTAAACTATTGACTGACTTCTTTACTGACTGACTGTCTGACCTACCGACTGACTGTCTGACCTACCGACTGACTGTCTGACCTACCGACTGACTGTCTGACCTACCGACTGACTGTCTGACCTACCGACTGACTGTCTGACCTACCGACTGACTGTCTGACCTACCGACTGACTGTCTGACCTACCGACTGACTGTCTGACCTACCGACTGACTGTCTGACCTACCGACTGACTGACTGACCTACCGACTGACCTACTGACTGACCTACCGACTGACCTACTGACTGACTGTCTGACCTACCGACTGACTGACTGACCGACTGTCTGACCTACTGACCGACTGTCTGACCTACTGACCGACTGTCTGACCTACTGACCGACTGTCTGACCTACTGACCTACTGTCTGACCTACTGACTGACTGACCTACTGACTGACTGTCTGATCTACTGACTGACTGTCTGATCTACTGACTGTCTGATCTACTGACTGACTCTGACCTACTGACTGACTGACTGTCTGATCTACTGACTGACTGTCTGATCTACTGACTGACTGTCTGATCTACTGACTGACTCTGACCTACTGACTGACTGACTGTCTGATCTACTGACTGACTATCTGATCTACTGACGGACTGTCTGATCTACTGACTGACTCTGACTGACTCTGACCTACTGACTGACTCTGACCTACTGACTGACTCTGACCTACTGACTGACTCTGACCTACTGACTGACTCTGACCTACTGACTGACTGACAAACTTGTTGCCAGCTGAAACATATTAATCACTGCAAAATGATTCAGTCACAAACTCTTGCATTCGTTTATTTAAATCCGAACAGCAGCCTTTTTTTTGGCCAGGCAGTGTATTGTAGTGACTAAGACATGATAGATTTTGTAATCAGAAGAATTAATAATAACTCTTAGTGATGTAGAAGAGCTGCTGCAGAGCTGTGTGATTATACTGAGACACTGGGGTATCTGGGGAAAGTTTAGCTGGAATATTTAGATGCTGCACATAGTCGTGTGTGTGTGTGTGTGTGTGTGTGTGTGTGTGTGTGTGTGTGTGTGTGTGTGTGTGTGTGTGTGTGTGTGTGTGTGTGTGTGTGTGTGTGTGTGTGTGTGTGTGTGTGTGTGTGTGTGTGTGTGTGTGTTAATAGCATGGAAGGAATAGCATGTATGAGGTGCATGTCCTGTACTGGATTACTGTGTGACTTGAATATTGAAGTATGGTATTTTTTAATTTATACCATATAGCTGTTAATTGATTCATTCTGATTGGTCAGGAGGTGTTGATTCATTTTCCATGACAGCGGCTCTGACAGATGTGCCGTGCAGCTGCATGACGAATCACGGGTTTATTGTAACGCACATATATGCTTCCATATTGTTTTTGTAATAGTGTAATTTTTTACACAGAGACCTGAAGGGTGGATAGTCCACATAAACCGGTTCAACAATGTGTTAATTGTGTTGTATACGGTGAAGTTTTCTGTAAGCAGACATTTACTTATTTAGTACTTTCTACCCAAGGGTTAAAACATATAGGTATAGTAATAATATTGATCACTTTATAAACTAGTGAATTATTTTTGCTTCACAACTTAAATTCTGTACATAATCTAAAGGTCACACATGTAATGCTCGATATTAATAGTGTACTCGTGTGACCATATCACATAATATACAGAAAATAATTTGTCATTATTCCCACAAGGCTGACACTGCATATAAATGTGCTTGTGTGCCATTAATCATTAAAGTATATGTCTAAACCTCATTTAGAACACAGGCATGTTGATATGTATTTACAGAGATTGTTTTGCATGAAACGTTTATTATTTGCCTTGTAGATCAATAGGCAATCAAATACTAAAGATATCTTGAATTATTGACTATATTTGGGGCAAAAAACTTTTCACATACCTCTTATAATATCTTGCAAAAGTCACCCCCACCCCCCATGGCTTTTGAAAGATATTATAAGAGGTACGTGAAAAGTTTTTTGCCCCAAATATAGAGTTTTTCACCGTTACCCCATTTGTTTAGTGCTTAAGTCTACTCAAAATAGTTGAAACTGGATAATTGGATGATTATGGTCATGATTTGCCCTTGAAAGGTTGAAGCTGATTTATAGGATGTCTGGGACTGTATTTACTTTCCAGTCTGATTCCAGATCCTGATGTGGGTGACCTGCTGTTTGTTTCTGCCAAAAGGCCGAGGACGACTGGAATGTTTTGCACATGCTCGGACAAAAGGAATCGATCCACAGAGCCATAGAGAGCAGTCAGGTTTCAGTAATGGCTTGGGCACTTGTGTGAGTTTGCCTTTCTGCAGCTGAAACCATAGCACCAAGGTCGAGCGAGGGTATTTTAGGTCCAGGCCTATAATAGATTGATCTACCGGATTGATTTTTAGTGTGGGTTGGTTTGTTTGTGTGGAGTGTGGGGTAGAGCTGGGGGTGTTCAGGAAGTGTGCCAGTGGCTCGGGCTGGAGAGAAACTGGCACCTCGTTTTGAAAAGCTCCTTCATGAAACCATTGCTATTCGATCCAATTCGCAGTTTTCATGCAAACGTTTCCTCACAATTCGCCGTGCTGCTGAGACTTGTCATTGTGCTGGAAGCGGTCCGAAATCCCGCCTGAAGAAATCTGTAACGCTCTGTTCAGGCCAGACTTTGTAATCTGCCCAACGCTAAGCTAAATACAGCTGGTCTCGCTTCACTTCCCTCTCTTCATGTTCACAGCCGCTCACTGAGCTCAAGCAGCTGCTGTTGATTGATTGCATGAGTCTCATTAGAGCTGTCAGGTTTTAACTGGTATATGCGTGCATCCTTTAGAGCGTCTACAAATTCCTCCTGACATATTAACAGCAGTGGCATGAATTTCATCCGTGCAGGTTTAATAGCATTGAGAAAATGTGATCATTCTGGTAATGATGAAAACAAGCTTATGGTATCATGACTGCTTGTCTGATTCGGTCTGTTTGCATTCTGAGTGAAATGTGCAGCAAAATTGTCCTTGAGAGCTGTTTTTATTAGATCATGCCTTCTCTCACTAACCCACTGCAGAGGTTTCTGTTACTATTCTCGCTCGTGCACCTGAGATGCCTCGTCCCCGGTGCTTCTCTGTCACCTGACCTCAAACCAGGTTTTTTTTTTGCTGTTTATTCATTCCGCAAAAGCTTTTATCCAAAGTGACGTAGGATTAATCGGAACTGATTACTCAAGGACTCGACAGTGGTGGCTTGGCCGTGACGGACTCTTGAATAGGAAGTAGGAATGTGCAGATAAGTGTTTACACAATGACCTCAAAAATCAGCATTTATATTCAGAACTGTATTCTCATAACATTAACACTTTATAGCCATAAGTCATCATATAACATCTGTCATCTAACGGGCAAATCTCCAATCTCATTTTTTTTTTATAACAGCAGCTCTTAAAGTAGTTACAGTTGCCACAAGTTTATATCAATGTGCCGTTTCAAATGCTTTTAGGTTTCTATAGCAACATCTTATTAACATGTAAAACAGAAACATAAGACTAATAATTAATTGATTCAAAAATTTTATTTATGAAGGAAAATGCTTATAATATTTCTGACAGTCTTTTTTCCTCTGTAACATGACTGCTATTCATTCATTTCTTTTTTTTTTATTTTCACCATTATGAAATCTTGCCTCATCGTGGATGAATGGAGGGATGGGTGGATGGATGGATAGATAGAGGCATGGATGGATGGATAGATGGATGGATAGATTGAGGGATGGATGGCTGGATATCAATAGATTGAGGGATGGATGGATGGATAGATGGATAAATAGATAGATGCATAAATTGGTTAAAAAAGTATACACATACATATAAACGAATATAAACATTAACATGTGATGCAATAAAATACTGTTTAGTTTAGGTAAACAGCTGAGATATTGCACATGTGCTCCTATGTGATATCTCATCTCCAACACTCATTTTTAAGTTAAGACAAATAAAGGTGTAAATATATTTAAGTACTATATTGTTAGACAGTTAAGTGGTTGTGGACATGTGGTTTTTATTATTTTACCCTTTTCCTGTGACTTGCTGCTGGCTGGAGGTGTTTGTTATGAGCTGGGACATGGTGTATTTGGAGTTGTTTTATTACTTGATTGTTATCGTGATGGTTAAAGTACTCTGAGAGCATTTCTGTCTCTGATATTTATTATAGTTAGAAGCTGAGGTTTGAGGAGCCGTTTATAGCCACATATGGATTCGTGCTCATCTTTTTAGGACTAGTTTCCACTGGTAATGTGCTATTGTTGGCTAATGGGTGCTGACAGGATTGTCTTTGATAGCTCTTAGTTATTTATCCTTGCCTACAAACCATGAATAGTACTATTATTTTAAAAAAAACATTTACTATTCAATGGTATATTCATTATTAAACAGTTCATACTCAATTTAATCCAGTCTAATCTTAAAAACTGGAAACTATAACTTTTTTTTAAACAGTAGCTTTTTGTGTATGTGTGTTACTTCATCCAGTTTCACCAAGGGACAGCAGATTTCTTGGGTTATTTATTTCATATATAAAGTAAATCAGTCAAACAAGGTTATATTATATAGAACGAGTCCCGATGGTAATGTTTAAGTATTCATTAAACATCAGAAGACAAACTGGACACACACACACACACACACACACACACACACACACACACACACACACACACACACACACACAGAGTGTGTTATGGCGATATTAACAGTGAAAATAATGAAATGATGTCAGCTCAGACTTATGATCACTTATAGGCCCACTATGTTCACTTATTGAAGAGCTCGATTATTTTTTCTTTAAAGAATATAATTCTCTGTGTAGCTTTTGGGTTTTTTCCACCAGAACTTTTTTTCCTCTTTATTTTGCTTTAATATGATTCTTTATAATTACAGCCAAATTGTTAAATAAATACATTTTCTTGCATTCAGACTCGATGAGCTTTTCAAACCTTTACACTCAACTAGCCAAAATCATAGCTCAATTTTTTTTGTACTTAGAGCACGCCTCATGCCTGATAAGTGTTTTACATTGTGGAACATTTATATTTATAAGAAATGAGGTTGCAGTATTAACTATTAGACCCTGTATTAGTCAAACTGTCTCCGCCTCGCTCAGGGTGATTGGCTGGAGGTGTGTGTTTGTGTGTGTGTGTGTGTGTGTGTGTGTGTGTGTGTGTGTGTGCGTGCACACAATGTTTAATAGTAATGTGCAGCGGTGTAAACTCTCAGACAATCCTGTATCACTCTTCAGCTCCACCACCTGTTCTCATCAGCAAACATGGCTAACTTTGTGTCGGTGAGTTTAAACTCTTGTAAAACAAAGCTTTGCTCTGCCAGGGATGAAAACTACTGTTGGACACGTAAATGGATATTTGTTCACGCTGCACAGAACAGCTTTCTTTGTCTCTGTAGATGTGAGTGGGTGAGAAAGTGGCAGCCTGTTAAGTCCGGGCTTTGGTGTGTGTTTGGTTTATGAGTTATGTGTGTTAGTAGGACAACCGAACACATCGATTGTTATTGACGTTATATATGAATAATGCTGTCAAGGAAGTAAGCGCTTTGACAAAACACACTTTAGGTGTTTTCTGTAGGTGTTGGAAATATATTGTTGCATCAGTAATGTAACAAATCATGTCACTATAGAAGTTCCCCTGTTCACGTTACTGTATTTCAAACTGTCTCGAGAGAGATTTTTTTTAAATCTACAGGAGTCTGAGCAGAGAGCTATTACAGGAGCTGATGGTGATTTAAACTTTATTTCCCAAATTGTTCAGGAATAAGTGGGATCATTTTTTTTCTTGCCTACTGGTGGGATTTTCAGGGTTTTTTGAGAATAGAATGAACTGAGAGGATTTTATTTTTTGTTATCCGACATGACCGTATATATATCTCTTATATACAAAGCATCCTGTTGTACCTGGAAATGTGGGACTTTTTATATAAAACACAATCACTGTAAACTATTCAGACATATTGTAGCTAGAGTGTTGTCTTTATCTAATTACAGACTGTCAGGAGCCGATGTGATGCTATATTTGTTACCGAACCTTTAAAATTGTAGAAATGTAGTACACAGACTACATCTTTGATTCCACCTGCTAAGTTTTTTTTTTTTTTATAAATATTAGATGTACCCTATGGAATATTTGACGTTGCATGTATTTTATGTAACAAAATGGCATAAGCATCGCATTTAACAACAAATCTAGCTTTGTCCCCCAGCAGGTCATCACACACAGTTTACGGTTGTTTACGCAGGAGGATTTTTTTATGACGCACATGTTGAACCCGACTGTAATGACTCACACAATAATAATCAGCGATTTCAGTGTCGCCGTCACTCCACACATATGATTCATTAGTGCTGATCATCACAACCAGGACTGCACACACACTCCTACGCTTTCCCCCCTTCTCTTCCTCAGCTTCAAACATACAACCACCGAAAAATTTCCTTTCAGCAAAGAATTCATGTTGTTGCAGTTAATCCTGCTGTGTATATATTAATACATGCGCAAGTGTACGTTCTGCTGCACTCCAGTTTTTCACTGTTATCTGATTAAATGATTTGTCTAAGTTATTTTTGTTTTTCTTTCTCCAAGATGGCAACCTGTCACATTTGTAATAAGACGTCCAGGCAAGTTGGGATGAACAGGGAATTTCTGGGGACTTTACCAAAGAACACCCCAGTGAGCATGTCAAAATGTAGGACTCCTCAGTCTGCTAACAAGTCTACACCCAAGCCCAACTTCCATGACAAAACGCCAAGCAGAACGCCGGTGTAAGTTACTTCACATACTGGTTTCTTCTTCTTCTACCGTCTGCTCCGTGTTCAGGGTCGCCACAGATTTGGCATATTAGATTTGGCACAGGGTTTACGCCCGATGCCGTTCCTGACAGAACCATCCCTTTTTATCCAGGCTTAGGACCGAGATCGATTCCTGCCCGGGAATCAAACCACTTCACATGCTAGTTTATTTGAATAAAATAAAAATCGCATCTCCTCTGAACATCCCCTTATTGCCAAGGGAGCAGAAGTGACTATGCTTTCTGAATGGGAGGGGCATACGCTCTATCCCTGTCAATCACAGCGACACCAGCCAATCACGGGCATCTGTGAGCTCATGCAGGCAAAAGAGGACAGATACACACTTTGTTTTAAGTGTGTTACAGCATAAGCAATAGGCTTCACATGCCTCAGAGGAAGCAAGTGGTAACCTTTATTTTTATATATATATATATATATATATATATATATATATATATATATATATATATATATATATATATAATGCTTAATTTATGGTTAGGGTTTTGTTATTATTAACATGGTAACATACACTATTTCACCGTTTTGTTGACAATTGAGATTGAAGGAACGTTCAGGAAACACAAAATATCTGCATAATATAAATCATCCTGTAGGATGTAGAAACTTATGCACTGAACTGTAGGTGCATTCTCTATACTGCCAGCTTCAGTCAAATATGTAAAACACAAAATGCATAATAAGTGCCTTAGGAAGCAGATTTCTAATTTGATTTCTAATTTCTAATCTGCAGGGCTCGTTCATTTGAGGCTTCCAGCTCCTCAAAGTCAGGCAGTGGGAAAAAATCTGCTTTCTCACGTCTTAAGAAACTTCTGATGCTCGAGGACAGCCAGAAGAGTAAGAAAGGCGGCCTGAAAGACTTCCTCACGTCTCTTTAAGAACCCTGTGGGCCACAGAATCCAGAAACCCCACACCACCACTGCAAAGCCTGATTTCATTTAGAACAACAGGCTTAAGAGGAGCTGATGTTTGGCTGTGCTCACTTTAGTTCACACTATAGCGACACCTTCTGGATGACTCAGTGATGCCTGGTTTACAAATGTGAAGTTCTTGTATCTTCCCTGTCTTCCATCACAGTCCCGGTCCTGATGGACGAGGACTAGAAGAGAACCGGCTGCCTTTTTATCAGTACAGTTTTTTTCCAGGCTGTAAATGCTACATCTACAATAAATAAATGTTATTCATTCCTGTCACTGTTGTGGTGACAGGTGTGTGTTTCACCCATTTTTTTGTTTGGTTATTTCGTCTCAGAGAATCGAAAGATTAATCAGAAAGAGAAAGTGCGGATTGTCATGCTTTTATATATATTATATTATATTATATTATGTTATATTATATTATTATATGAGAGAGCGAGACATTTTGGAGTTTACACAATTCTCTTAAGTAGATCACTTTTTTCATCTTCTTTCTTTTGTAACAACACTGTTTTTGTACACTTGAGGTTCACATACTGGTCAGTTGTAATGTAGTATTTGAGGGCTGTTAGTGGCTTCACACTAAAGGTTTACAATTGTTGGACTGACCAAATACGTGTTGCTGTAGCCACTTTAAGATACAATGACAAATTAATGCAACGTGTATGCAAACCACTTATTTTCAATAAATCACCTGTTAAACAATTCTCTTCTCTTCTTTTCTCTTCTATCGTGATAATGTTCTATTCCATACAATTTGAGATAGATAGATAGATAGATAGATAGATAGATAGATAGATAGATAGATAGATAGATAGATAGATATGTAAAATCTACTGGAATTTTCTGTTGTATTTATTCTATTATATCCTGGTAATGTTATTTTATTCATGGCAAAAATATCCTAATTGTATAAACCTTGGGGTTGTCTTCCAATACAATTCTATTTTATAATAAAACTCATTCTATATTATTTTATCCAAATAAAATTCTATTGTATACTATTGTGCACTAAAAATACAGTCAATTGACTCTCTCTCTCACACACACGCACACAAATACACACACACTATACACTACACTATATAATATATAACCCTAAACAAATCACAGTCTTGTTGTACTCTTATTGTACTTGGACTTTTATTGTGACAAACAGGTCATCCGGAAGTCGATGAACAGCCGTTCAGTTACAGTTGCCCTGCTTCAGCTAACATAATGTGACTCTTTTATGAAGTATTTTGTAAAGGATTATATATTTAAAATAAAAGCTGTAGTACAACACTGTGTGCAGTGCACAAATATAATCATGTCAGATAGAAAGCGACGGAAAGAAGAGAAAGAAGAAAGACGAAGCACAAAGAGGCTAAAAAACTCAGAAGGCGATGAAGAGAAATACAACAAACACTCCGCAAAACTCAGTGAAGACGTGCAGAAACTTAAACATGTGGAGATTTTGTAAGTGTAGTGCACTTACATACTGTATAGAGGTGATAGATAGATAGATAGAGAGACAGGCAGGCAGGCAGGCAGAGGGATAGATAGATAGACATGTAGACAGATAGATAAATAGATAGACAAAAATAAATAGGCAGAGGGACAGATAGACAAAAATAAATAGGCAGAGGGACAGACAGACAAACATAGATAGATAGATAGATAGATAGATAGATAGATAGATAGACAGGCAGGCAGAGGGATAGATAGATAGATAGATAGATAGATAGATAGATAGATAGATAGATAGATAGATAAAGGGACATATAGAAAGATAGATATGTAGACAGATAGATAAATAGATAGACAAATAAATAGGCAGAGAGACAGACAAAGATAGATAGATAGATAGATAGATAGATAGATAGATAGATAGATAGATAGATAGATAGATAGATAGACAGAGGGATAGATAGATAGATAGATAGATAAAGGGAAAGATAGATAGATAGACATGTAGACAGATAGATAAATAGATAGACAAAAATAAATAGGCAGAGGGACAGACAAACATAGATAGATAGATAGATAGATAGATAGATAGATAGATAGATAGATAGACAAACATAGACAGGCAGACAGAGGGATAGATAGATAGATAGATAGATAGATAGATAGATAGATAGATAGATAGATAGATAGATAGAGGAACAGACCAATAGACAGACAGATAGATAGATTACATACCTCTGAAAAACATTTAGTTAATAGAATCTGTTTTAAATTAGTGTGCAGGTTTAAACAGCCATATTATTTATTACCTGAAGAACAGCTAGCTCTGATTATTTAATTGTTTTTAACAAAGTAATGTAAAGGTCTTGTATTTCTTACTTTTCAGCTATGAGAAACCTCCCCCAGGACTTATAAAGGTTTGCAGAAATTAGAATTTAAGAATTTTTTTATTAATACTTTTTTTAAATAATTATTTTTAAAAATGAATTAAATTAATTTTATTAATGACGTTCATCGAACGATGATATGTGTTTAAGGTAACATATGACTTTGTGTATAATTTGGGAAGTGAAGGTTTTTGTATCTTCTATTTAGGAGGAAGAAGTAAAACCAGAGGACTGTATTCCTGATGCCCCTGGGAATGAGAACGCCAGGGACTTTCTGGCTCATGCACCCACTAGAGGCTTGTGGATGCCACTGGGCAGGGAGGTGAAAGTCATGCAGTGTGAGTTATCTCTCCTCCTTTGTTTAATAAAGTTTGCTAATCCATATTCCCTATGAACAGGGAATTTTGGGTAATCTGGGAGCATGTTGTTAAGTAACACCCCAGAACGAGAGAGTTCAATGAGTGCAGACACAAACTAACAAAGTCACTGTTCCAGTGGAAGTAAGAGCTGTGCTGCGGTTTGTGTAGAAATGCAAGGATACATGTGGCAGGTTTTCATTTCTGAAGGATGTAAATGTCAAAGATGTTTCTCACATCCACATTTCATGCTAAATAGTTTAGTGTGTTTAGTAATATATTTCAACAAAAATATTTAGGATTATGTATATCTAAAACTGCATTATTATTTCTGGATTTAACACTAAAATTAATAATAATAATAATAATAATAATAATAATATGCAAAAACTGTAAAAAAAATAATAATAATAATAAAATAATAATAATAACAAAAATTAACAAACATCTATTTGTATTTTTTTTATAATTAAATTATATTTATTTTTTAAGTACTTAAAGGATGTCACAATATCTCACTAAATTATTCTGAAATAATTCAGAATAAATAGCCCTAACTGAGATACTAATTAGAACTCTTTTTTTTTTTTTTTGTCCTTTTCTGACTCCTTCAGGCCAGTTGGTGTCACTTTTGTCTTGTAGCTCTGTCCAGGTTTTTTCATTCCTATAACATTAAGGATGGCGTAGATGTCTGAATTGCTCTTACTTATCATATAACGTACTCATATTGTGAATTAGACAGAAGCGTGCATTAGACATTCACCCAGAATCCAGATAGAGGTGTCCTGTGTGTATTTCAGGCTGGAGATGCAAGCGTTACGGCCACAGGACCGGGGACAAAGAATGTCCCTTCTTCATCAAAGGCAATCAGAAGCTGGAGCAGTTCAGAGTGGTGAGTTTATCAGAGGCATGACTTATCACTAGACGGTCTAATAATTACATATCATACCAATCAGCAGCTCATGCTGAAGGATGTGTTTAGGAGCAGAGGTCTGAGTTAATGTTAATGATGCTATTGCAAGAAAACACGATCTCTGATAGGTCCACATTTGAGCTTGCTAATTCTTTTAACCTGGTTTGACTTGTATATAAAAAAAAAATCTTGGCAGATTATTTCGATAAAATATCGTTGAAACACACGACCCAGTTGTTTTATATAGCACATATTATATAACTGTACAAAACTATCGATCATTTGCTTGCAGGCACACGAAGACCCGATGTATGACATCATAAGGGAAAACAAGCGCAACGAGAAGGAGACGAGGTACATTTTCCTGCACTGGCCACAAATTTGAGTACTTGAGAGCTATTGAGTACTTGAGCTATGGCAATGTGTCTTCATCTAGACCTACAGTTGTAATGTGACTCTCAGATGCATCACATAACAGAGATTTTATTCTCCTGAAGGTATTTCAGCCTGTAATAATGTTTATGAGGAATGCCAGTTAAAGTTAAGATAATATTCAATTATTTATCAGAAAAAGGAATCATTCCTGAGCAATAGATTTTAATGATACTGGCCACAATGCTCATCAGGAAATGTGCACAATGAGGAAAGACCCGAACCCCATTTTTTTCTGAATCGTGGTTAAATGAATCACAGAGAGAGAGAGACGGATAAATGTTGAGGCTAAATTTGATTGAGGTCTGGGCTTTGACTGCCTAGCATTGTTGTCCCTGCCGGAAGCTGGATTTCCGCTCCAGTCTTATATATTTTTCAGACTGCAGCAGATTTTCTTCTGTGATTGACCTACAGTACATTGAGTCCCACCGAGCTTGACATCAGCCCCTGGCTCGTGTCCCAGTCCTTGGTGAGAAAAAGCAACCCGATGCTCCCACCACCATGCTTCACTGTGGGGATGTTGTTCACATGGTGATGAGCAGTTTTGGGTTTCTGCCAAATGTACAGCCGTGTGAAAATTTGTCCGTCGACGGTTTATTTTTTCTTCTTCACACTACTTTTCCATAAAGCTTTGTGGCGTTTATGTCCTATGGTTGTTCTTTGAAGAACTTCTCTAACAAACTCTGTGTCTCTCTGGGAGCAGGTTTATTTATAAATACAATCCCATGGTACTTTAATTTCAGTGGAAACTAGGTTGTCACTGACTGAGAGAAAAAACCCCACAGCTGATTAAAGCAGCACTACATGCAAATGAGTCCTACATGTCCTTATTTCATGTCTTTTCGCTTTCAACACATAAAACAGTGCAAACGGCTCACTGGCTGCTTGTTAGTCTTTTGTGTTTTGTCAGTCTGGAGTGACTAGTGGCATCATTGACATTTAACTTTAGAAGGTCACGCAGCGTAATTACGATTGTGATACGTTTTTTAGCACCGTGTCCAGAGAATAAATCATGCGGTATAACGCCCAGCTTAAGCGTGACAGAAGTATAAAAGGGATTCAGTGAGTTGTGTACACTTAAATGTCCCCAAGTGGGAAATGTCTCTTGGTCTCTGTAACTAGTGATCAGTAAACAATGTAAACATACAAACATTAAATTACACATGAAATCATGTACACAATCCAGACACACAGAGAAAAACAGAGAGAGAGAGAGAGAGAGAGATGAATAATTACAGTTATCTCTTTCCATGTCACTCTATGCTGATTTCCTAACAGTACATCACTCAAATCTCTTACATGTCACACACATCACATGCCACAGATAAATGATTGACAAGTCCTGTTTGTCTCATTACACAGTGCCATAACCTCTTAAATCCAACTCATAAAAAACTCATAAAACCCTCATTTATTTCTTGCAAATCTGGCTGAGGTTGGCCCAAATTAATCTTTTAAACCATTTAGCTGACATTGAGCAAGTCTTATTTTGTAACCGATGGAAAATCCGTATTTTGTGAGAAGGATCAGCTCTTATTTTTTCTGACCGATGAGAAGTTCTGAAATTGTGTGTGAGGATGTGAGAAGGATCACCGTTAAAAAAAAGACAATGCATGAGTTTAATGAGAAGTGCTCTATTAATTGGAAGAGCCATCATTTATTATGGTTCATACTTTAATGTTGTACTGCGCGCAGATTAATCAGGTGTTTTTATTACAGAAACTAGCAATGGGGTAAAAAGAAAATATTTCCAAGTTTCCAAGACATTTTCACAATATATCTAAGCATGGGGGGGGGGGGGAGCGAGAGGGAGAGAGAGGGGGGAGAAAGAGAGAGAGAGAAAGCGAAAGAGGGAGAGAGAGAGAAAGCAGGAGAGAGAATGAGTAGCAATGAAATGGTTGCACTTAAATATCCTGAGAAAAACTTTTTTACATTTTGACTGACTTTTACATTTATATCATCTACTAAGATACATTTTTGACACCAAAATGAAGGAAAAGGAGACAAACCGTCCAGTTCAGAAACGTCTATCTCTCAGTGGCACTGAACAGCAACGGGGTCGGAACTTTAATATAAATGTTGCTAATATATATAAATGTGTTAATATAATGGTTAAGGCCCTGGGTTGTTGATAGGAGGATTAAGGTTAAAGCTCCAGCACTGCCAAGCTGCCTCTGTTGGGCCCTTGAGCAAGGCCCTTAACCCTGACTGCAGTGTTTCGATCAGTGTAAATATCACCATGTACATGATGACGAGTGCTTTGCGATGTCACGATATGTCCTGTTTTTGTGTTTGTTTGTATTTGTTTTATTCTTCCATCAATGGTACAAGAATGCATTTCCCGGTGTGTACAGCCCAAAAATATGACGATTCCATTTTATTTTCTTTTTAATACAAACAAACCTTATTATTCTTATCACTTATGTAATTGTTCAGCTCACTGTAATTATCATTATGTACGCGATGGTTCCTGTTCCCACGGGAGCAATTAAACAGTCCGTAAAAAGAGCGCCGATAAGTTGTGAACAGGAATATCGTGACTGGGTGGAAAGGTTCTTTTGATGCTTTATCATGCGACGTAGGATTGTCATTGTGCGCATATCAAATCGATCAAAAAGGATCCGGGGATAAAACAAACGATCGAGGCCTGTCCTGATGTAAATGTACATGACAGCATGTGTGTGTGTTTTCAAATAATCCTATTCACAGCGATTATGTAACTGCATAGTAATTATCATGAAGTATGTGATGACATTGTTTTTTTTTTTTTTTACAAAGGGAGTAATTACACTCTGCTGGGGGAGAAACCAAGTGTACACCATGGTGTCAGTAAGCGTCTAAATACTGGTACATAGAACTTTCTGAAGAATAAAGAATTATTACTGTGCTGTCTTTCAGGATTGGCAGTTGGTTGTAGTAACTTTTTTTGAAAAGAAAAAAATTATATATATATGAAACATTATTCTCTCCTCTGTCTTGTTGAAATGTTTCAGTTCAGCACAAAAAAGGTTTGGCTCATTTTATTGAGGTTTGCAGCCATGTGTCAGAAAACAAAGCATGGATTATTAAAAGCCAGTGTTGAAAAACAGTTTCAGCTTGGGGACTGATGCAAGAGCCTGAGCAGCAGGAGAAAAAAAATCAATAGAGAAAAGAGACAGGGGGTCGTCGCTGTGCGGTTCCTAGGGATACAGGCGTCTAGGAGATAATGTGGAAATTCTCCGAAAAAGCCTGAGAAGAAGTGAATTGACTTTCAGGACTGGCTGGAAAAGTTATAATGCCATGCAGTGTAGGAGAGCTACTATATACCAGGACAGATTTAGTTAGTTCACAGAAATGTTTGAGCACGACTCGGTATACCGAGCCTCAAAGTGTGATGTATGTAAGTGTTTCTTTTTTTGTTTGTTTGTTTGTTTTTTAACCCAAGCTTGAACATTATCACACATATTCTTAGTAGAAAATCGAAATCCTTATGACTTCCTCATTTCCAATGCACTAGCTGACATTGATTCTGTGCCATTTGCTCACCACAGGATCGAGCAGCTGAGGAAGCTACTACAGGATACAACATCCGATTCTGACTCCGGCTCCTCCTCGGACCCCTCGACCTCTCGCCACGGCCATAAGAATAAGAAGAAAAAAAAGGAAAAGAAGAAGAAGAAGAAGAAGAAACAAAAGAAGAATAAGAAGCACAAGTCAAAGAGTAGTAGTGACAGCTCCGACTGAAAGGAGAGAGTCGTTATTGGTGGCTTTGCTGCGATATGACCGGGGCAGCTGTAGAGACCTTTAAACCACTGAGCTCTGCTTTCTCTATACCCCCCGCCACCATCCCCTTCAAACCACGGACTCTTGCTCTTCCTCCCACCCTGCTGGTTCTGCTTAATAATACATGCAGGTATTTTATTTCCCCCTGTCATCAGAAACGGTTTGCTCACATGAAGTCTCTATCAGTTCTGTCTCTTATTAGACCGCTGTCACGTTTGTGCCTCAGGCCTCGGATGGTCCGTGCATGGAGATGATGTAATGTCAGCTCTGAATGGGTGTGGTGTAGAACATTGCTTGCTGATGTAATATATTTATTGCTTCTTTCTCTCTTAATGTGCTAAGTTGAGTGTTGAGTTTTATTTGGAAATGATGCCTCCTTTTTTTTTTGACAGTGAAGTAAATAATTCAGAACATTTGTGCCCAAAATGTGAGATATTTCTGTAAATACATGGATGAAGAGAAAAAGATCTTGTTCAATCCATTTTCAGTGTTTTATTTGATTTTTTTTTTACTCTGCCTCTAAACTAAAATAATACTATAATCACACTGTAATATATGGAGCAAATCATCACAAAATACAAGATTCAATTCAATTTTATTTGTATAGCGCTTCTTGTCATTGACATTGTCTCAAAGCAGCTTTACAGAGCTTAAGAAGCATAATACAAAAAGTGTAAAAAAATACAAAGATTAATAAATAAAGATGTTCTGTTATAGAGAAATACTCAAATATAGTATTTACCATCATTTTTATACAACTAGAATGACCAATTCATTAAATCCTTTATTTATTTATTTTTGCATACTCCAGTTTATCAGGAAGCTGGGGTTAAAACAGGGTCAGCTCTGATTAAGGGTCATGTTCAAGAGTCTAACAGTGTGAGTTTAGAGGAGTTTGAATTCCCTTCTGAGAAGTAATCAACAATCTTAACCATTGCTCTAGGATAAAGGACTCTCAGATTCTAATGTTGTAGCGTGTCCATGAAACTAATCAGTTCCTGTTATCACTTACTTGTCACTGTCTTTCTTCCTCTTAGGTTCCATCAATTTTTCATTCCCTTTAAACTAAAATTTACCTAAGCATTACTTCTGAATATTACAAAAGTACTGCCACTCGAGACTCCTTCCCAAAATCTCATACGCTAACCATACAGTACGCTAACCGTACATACGAAAGCATACGCTAACCATACAGTATCAGTTTAGTTTTGTGATTATATGGAATGCCCCTGTGAATGAATATTATCAAAGCCTTTATTTATTTTATTACCGAATTATTTCTTTGCATATCCCAACTTTGAAGGTTAGGATCAGAGCACAGATCAGCCATGATACATTGCCCCTGGAGCTCAAGGGCCTAGGGATGCACTTATTTCCAGGGATTTCAGAACAGAGTAGCAGATATTGTGTCATTGGGGGGTCGTGGCCTATTTGATAATCTAACCCTAACCATAACCGTAGTTTTTGGTTGTTTCTTTGTTTTCTAAAATAAGTCTTCCTGTATGACTGTTTTGTCCTTCGTAGTATGCTGCTTTTTTAAAAGAGGGCGTTTTTCCAAGACCTCCGGAAACACACCCACTTTACACTTTTACCAGAGCTGTTATTGTGTCGCATTTTGTGTTATCCATGCAGAAGCAAAGACACTTTAAGCTACATTAACTATACTGTTAACAAAAAAGCCCTCTGAAAAAGCCTCTGAAAGGATGCTTATACAGATTTATTGTTTGTGGTGATAGCACATACAACACCGATCCAGTACATTGATTTCTAGGTTGATAAATGGTACAGTATGTAACTTCTTCAAGGGAGAAGAAAAAGAAAATGTTACGTCCTTAATCACAAGACTAAGAAAACATGAATATTTTTAGGCGAGTTTATAGTGCATTTTATATAATATTTCAAATGAATACGTGACTTCATTAGGAACTGTTTTAATATGCGTGACCTGGACAACAAAAAAAAGCAGCAGTCACTAAATTTGATGAGATTCCTATTAACTGTAGCCTTGGGATAGATTTTATTTGCATCTCGAATAATTTGTGAAATCGCTGACCTCAGGAAAGTAAGTGTGTGTGTGTGTGTGTGTGTGTGTGTGTGTGTGTGTGTGTGTGTGTGTGTGTGTGTGTGTGTGTGTGTGTGTGTGTGTGTGTGTGTGCAAGCTACGGGCCTCCCTTGCCACCCCTCTTTTCCATGGTAACTCTATCTGGCTATGTGGCCTAAGGCATTAGATAAAAAGCAGCATTAGGACTGTGTCAGTGTGTGTGCAGCTTTTATCTCAGTAGAGACATCAGTATCACAGAACAACCTTCATAATGTTCCTTAGCCACAGCACAACCGCATTCTCTTCACTAAATCATCATCTGGATTTGAAACGGATTTTAACTTTTTTCTTTTTAAATCCCAGCAGCACAAATAAAGCTGCGTATATAAAAGAGTCTACTGGTTAAACCATGTGTGTTGCCACCCGTGGAACCAAAAAAGTGTCTGAGCAAGCAGAAAATCTGCAAATATAGGCACTTCTATTTAGAAAGTAACAGCATAGAGCTCATTTCAGAGCAAAATGTGTTTTCCACTGATACAAAACTGGAAGGAAGGAAGAAATTATGATTTATATTTTTATTTTAGGGTAAATGTTTCCAAATGTGTATGGCCAATGCACCATTACTTTTAATTTCAGGATGTTTACCTTATTACATATTCTGTAATAGGATTTAAAAAAAAGACACATTATGACTGGGAAATCAGGCCATTTAGAGTCTGGTTCAAGTGTTCTGCTAGATGTCAAGTATATTAAATTAACAAAAGCAATTCTTTAATGAAATTTAAGGCACTGGGATTGAATTGTGAAATTTGCCCATTCAAATCCAGATTTAAAATAGGGATCTTGTTTCCAGATGTTTGGCTGTTGAAAAATGTTTGCTTTTCCAGAATGCTTGGAAGCATTATAAATTATACAAGATTTAATTTGAGTTATCGGAAGCTCTGCCACCTCACAGCTCCAGTATTCCTGTTTTAAACTTGAGCTTAGTTTACTGTGTATGTGGAGTTGACTACAGTAAGTGTGTATGTAGGTGCTGCTCACTGTACTGGACTGCTACTACTGGTATATTATTACCTTGTGCCCAATGCTCCTGGGATCTACCTTGAAAGTGGCAGGATAAAGCGGCTATAGAGGATGAATGAAAGAATGAATGAAAAATTAAATTGAAATCAACTTTAGATTTACAATTATAAAATGACTTTAAATGCAGATTTACAACTTTCAGATCCAAATCGGCGACACACACACACTTTCCAAATATGAAAACTTCCATGTAAAAGTGAATCATTTTTTTACACCCTACAGATTGTTTTAAATAAAATTAAAAATTAAAATAAAAAAAATTGCAAACCGAGTTTGTAAATCGTACATACAGATGAAAACGAAATTAAGTGCAAATTTACAAACATTTACGATTTATACAAAAAACATACAACTGCAAAATAATAATAATAATAATAATAATAATAATAATAATAATAATAATAATAATCAGCTTTAGAAAATTTACATATGCATTTATATACAAAGGCTATATGTTTTGCTTAACAATATTATTCATGTGTTTTTGTTTTATAATGACAGATATTTTAGTATGGCTACATTTCATAAATTTGTCTTGTATTTAAAAAGAAAATAGCAAAAAAAAAAAAGATGCTGAATTTATGTCTAGATGCGTAACACTGTCACGTTTATCGTTCAGGATGAATGAAAGAAGTGGATTACGTCCAAAGCCGCATACTACCGTACTTCACAGTGTGCTACACCACAGGCAGCTTATTGTTCTTGCATACTTTTCTATATAGTGCTGTAGTAGGGAGCGGCTTGTTGGCCCCGCCCTACTCTTTTATCTGTGCTTTGATTGGTCGATGTGGCACGCGAAGCTGAACCAATCAGCACGCGGAGGAGGAAGGAGGAAGTGAAAGCATCAGCGCTATCTATGTGGAGGAGAGACAGAGAGAAAGACAGGGAGAGCGCGCAGACACTACAGCTACAAAACTCTCCGCAGCAGTACCGCGGCGGAGCTGGGCTCTACTCGCCGCTTCTGGTGAGTCACAATCGCGTTAACACACGAGGTTTGGATATAAACAGCAGGTCCGGAGCTCGTGCGTGTTTTAGTTAAGCGCTTTGAGTCAAGCGCGCGCTCAGTGAATCTCCTTCTCGTGACCCGCGGCTCGCGCTGTCGCTCGTGTCGTTAAGGAGTCGCACCGGAGCAGGAATCAGTTAACGACTCGACACTAAACTTGATCTTAGTTTCTAGTTCATTTAGTAAATATAACCCGCATTTCACATGCTGTTTTTGTGAGAATGTGATTTTTGTTTATGTTATGATCGGAGGCTGAAACATTAAGGAGTTTGGAGTAAGGAATTGTTCATTTAAGTTGTATTTGTGCTGAATCGATTCAATTGAATCAAGTTTTTTACAGTTTAGTGCTAATAAATGATGTGTTCAACATTTTATTTAAATTTGAATCGGCTTGTAGAAATTGATCTTAATCCAGCTTTGACAAAGTTTAGAGCTAATCAAAGATTTGATCCAAATTGTAGTTTAATTTGAGTCGTTCTGCATGAATTAATGTTAATTTCTCTTAAAGTTGAGTTAATCAGTGATTTATTCATCAAAGTTTTATTTCAAGTCGCGTTTTGTTTACTGTGTAACTTTAAACCAGGTTTAAGAGATCAGTAATCCTTAAATCCTTCATCTGGGATTACATCTGATTGTCATGAATAATTTTCATCTTTTGAGCAAAAAACAAATATAAAAACTTTCCAATGAGGAACATTTAACAGATCTTATCATTGGTTGCACACAACATGTAATGGGTCAAACTGGACATGGTCGGTTGCATATACTTTTGTTTATTATATGCAAATTATTAGTATAATTATATAATATAATTATTATATCAATTTATTAAATACATTTATTATAAGGGCATGTACAAATATACTTGTGTTGAATTGGACAACTCAAAATGATTCAATAGACTCAAACTGCTAGTGTGATTATGATAAATGTGTTTGATTTAACGCTTTTCAGAAAACAGGAAATTGTACAAGCTAAAGTTTGCACTGGAATGAGATTTACATTTACAGCATTTGGCAGACACCCTTATCCAGAGCGACATACGGAAGTGCTTAAGTCTCTATCATTGGATACATTAATGCTGGTTCTCTAGGTTACAGACGGAAGCATTGTTCAAGTTATTTATTTATTTATTTTTAGAAGGAAGTGCTAGTTGAACTGTTTCATGAAGAAGTAGGTCTTCAACCGTCGTTTGAAAATAGCCAGTGATTCAGCTGTCCGGACCCCAAGGGGAAGTTCATTCCACCAACTCGGTGCCAGAACAGAAAAGAGTCTTGTTTGTATACTTGCCTTTTACCCTGAGAGATGGTGGCACCAGTCAAGCAATGCTGGTAGCTCTGAGGGTGCGGCGTGCAGTGCGAGGAGTGATGAGGGCTTTGAGTAAAGCGGGAGGTGGTCTGTTTTTGGTTTTGTAAGCAAGCATCAGTGTTTTGAATCTGATGCGTGCAGCTACCAGAAGCCAGTGGAGGGATCTAGATCAGTTCTTGATCTAGATTTAGATCATCCAGCCTCTAGAAAGTTTATGAGGCAAAAATATTATAATAGTTTTCTAATACATAATATACATGTTTGGTTAAAGCTGTCATCACTAGTTCCAAACCATCTAAAACGGTAATCGTAATACTTCAGAAGAGTTTTTTTTTGTTTTTGTTTTGCAATAATGGAATCTTTAACTGTACGGCATTACAGTTGAATTCTTAAATCTGATTGGGCAGAAAGCATTAATGAATTGTCTGTAATAGCAGGTCTGAGAGTATTTTCAGCTGAAAACAAATCACAGTTGTTACATATCATTTCTAAAGTAACTTATGGCTGATAATCCATACAATCTACACATAAGAATAAACAGTATCATCTGCATTATGGTGAATATTTCTGTAAAGAGAAGTTTGAGTAAGGAATCTCATCCAGTGTCAGCACTTCAGCACATTTTTTTGTCATAGGAAAGTCTTTGTACAGAGGCCTTCCAGTGTCAGATGCTTTCTGGTTTCTTAGTTACATGACAAGCTGGACGTTTTGCTTCATAACTTCCAGCAGAGATGAATGTTGAGGGTGGTGAGGGAATGACTGTTTATAGCTGCCCAACATTGTGTGTAACTATAAATGGATGAAAAGTATGGTTTGTTGTGCCATCCAGCCACATTACATCACCCGAATATGAACCCCAAAAACCCAAATGTTTTAGTGGATCATTTGGCATTTATCAGCTATCAAAAATGCTACATTCTTGGCATGCTTTATTTTTAAGGGGTTTGTCAGAAGACTGTCTTTTCACAGTGACAGCGGATTCCAGTCATCCTGAATTAGTTGAGTCACTTGTGTGGCTGACAGTCATTCAGACACCAACGCCTTTACTTTACTAGCTCTTCTGATTTTCTGTTGACTGTCAGAGGGAGAGATCATGCTCTAGTGTGTATCCAGCAACCCAGAAACACACACCGTACACTTTGGCTGCTAATTAAACCAGTGCAAAGTCATGCATAGTCATTAGGTTAATAACAGTTGATGCTGACATTTACATGTGGATAGTATGTAGGGCCTAACTGCTTATTTGAAGATCGTATCTGTTATTATGAAAGCAGTTGGGTGCAGCGCAGAGTGTGCTAAGAGCTAGGTTGGGCTCCATTCACTCTGTTGTTTGTATAGTCGCTCGATGTTTTCAATAAGCTCTGAGAGAGTCTTTGACATCCTGGCTTGGGAAAAGCAGTTGCTGAAGATGAATGAATTAATGAAATATAGTGGTATGAAAGTGTGACAGGATGGGTATTGCAGAGTATCGTGCACTAGATTCTTGGTGCATTCCTGGTTGTGGCTATCTTATGTGGTTTTCACACTGGGCAGGTTTGTTGTAGTTTGAATCTGAGTGATTGTTTCCTGGACTGGATTTTATACTCTGTGCATTGGAAATGAATGATCATGAACTAAAACACATGCACAGTTTACAATAGGAATACAACGCGGCACAGTTCCACTGCAACCGAACTCATCCCACCTTATAGAGAGAGTCTCGGGTTTGGCACCTTGCTGCACGACTTCGGTCCATGTGACCTGCAAACCGTGCTGCTTTTCAGACTGCCAGTATGGCAACCCGTTTATGCCCCTTGATCACTTGCATCCCATTCTGACCTTGATAGATTTGCTCTCTTTAACACTGAGATTTTAACGTTTTAAGATTGCAGATTAAAACCAGAGCCATACAATTGAATTTACCCCACATAGCTAGAAATTCTCTCACACATTTCCTTTTCTCACTCTCTCTCTCTTTTTTTTTCACTTTCATTTTATACAGCAGTGTCTGATCATGTCTTCCTAGCACCCTACCCCCATCTAAATCATACCAACTCACTTCACAGAGTTGTTACTTTGCAAATTGTTCCCCTGCTGATAGATTCCTCGTTGTCATTGTCTGTAGTTAATTCTTTTTGCACAGAACTTGAAGCGGTTTGCCCACCACGCTTTCAGGGACCAGCAGGTATCCTCAGACAGCAGGTACATCACCATTCCTCCTCCTCCTCGTCCTCTGACTATGTCCGTAGTTTCACAGGCACCGATTAATTTGCTGTTTCAGTTGAGATGAGATTTGCCTTGCATGTAATTACCACCTCTAGATTAATTACAGAAGAAGACAGGTGCAAATAGAGGTGTCAGTGTCACGGTGTTGCAAATGATGTA